>NC_067424.1:33244273-33552860 GCF_009764475.1 Pristis pectinata
TAAGTCAAAAGCCCACGGTATTGGAGGAAGTGTGTTAGGATGGCTTGAAAACTGACTGTCTCATAGCAAACTGAGAGTTGGAATAAATGGGTTCATTTCAGACTGGAAGGAGGTAACTAACGAAGGGCAGGGATCAGTTCTTGGCCTGCAATTGTTCACTATTTACATTAATGACCTGGCATAAGGAACAATATGTAAGGTTTCCAAATTTGCTGATGATACAAAAATAGGTGGAAGGGCATGTTGTGGTAAGGATACTGTGATTCTGCAGTGAGATATGGATAGCGTGAGTGAGTGAGCAAAAGAATGGAAAATGGAGTTTAATGTGGGGAAGTGTGAGGTGATGCGCTTAAAAGCCAGGTTATTATCTAAATGGAGAGACTGCAAGTGAGTGAGATACAGGGTAATCTAGGCGTTCTAGTGCCTGAATCACAAAAAGCCAGCAGGCAGATCCAACAAGTAGTTAAGAAATCACATGGCATTTTGGCCTTCATTGCAAAGGGGTTGGAGTTTAAAAATAGGGAAGTTTTGTTGCAATTGTATTGGGTGTTGGTGAGGCCTCACCTAGAATACTGCATATAGTTTTGGTCTCCTGACCTAAATTATAGATATTGTAACATTGGAGGCAGTGCGATGACAATTCAACAGGCTAATTTCTGGGATGAGAGGATTGTTCTACCAAGAGAGACTAAATATTTTGGGCCTGTAGTTCTTGAAGTTTAGAAGAATGAAGAGAGAGCCTATTCAAACACATAAGATCCGGAGGGGGCTAGACAGGGTAGATGGGGTGTTTTCACTAGTAGGAAGATCTCAAACAAGGGGACATAACTACAGGAAAATGGGCCAGTCATTTTAAACTGAGATGCATGGAAATTTCTTCTCACAGAGAGTGAAGAATCTCTGGAATTTTCTGTCTGACAGATGGTGGAAGCTGGATTATCAGAAGTTTTTAAAGTGGAGATGGTTAAATATTTGATAGATCAAGGAACAGAGGGATACGGAGAAATGGCACAGAAGAGGAGTTGAGACCAGCTATGATCATGTTAAATGGCGGGCAGGCTGGAAGGGCCTGATGGCTCCTATCTTCGTGTTTCCTTGTTTACTCAATTAAACCCATTTATGATTATGTGTCTGACAGGAAGAGTATAATGGTAACAGTGCAACACCAAATAGCTTTAAAGTAGGGAAAGAGAGTATCATCAACATTAAGGCTCTTTATTGAACACACAAATCATGGATGAAATGGTTGTACTAATAGAGATTAATGGGTTTAATCAATAGAGATGGGGTTACAAAGTGATAAGGGCTACAAAACTAAATATCACGGGGTACCTGATGTTTCAGAAAGATAGACAGAAATGGAGGGAAGGTAGGTGAACTTCAACAACAAAACATGTCATTAGGCAGGAAATGCAATCAGTTTAGATGGAAATGAGGAACAAAATTGAGAAGGAAACATTGGTGATAGTGGACCACAAGCTCCCCTAATAGAAGCCGCATTCTTGTACAGACTATCAATTAAGATATAAGAGAACTTGTAGCAAAGGTAGTGCTGTCACTATGAGGGATTTTAATCTTCATGTAGACCAGAAAACTTAAATTGGGAAAGGACAAGTTAATACAATGTATGCAAGATAGTTGTGTTCTGGAGCCAACCAAAAAACAGACTGTAATTCCTAACAAGTCAAGATTAATTAGTAATTAGTATAACATGATAGAATTTCATATTCAGTTTGAAAATGACAGATTAAGTTGATTTATTGGTAGATTAGTGGCAGTAAATAACCATTGCCGGTAGTTAACAATCCACTAATAAACCACCAATAATCCAAATTTGAAGGCAATTTCATAGGTATGGGGAGTGAGGTGGATAAAGTAGATTAGGAAAATAGCTTAAAAGGTCTAATGATAGATAAGTAGTGGCAGACATCTTAGTAAATATTACATAATTCTCTGTAAGTATATAAGATTCTATGGAAAAAGTAATCTATCTAATTAAAGCATAGTAAAGTATTAGATTGAAAGAAAAAGTTTTTAAAATTGCAAAGAATAGTACAAAAGCAAAATCCTGCAAATGCTGGAAATCTGAAATGAAACTCGATACATCAGGCAGGATCTTTGCAGAGAGATACAGAGATAATGTTTCAGGTCATTGGTCATTGACTTAAAACATCATTTCTGTTTCTCCTTCTGCAGATGCTATTTGACCTGTAAACTTTTTCTGTATTGTTGCAAAGAATAGTTGAAACTCTGAGGTATGGGAGGATTTTAGATACCAGCAAAAAATGACTAAAAGCTGATAAAGAAGGAGTAAATATGAGTGTAAATGAGAAAGAAGTACATAGCCAGATTGTAAAAGTTCCTAGAATACATAAAGAGGAAGAGATAAGCAAAAGAAAAAGTTGGCCCCACAGAAGTCGAGCCGGGGAATTAATAATGAGGAACAGGAAATGGCAGAGATATTAAACAAATGTGGTTTTTTTATACCTGTCTTCACAGTAGAAGATACTAACAGCATGCAAAAAAGTAGATAAACAAGGCAAAAGACAGTGAGAAATTTAAAACCATTAATATCACTGTTAACAAAGCATTAAGTGGTCTAATGGGACTAAAGACCTACAAATTCCCTGGACCTGATTGGCCTACAGTACAGGGGTCTAAAACAAGTGATTGCGAGAAATTGGATGCCTTGGTTGTCACCTTCCAAATTCCCTGGATTCTGGAGAAGTTTCAGCAGAATGGAAAGAGGAAAATAATACATCTTTATTCAAAAATATGAGGAGGGAAGCAAGGTACCACTGACTGGTTAGCCCATTATGTTGTTGGGAAATTGCTGGAATCCATTTTCAGGAAGAGTTAAAAACGAACTTAGAAAACCATTGCCTAATTAGGCAAAATCAGTTTAGCTTTATGAAAGTGAAATAGTGTCTGATAAATTGATTGAAGTTCTTTGAGGGTGCAACCAGCAGGATGGACAGAGTAAGTAAATGTAGTGAATTTGGATTTCGAAAAGGCATTCATTAAGATGCCATGTAGGAGATTATTGCACAAGAATAGAGCTTATGGTATTGAGGGTACTTTGAATAGTGGATTGGTTAAAAGACAAAGGTCAGGTTAAATAGAACATTTCCATTCGTAACCCATGGGTTGTCTCAGGGATCAGTGCTGAGGCATCCAATTTTGATCGAAATCAGTAACTTAAATGAAAGCTGTAACGTATCTAAGTTTGCTTATGATGCAAAGAAAAAGAAAAAAGTAAATTGGGAGGAAGATACAAAGGGTTTCCAGTGGGGTCTAGGTAGAGAATGCAAGAACTTGGAGAAATGTGAGGTTATCCACTTTGGTAAGCAAAATAGAAAAGCAAACTATTATTTTCATGGCATGAGAGGTTGTGAAATATTGGTGTGCAGAGAGATGTGGGTATTCTCAAAAAAGAATGTCAGAAAGTTCAGATGCAGGTACAGTTATTCATTAAGAAGGCAATGGGAATGTCGATCTCAGCAGGCTGGATGAGTACTAGAGTAAAGAAGACTTGCCACATTTGTACAGACCTTTGATGAGACCGTATCTGGAGCAGAGAGAGGAAGATACAGCACAGAAACGGGCCCTTTGAGTCTGCACCAACCTTCAGGCACGGCTGTTTTTCTGTACTAGGAAGGAGGTACTTGCCTTGGAGACAGGGCAGCAAAGGTTCTCCAGTGATGAGGGGTTGCTTAATGAGGAGGGATTGAGCAGAATGGGTTTGTGTTCACTGGATTTTTAGAAGAATGGGAGGAATCTCTCTACTCCAGATATGGTCTCATCAAAGGTCTGTTTATGATTCTGAGGGGCTTGATAGGATCAATGAAGCTGTTTCTGTTGAGTTGAGTCTAGAATTAAGAGGCATGATCTTGGGTGAATGGTCTACAACTTGAGACTGAGATATAGAGGGGCTTCTTCTCTGAGAGCTGTGAATCGTCGAAATTCTCTACCCAGAGTGTTGTAGATGTTGAGTCATTGTTTAGTCAACTTTAAAAGATAGGTTTTTGGACTGGAGGGGAATCAAGGAATCAGACTAGTCATCAGATCAACCATGATTTTATTGAATGGCAGATTAATCTTGAGGGGCTTTACAGACTATCCATTCTATTTCTTGTATTTTTGTGCTCCATCACCTCTATCGGATCTCCTCGTACTTGTACCAGTTCTGAGGAGAATAATTCCAGGTGCATTTAGTCTCTCCACGTAACTGGTACCATCTTAGCAGATCTCCTCTGCTTCTTCCCTTTTATCAGAGTTCTCGTATTTGATAATCTCAGGGAGGCTCTTGGTTACCCTTCAACCTTAGTTTTGCTGATTACGTCTAAAACATTGTGTGCAATATTGCAGTTCACCCCGTTAGGGAAAATCAAAACAACCAGGAGTTTCTGCTCCAGTTCCTTTAAGTGACTGAGCTGATGGAACTTTGCCCATGTGGCCATCAGCTGAGAAGTGGAGTGATCTTGAAGTTTTCTGCAGTTAAATAACTTTTTCTTGCTCATTCTCGAGGCCTGAGCATTTTTATAGCTGTAGGAGTTTGTTATTTTTTTATATCATACAGAGTACTGGTAAAATAAACAAATACTGGCAAATAATTGCAAGCAAATTAGGAATGTACTCTCTGAATTTCAATTGACAGGTAACAATCATCATTTACCTGACTGTGGTTGGAGCGCTCCTTGTGTACATGGCATTCCTGATGATAGTGGATCCACTAATACGTAAACCGGACTCGTATATTCAACCACTGCACAATGAAGAAGACACTGAGGTATGGAAAGTGAATGGTAACTTTGGGTGGATTTTTATAAAAGATATACATACTTGTAAGTGTAGGAATTGTGCTCCTTTAAGTAATCAGTATATTTCAAATGAGCATTGGTTTTCAATTTGTAGCTGTGGTTTATTTATACACCTTGTGTCGGTTATTAATAACATAATCTTACTATCAATATGGTAAACGTCTTAACATAACATACAAAAGATTTTTTTTGTTCTTTATTTGGAGCTATCTCCAGCTCTCCTTTCTAAATAGTCTGTTGGATTGTGGGTTAAAATTAAAGATAAAACTAATAGATCAGCTGCCAGCGATGAAGTTTAAGGCCACCTGAGAAGTCAGCAATCCATCTGAGAAATAGTGAAAGAAAAATAACCTTGAAAAGTATGTCATATTGCTCAGCTGAATATGCATTAAAAGTGTTGGTTAAATAAATTCAGCTACACATAAAAACCTAGGAAAAGGACTTGACAAAATGGTGATATCATTGGAATATAAAACAAGAGCCATGCAGTACAACTCTCCAGCATTTCACTTCTGACATTACATTGAATACACTGATCACTTACCAACATAATATTATTGGTAATCATTCAGCTTGTCATCTTCTAGTGTGATGTAATCATTACTCAGTACCTCACTCTCTACTATAATATTAATCACCATCATGCACAAATTATCATTTGTTACTTAGCACTTTGGTCTCCAGTAATATTATCAATACTTGTTCAATATCTCACCATTGAATATTATTGTATCATTAAATACAATATCTCTTTCCAATATAATAGTCATGGACTACAGAAACAGGCCCTTCGGCACATTGAGTCCACACTGGCCATCAAGCACCCATTTACACCAATCCTTATTTTATCCTTTCTGTATTCTTATCAGCTCCCCACAGATTCTACCACTCACCAAACACTTGGGGCAATTTACAGTGGCCAATTAGGCTGGCAACCCACATATCTTTAGAATGTGGGAGGAAACCGGAGCACCTGGAGGAAAGCAAGGTGGTCACAGAGAGAATATGCAAATTCCACACAGATGATACCTAAGGTCTGGATTGAACAGGACCACTGGAGCTGTGAGGCAGCTATGGCACTGTGCTGGTCCACCATCAATATTATCAACAATCACTGTTTCACCCTCCAACGTAATATTATCATTAATCACTACATCTTTTCTATTACTTAGTATTTCATTCTACATTAACAATTACAACCTCTATATTAATAGAGCTTTCATTTAGTTGGAGGCCTCTTTGTGTGCTATTTTTAGAAATTCTTTTGCAAGTCTATATATGACACACATTAATTTGTCATATTTTCAAACAATTGTGATAAATTCTTCCCTCCATGATTGATAGCTGGCAGACCTTCCTAAGTTTTTGGCTTTGCTCTTGGTTTGTGTCTAATTTCTTCCTTTGTGTTTTGTGCCAGTTTTTTGTCTTTTTGACGCATTACTTTAAAACCCGCCTATTGATTTCATGTGCTGCTTCTGAATTTCTTAGTAATGTAACAGTTTGATAGTTCAGTATGTGCAACACTCAAAGCAGAATGGAAAATGAAAAACCATTGGCTTCAAAATTTTATTTTGACAGAGTTCTGATGTAGGTTCTCAGGACGTCATGAAGTCAGGTGACATCTCTTTCCACAGATGTCACCTGACTTCTTGAGTGTTTCCAGCATTTTTTGCTTTTACTTCAGATTTCCAGCATCTGTAGTTTTCTTATTTTCAAAATTTTATTCAGTTAGTTTATGTCAATCCTCAATTCAACAGAATAGTTCGCATGTGTATAACCTGTTACTCATTTTGTCCAAAGCATTTTTACAGCTGGAAACCCAAAATAATACTCTCGGCGTTAATGTGAGTTCACTATGGTTCTAGGATTCTTATTCGAACTAAACCAAGTGAGAAAATAAAAATGCTCAGCCAATACAAAGATACACTTCATTTTATCCTATCCAAAGACATGTAATAAACCTATTAACTTTCTCATGCATTTTGGTGTGTAGTATTGTAGCAATTGTACTAATCCTAGTAGCATCCAGTCTATGGATAGAAGCTGGCGTATTCCGGTTTTATGCCATGTCAATGGAGTATCTGACAGACAAAGGAAAATGATTATAGCTTACTTACAGTCTTTGAAGTGAAGTTTTAACAGAAAATATTCTCATATTTGCTTATTTTCTATGACATAGAAGTGGGCCATTCATCCATCTAGTCTGTGTTGGGTCTGAATACTCCCATCAATCCCATTCCCCCACTTAGTTTCATGTAACCTATTCCTCTCACACACCCATAAATTCCACCCTGATCCTCCTACCAACTGGAGCTATGAGGCAGCAACACTACCTACTGTGCCATTGTGCCATCCTGCCATGTATGTACATGAAACACAATGATCAAAACTCCTTAAAAGGCAACTAACATGAAGTGAAGATATGTGTCACTTTGGTGACAAATATATTTGATACTAGACCATTGAATGTTGGGATAGTGGAGCTTTCGCTTGACCTGTTGCCAACTAGGAAATGAAAATTTCATTCTGGGATCAGAAGGAAATACAGGAAAAGTATTGAGAGTCAAAATCAAGCTTTAAAAGGCAGAATGTAGAAGGTAGCAGTAGCCTGTGTGCATTAGCTGGACTAGAGGAAAGTTACAATTACAACCCTATTAGACAGCTATTCGAGGGAACTTCAGCTTTATGGCCATGGGGAACACTTTCTCTCAGCAGCTGTTATTCCAATTGTAGCGACAAACTCACATTAGACCTAATAATTTATGTGCTCTGAACATAAGGAAACCTATGGTTACATTTCTCACTGATCCAATGAGCAAGGCATTACAGAGTTACAAGATCACAAGACAAGGGAGCAGAAGTAGGCCATTCGGCCCATCAAGTCTGCTCCAAGGAGAAGGGAAAAAAGAAATGAGAAATTGTGGGGGGGGGGGGGGGGGGGGGGAACGCAAAAAAAAACACACTATTCTAACCCCAATTTCTGGCCTTATTCCCATATCCCTTGATACCCCCACTATTTAGATATCTATCTATCTCTTCCTTAAACGCCTCCAATGATCTGGCCTCCACTGCTGTACGTGGAGTCCAACAATGTTGTATAGACAGTTCATAACCAGTGCTGAGCTGGCCAGGGTAGCAGTTGGAAGGTTGCTAATGGCAATTCAGAATCAGGTTTATTATCACTAACTTATTTGATGTGAAATTTGTTGTTTTGCAGCAGCAGTACAGTGCAAAGACATAAAAATTACTATAAGTTACAAAATAAATCAATAGTGCAAAACAAAAAGAACAACGAGGTAGTGTTCATGGGTTCACAATTGACACTTTAAAACAGAGCAAAGGATACAACTGGACTGTTAACTCTCCAACAATCTATGCACAGAATTCAGAGACAACATGGTTGCTTCCAGCCCAGTTGGTCTTTAACCTCTGGGGACTGGTGGCCACAGTGCAGGATCTGTCCCACAGATTAGTCAAGCAGCAGCCAGAAACAGTTGTACTCACAGAATCAGACTTTGTAAACAACATGCTTAACTCTTCCACCGTAACCTCTGGGTGTATCCTGTCCCACCGCCAATGGGAGTTCTCAGCATTGACTCCAGATTCCATGAACAAGGAAACCCCTCCCCTGATTACCACCTAATTCCCTCCCTTAACTGATCTAACAGTGTTCCAACACTTGAACAGCACTTGGCAAAAACACTGAAAGCAGCAAAACACAGAATGCACTCTGGGTTGGGAAACTCCATGTCCATCACCAATAGTGGCCGGAAAGTTCAACCACTGACCTAGCTGCCTGAAGGATATAACCGTCAGACTGGGTCTGTGGCAGTACTGAGAAAACTGCCGCAAGTATTGAGCATTTCAATGTCCCAGCTAGCTTTCTTCTATCTACCAATACCACGCACAGATTATCTGGTTGATATTTGTGGAATTTTTTGGGACTGGATTTCTGCCTACATACCCTTGCTTACAAAGCATAATTTATCAACCAAAGCGCATTAAGATATTTTGATCAACTGATAGGCCACTAAATAAAACTGAGCCTTACATACAATGTTCATGTTTTTTATTTTTTTGGAGGGTAATTTTTCAAGCACTGAACAAAATTTGCTCATTGTCCCAAAACTCACCTATGCCTTTGGGATATTCTTTTAATTTTACCTTGAGAACTTTCTTGTTGATAGTTTGAGCTTTTAAAATTATCCCTTCAAGTTCATTCCCTGTGTAATCTAAAAATAAAACGTATATTTAAGATCAAACAACTCAAAAAAGCTTACTGCACTTCCTGCCACTCCTGTTTTAATAGATTTATTGCAGTTATTTCCTACTTTGTTACAGTGTAGTGATGCTTCTAACACAAGGTTGGGTGAAATAATTCCTGCCAGTCTGTGTGAGGGCTGATGAGAGCCAATGTAGGTGGTCTAATGATATTGAGAGGAAATGAAAAATAGTACAAGTGCTTATTATGGGGTAAGAAATGACAGTGTGAGGCTGGTTGGGTGTCGGTGAGCAATACCTGGTCAGACACTTCAGGATATCGTTACCAGCAACAAAAACCTTTGCAGGTCTGTGTTTAAGAATGAGCTTGGGACATAAACAGAAACCATCAGGTTGTTAAAACATGTAGCTCCTGTGGCTATGCCTCGACTTTGGATAGCATATGAAATCCGAAACTACACGCTCTTGATGGTACACAAATGCTTTTTGAAGTTAATGGTCATGGACAATTTAAACTAAGATAATTTCCATACACCTGTGATGGGTCTGTTTGATCATAAAGAAGTCCATACCTGGCCTGATTGGCTGGTGGGAGATGTGTACTTTAAAGCCATTTGAGCTAGCAAGGTCCCAGGTTTGGTTTGTGGCATCTCCAAGATTTACAGCTCCTCAGTGCTCTGACTGAGAGGGAGTGCCCACTTTTCCTGCTCCCAGATTATATTTGGTGAGTAACCAACAATTGTGATGCTATCCCAGTTAACCAACTGCCAATACTCTCTCAGTCTTGCACACAAGTAATAGCCCCTTGGTGAAGATACCAGAAAGATATTGGCTCTTGTAGTTTTGGTTTTCTCATATCAACCTGTGCTCTCTGGATGACTGATCTGAGGAGGGTCTAGAAAAAATATTACAAATTGTGAACATTGCAAATGCTTCCCTATTTCAGCAGGTAAGCGATCATTAGGTATGGATGGATGCAAAGCTTTGGAATTGCTCTGAGCTGGCCTGGTTTATACATCTGTGCTTTAAAGGCAAAGAACTACAGATGCTAGAAATCTACAACAATAACAGAAAATGCTGGCGGTACTTGGCATTTGTGGAGAAAGGTCATCGACCTAATACATTAATTCTAACTTGGTCTCCATAATTGCTACCTGATCAGCTGAGTATCTCCAGCATTTGGTGTTATCCACTTGTGACACTTTCCCACTTGTGATGTGTGCTTATTAGGCAATAATCATAAACATTCACCAATAAGTGACTGTCCAGAGACCCTGGTCTGGCACTGAAACTAGTGTGCTTCTGTGTTAAATTGCCATTAGAAGCAAATCTATCATTCATTCAGGGGAGAAAATAATTACAACTAGAAAATAAAGTATAATTTTAATTCTGACATTTAGTCATAAAACCACATAACTGTGCATAGCACTTGCATGATTAGACATAATGGTCGCTTTAATTACAATCAGGTTGTCTTGTATGCTTTCTCCAGTTAAGCTCCAAACACTTTATCAAAGAGGTGGGATTGGTCTCAGTGGCCAATGCAGTCCCTGCTCCAGAAAGAATTATGTGATAGCAGAAACTGTCTGATGTGATAGTAAGCTTTGTTTACCTGAAAACCAAATTTAACCATTTTAAAAGACTACCTTTAATTATATGCTGTGGGATCTGATGATAATGTAAGGAGGATACAGGAAGTGGAGGAAAAGTATGTAATCAACATTTTGGGGTTTAAGAAGAAAGAGACAAAACTTCAGCAGAGGAGGATCCCACCTTTATGAAAGATCTCAGGCTGTGAGATGAAGGATTCTAGCCTGAGAAGTGAAGGATTGCAGCCTGCGTGAAGGACCTCAGGCTGGGATCCTTCGCACAGGCTATGAGGTGAAGGATCTCAGCCTGTGTGGAGGATCCCAGCCTGCGAGTCAAAAGATAAGACTGGAACATTCACCACCGTCCGCAGCCATTGATGCTGAGTGGTTGATCATTTTTGACCTTCTCCCGAGGCCTCCTCCAGCAAAAGTCTTTAGCCAATTCAGTTCATTGATAACAAAAAGCTGTTGAATGCACTAATTATAGCAAAAGCTACAGGCCCTGATAACACCATGACTGTAATGCTGTACTCCAGAGACAGCCACACCTGCAAAGCAGTGTCACCTCCTGAGGGCACACACCACCAGACTCAAGGACTGTTACATCCCACTGTTATAAGACTATTGAATGGTTCCCTTATACGATGAGATGGACTCTTGACCTCACAATCTACCTTGTTATGACCTTGCACCTTATTGTGTACCTGCAATGTACTTCCCTGTAGCTGTGACACTTTATTCTGTATTCTGTTATTGTTTTTACCCTGTACTATCTCAATGCACTGTGTAATGAATTGACCTGTACGAACGGTATGCAAGGCAAGTTTTTCACTGTACCTCATTACAAGTGACAATAATAAATACCAATACCAATACATCACCAGCATCTGTTCCACAAAGTATAAAATTGCCTGCTGTGCCATGGTTCACAAGAAGCTCAATAAATCCAGTACAGCCAATTATCACGATATCAGTATACTCTCATTCATTTGAATGAAGATGTCAAGTGGTACTTTCTTCCAGTAATTTGCTCATCAATGCTAAGTTTAGGTTCTTGCCAGAACCATTTGGATCCAGATTTCATTGGCCAAAACAGAGCGAAAAGAGCTGAAATCCAGAATTAATGTATGATTGAGTGCCAATGACGTTAAAGAAACAATTGACCAGGTGCAGCTTGATGGAACCCTGGTAACACTAGTTAATGAGGCCCTGAGGGAAATCCTACACAGGCTGGTCTCGAGCCTGGCACTGATGTTGGAAGACAATCATCGTAGCCCAGAAAATTACTGTTCAACAATGACTTTCCCTCCATCATCAGAACAGAAGTAGGAATGTTCGCCCATGATCATATGTTGTTCAGTTCCATTCACAGTTCTGTAGATAATGATGCAATCCATGCCACCTGTAACAAGACAAGGTTTGACCTTATAAGTTACAAGGAACAGTTGCACTGCATAAGTGTATGGCAATAACTATTTCATCTTTTAGTTTCTTTATGACATAGAAGAAGACATATGACTGAGTATATGTTGGCTCCAAGAGCATTCCCATCAATTCCATTCCCCCAATTATTTCCCTGTGAACTATTCTCTTTCACATGCCCACTAACACTTGCCAGATTCTTCTACCACCCATTCCACAAAAATGGTAATTTAATCTACCAGCACACCCTTGGGATGTGAGAGGAAACTGGAGCAACTAGAAGAACCCCACATGGTCACAGAGAGAATGTGCAAACTCTACACAGACAGCACCAGAAGTCAGAATTGAACCTGGGTCACTGGAGCTGTGAGGCAACCAGCTGTGCCGCTGCTGCTCAACAGGAAAAAGAGTATAAGCTCTTTTCCTTGACGTTCAAATGCATTATCATTGCTGAGTTGCCCGTCTACAGCTGGGGCTTTAGCATTGACCAGAAGCTCAACAAGTCCAGCCACACAAATACTGTGGTTACTGGAACAGGTCGGAGAGTAGGTATTCTACATGGAATGGCTCACTTCCCGACTCTGCAAGCTTTCCAGCACCTGCATTGCATAATTCAGGATTGAGGTGGAACTTGGATGGATGAGGGAAGTCCAACAACCCTCAGGAAGCTTGAACCATTTGAGACCTCATACACTCCTTTCAACATTGCTGGGTCAGAATCTTGGAAGTCCCTGCCCAACAGCATTGTGAGGATGCAGTTACCACAAGGACTAATGAGGTTGAAGAAGACAACTTATTGGGGATGTAAAGGTTATAGGTACAGGCTTTGCTGGTGACACTCACAACCTAGGAAAAAATAAAGAAAAAGGATAATATTGTGTTAATGCAGTATTTTGCATCATATGCAGAGCAGATTTTGCTAAACAGTGAAAAAGTCTTTAATCTGTTTAAAATGCAGATGTACTGCTTGTTTGGCACCCAGCTAGTAATCAACTGTACCCCGTGGGTATAGTTGAATACTAACTGAGTGCCAGACCTCCGGCTCCAACAGTGGAGTTGACAGCAAGCCATGTACCAGTAGATTCTTATGTTGCACAGCCCGAGTTCAGGCCAGAATCTCTACAGCCCTAGGCACAAGTCAGCTAATTTTACCTGTATGCTGTTTGCAGTAATTTTAATATTCATTTTGGCTATGGCACTATGTAATGTGCCAATACAAAATAGAAAGGTCCTTGGTGTGATTTCTTATCTATGTTTGCTTCACTCACCTCAGTCTGAAGAAGGATATGTAAAGGATGGATGGAGCATGCAGTAATACTGCACCATTATCTTTACATTAGGTATGTAGAAAATTGTATAGATTTCTGTCGTCAGGTGGTAATAATGAATTCTGTAGGTGCACATTGCAGTACATCATTGGGTGAGACCCCCACTGAGATGTGCTCAGATCCAAGTTGAGTGTGAACCAACTTTATAGTGGAAAAAACTTAGAAGACATAAAGAAACTTAATACTGACTGACAGCAACTGAACAAATCACACATGACTGAAAGTAACTAACATGATGTAACATTTAAAATGCAGATGTTATTGTTTAAAACCTCAATTTTGAGATAGTAGAGATGCACATTTTTAAAGGCTAGTCTTTGCACTAGAGATCTTCTCAGGTATAAAAATAAAGACTTTTGTTTTTTTGAATCATGACACAGACCAAACTGACACACACACTGTAGTTAGTCCTGTTGGCCTGACTCAGGTAGCCAGGCTCTACATTGAGAAATAGGACCCACTTGCTGTACCGCCAGCACTCTCAGTCATTTGCAGGCAGATAGCCCCATCATGTTCCATGGTACCAAGCCTTGGTGCACTTATAAAGAGCTGGCTCAACCTCACCTGAGCCTGAGGATTTCTGATACCTGAACCTGACACTGTAAATCGTGTCAGTCAGGCAACCAGCCTCCTCTCTGCATTTGTAGCATCAATACTAATTTTACATTTGTATTTTCACTTTCAAATCAGTGCAAGATCAGTTGCAGATATGAACAGAGAATTGGGAGATGGTTTTTATCCAGAGAAGTGTGAGCTGTTGCACTTTGGGCAATCAAATGTAAAGGGAAAGTACACAGTTAATGGCAGGACCCTGAACAACACTGATGTACAGAGGGATCTTGGGGTCCAAGTCCAAAGCTCCCTGAAAGTTGCCACACAATTAGTTAATAGGATGGTAAAGAAGGCGTATGGCATGCATACCTTTATTAGTTGAGACACTGAGTTCAAGAGTCAGAATGTTATGTTGCAGCTTTATAAAATTCTGGTTAGGGCACATCTGGAGTATTGCATTCAGTTCTGGTCACCCCACTATAGGAAGGATGTGGAGGCTTTAGAGAGGGTGCAGAAAAGGTTTAACCAGGAGGCTGCTTGGATTAGAGGGTATGTGCTATAAGGAGAGCTTAGAAAAACTAGGGTTGTTTTCTCCACATAAATTTATAAGATTATGAGAGGCATAGATAGAGTAAACAGCCGATACCTTTATTCCCAGGGTCAAAATGTCTAATACCAGAGGGCACGCATTTAAGGTGAGAGGAGGAAAGTTCAAAGGAGGTATGTGGGGCAAGTTTTTTTTACACTGAGAGTGGTGGGTGCCTGGAATGTGCCGCCAGGGTGGTGGTGGAGGCAGGTACGTTAGAGGCATCTAAGAGGCTCTTAGATAGTCACATGAATATGCAGAGAACAGAGGGATATGGACCATGTGCAGGCAGAATGGATTAGTTAGGTGTCATTAGCTTAATTAATCTGGCGCAACATCATGCTGTACCTTTCTATGTTCTAAGTGGGCAAGGTGTATCACAATCTTCTAGCCTCATCCCACAGCATGCAGTATAACTGCAGTCCTGGCAGTAATGTAATAGCAGTAGGTGGATTTGGAGGGTGGGGTTGAAGTGGGGGGGGGGAGGTGGGAGGATCCAGGGAAATGGAGGAGGTGGGGAGAGAAGGGCTGAGGGAGACAAAACTTAGCATTGAAGCAGTTTACCACTACTTCAAGTCGATGCAGAGGATGGCGAATCTTTGGAATTTCCTACCCCAAGAGGGTGTGGAACCTAAACCACTGGGGGTATTTAAAGAGAAAATAGATAAATTTTTGGAAGATCAGGGATTGAGGGCTATGAGGACCTGGCACAGAAGAGGAGATGAGGCCTGAGGCAGATCAGCCAGATCATCTTGATTGGCAGGGCAGGTTTGAGGGGCCGAGTGGCCTACTCCTGCTCATTTTCTGGGTGCCATGTGCAATATTGCCTGGGAGCAGTCCAGTGCATGGGTGGTCTGTGATAGAAACACTGTCTTCCTGAGTATCTCCTTCCCCCTTGCTCGGTTTACAGTCATGTCCCAACAGAGGTTGACAGCAGGCTACTGGTATTAAAGTGCTTTATCTTCCAAGCACTGCTGGCTTATAGCATATTATGTAAGTAGCTGATACCTGAGAATGACCCTCAAACAGAAACGTTCTTTCTTTGAGTTGTGATATAAATTATAATTCCTAAATGTGTATCCTTCTCCTTGCATGTTATTAACAAGCATCGAGTATTCCATATTTTGACAGTTTTCATCCCCTCGGTATTTTTGAGATTGAATTACCTGTGTGTTTTTACTCTGTTATTTTTTGGGGTTTACATTTGCTTGAGTAAAAGTCAAGCTGTCAGATTGGAGGAAGGATGTTTGTTTTCAATCATACAATTGCATTCCTACGATGAGATGCGAATTAATCCCTTGAGTGCTGGGTGGAGATCTGAATGTGTCTTGACAGTTTGTCTTTGTCATAGGAGACTTGACTCAGCCTTACAGCATGGTTTTAATATCTTCGAGGTCAGCTTTTCTTTGTAGTTGGTGTGCTTGTTACGAAGACACTTTGATCATGGCTTGTCCTTTTGTCAGTTTTTCTCCTGTTGTGAAGGTTGTGAATACCTCAGGATTCAAGCCACAGTCTAAAACAAAACACTAAACAGGCACAAAATAAAATGCAAAATTATTTAAAACCACTACTAGCATTTAAATATTGAAGAAAAGCAAATCTACCTACAAAAACTGTTCATGTTTCATGTTTTTTCCAATGGACAAATTCAGAAGGAAATGTGAAGCTTTACCTCAGGAATTCATCTTGCAGGGTGAGCGGTTAAACGGAAAGAAAGGAGAGAATGGGAGATTTGAGGGGTTTGTGGCCATGTCTGAAAGAAAAATACTTCATGGCATAGATAAACCAGCATTGGCCAGCCTTTGCCAATCAGGTGATTGATTAAGACTCAAGAAATTCTGCAGATGCTGGTATCTGGAGCAATACACAAAAAGTGCTGGAGGAACTCAGCAGGTCAGGCAGCATCCATGGAGGGAAATAAACAGTCGATATTTGGGGCCGAGACCCTTCATCAGGACTACTATCATTAACATTTATTAGGAGGCAATTGCTCACAAGTAGAACATTAAGTTTGACTATAGCCAAATGAGTGTGCAAAATAACATCACAAAGTACATAATGTTTCAGTTTTGACATCCTGCATCAATAATGTACCAAGAAATTGAAAATACACAACACAAAGTCGTATGCTTTCATACTTGCCTGCCGAACATAAAACTCTCTGAAGTTTCAGATGATGCCAAAGAAAGGTGGAACTTCCGTTATTTATCACTTGAAGTTCAGCGTAAGATTATTTGACCTGTATGTCCACATACAAAATGCTTGTGCAATGTACGAGTACCTTCTAAAGTGGCTTGGGACACAGCTAATTATGCTTATATTCACTTATCCTTTTGTTTTCCTTTTATTTGAGAAGGATGCTGATTATTTTCTTAAGGAATTTTGTAGATAAGCACTAAATCAGAAACAAAGTGTGTGAGCATTAGTTGAGGACAGAATGTAATGATCCTGGTGCCATCCACAAGTAGCCCTATTCCCTGTACTGCCTAAAAGGCTGTGTGGCAACTATCATAGAGTCATAGAGTCTCACAGCACAGAAATAGGCCCTTTGGCCCACCAAGTCTGCACCAACCACCAAGCAAATCTGTACCAATTCCATTCTGTTCTCCCCACATTCCCAGCACTTCGCCCCAGATTCCACCACTCACCTGCACACAAGGGACAATTTACAGTGGCCAATTAACCTACAGACCCACACGTCTTTGGGATGTGGGAGCAAAACAGAGCACCTGGAGGAAATGTACGCAATCACAGGGAGAATATGCAAACTCCACAAAGGCAGCACCAGAGGTTAGATTCAAACACTGGAGATGTGAGGCAGCAGCTCTACTGCCTCAGTCACCATAGCACAGTAGTACTCATGTGCAGTAATAATGCATTTGAGCCTTACGTAGGTGGACAAGAGCTATAAATGAGCACTTCACAAGTTTTGAAGATGATTCCAAGTGTATAAACTATGTGTTTTGATTGATGCAATGCACCTGAATACCAGTTCTCTGTTACACTGCAGGTTGTGAGTTCATGGTTGCAGAAAGTTTCGCTTGTACTGAGAAGAGTGGGTGCTGCTGAAAATTTGAAGTCTTTAGACAAAAGTGCCAAGTTGGTGTGGTTTGGAGATGGCCTAGTGATCACAACTGTTCAAAAGCGGACCTGTTACATCCACCCCCCTGTGCTTTTTTTGGCAGTCAACATCAAGCGTAGTATGAATCAACCCCAAACATAGGGAACTGTAATCTGACCTGCACAACTTCATTTATTTTTGACTGAACCATAATTGATTTGCAGATTGCACCAGATTGATTCCAATCTCTGTCATGCACCTAAGTAATGAAGCTTAACTTCTGTAGTGTTTTTACATACTACAGCTCTGTAATGGTGTTGCTTACAGCAAATCAAAGAATACATTTTTATTTAGTAATCAGCTTGTTCTCAACAAAGGGTAATGGGAAGTTATTACAAGAAATATGGGCCTACTGAGAGGGCATTAGGTACAGATATTGAACAGCCATCTCCTGGTGACCCACCAGAACAAAACAGATTATTGTGGACAATGAGCATGGTCATATCCTTAAGAAATATTTATGTCATAGTTTTCAATAGAGTGCATGAACAAAAAGAATCTTAAGCTGCGTAAAAAAAGATATCTGCCCACACTTCCTGTCTATAAAATCTGTCAAAATTTCCCATTAAGTTCTGATAGAACTCTTATTTATAAAGTATAGTCAATGTGTTGAAATGTCCGAAGGCACTTCACAAGTACAAAACAAAATGTGACACTGAGATGCATAGCGTGATATTATTGCAGCTAACCAGCTGCTTGGTCAGGAGGTAAATCTTAAGGAGTGTCTCAAAGTTCAGCGGTAGAAAAGTATTGGAGAAGGATGGTGTGGTCAGGTGTGCCAAAGGCTGTTGACCGGTTGTGACTGATATGGCAGGATGGCTTACCTTTGTCATAGTCACATAGGGGTATCATTTGTAGCTTCAACAAGAGCCGTTGAAGCTTGGTTCCTGGAGTGATGAGCATGGACTTGGGAGCTGACTGCACATTCAAAGAAAGGGGGAAAGCTTGTCCAGAAAGGGGGCAAGAACAAAGAGGATATTTTATGAGAGGAATGATTGAGTCCTACAGCATGGAAACAGGCCTATTGGCCCATCAAGTCCACGCCAACCATCAAGCACCCATTACCACTAATCCTACATATATCCCATTTTATTCTCCCCACACTCCCATAAATTCCCCCGAGATTCTGCCACTCAGCTACACACTAGGGACAATTTATAGTGGCCAATTAACCTACCAACTTGCATGTTTTTTGGCACATGGGAGGAAACCGGGGCAAACAACACAGCACCAAAGACAGGATTGAACCCGGGGCACTGGAGCTGTGAGGCAGCAGCTCTATCAGGTGTACCACCGGTGGAAGATTTGCTGCATCCAATTCTTTCAGCTGTTTATTTTATCACATGTAATAAATTGAATCTGCTTCTGTGATGATGGGGACTTCAGGATGGAGCTGAGGTAGATCATCCACTCAGTACTTCTAATTAATGATACTTGTAGGTGCTTTTTTTTAATTTCAAAAGTAAATGTTATTCATAAAAAAAATATACAAGAAATAGAAAATAGGATGTGGCTTTCTTAACATTCATACTGTTGTTCAGTCTATAGATTCGTAGTGTTGTCAAATCAATACATTCGTAGCATCATCAAGTGAATACATTGTATGTAAATCACCAATGCCACTTAGACAATACAGCCTTTAAGTGTTTGCAGGGCTGTTGCCCAGGACCTGGCCCTTCAGAGTCTAGTGGCAGCAGGGCCTTAGATTGCTACTCAGCACTAAAGAAGAAGGAAACCATAGATACAAGTGGGTAGGAGAAGGGAGGGAATTGGATAGTCCCAATCTTAGCAGCTGGGACATCCATAGGCTTCTTGTTGGAGGTGAGAATGGAAGACATGTTAAAGGAATTTAAGGCAGTTTGCAGTAGAAAGGAAAAGCCAGGAGTTATGTTTGCCTTCCAGGACGGTTCTGTTTTGGTAGATGAGGGCAATGCTCAATGGTATGAAAGACACTGAAAGATGCAGAGATCAGGCAATACCAGAAGGGACAGTCAGTCTAATATAGAGTATGAGGAGTAGGGCATCAGAAGAAGAGGTTACAGTGTGATTGAGCAGAAATTGTAACAAGAAGTGAGATAGTCGGGCACCCTATGAGCACAGTTTTTCTTTTGCAGAAACTTCACTAAGCTTAGCTCAACAGTACTTCACCTCTGACACTGAACTTGAATATTATTAAAAAAATAATGACCTTTCATTTTACATATTCCTATTTTAGCTATTCTTTCATCATTTTTGAGTCAAATCCTAGGACTCTCCTACATATCCGTGCATTGCACAAGAACTGTAGAGGTTCAAAGAAAATGCCCACAGAATCGTGGAATTTTACAGAACAGGAGGCTCCCATCAACTCACTGTATCTGTGCCAGCTCTCTGGTAGAACTTCCCCATATGTTGGTTTACTTGCCCATCTCCTGCTCTTTCTCCATTGCTTTGTAATTTTTTTCTTCTCTTCATGTTTAAATCCACTTCTTTTTGGATGTTACCAGTCGGATTGGATTGAATGCTATCCAATCGGCTTTTGCCTTCCTTTCAGACAGTACATTGCAGATCATGACAAATCATGTGCAAAAGAGAAAAGTGTTCTCATTTGTGTTCTTTTGCTGATTGTTTTAAAACAATCTCAAATCCTTTGATTCTCGAATTGATATATTTTCATTCCTCTATCAAAACCACCCTTAGTTTTAAACATCTCTATCAAATAACCGTTGCTACTGATAGTACACCCCCAGCTTCTGCACATAACTAAAATCCTTCATTTCTGGAATAATTCTAATAATATCTCTTTGCAATATCTCTGAGATCTTTATATGTTGGTCAAGTGATCTATTGGCCAGTGGTTCAAAGTAGTCTCATGAAATGAGAGCAGATGGAGGTGGTACCTCCAAAGTTGCTTCAGTGCTGTACTGAAGGCTGTACAAGGTTCTGGTGGAGCATAACCCTTTACATTGTTCTGCATTTGATGCTCTACTTTCCTATACACCGTGTTAGTTATCTTACGTCCAGTGATGTGCTATGCTAATGTGCTATCTCCTATTAGACTGTCATTGTCCTATAATATTCTATATCTATTTGCACCATGCTCAAGTGCACTGTGCCCAGAGGTTCTGTTCCAATTGCATTATACTGTTATCTCCATGTGCATCTTGCTGTGTCTCCCCCAATCAATATCTTACATAATCTTCTGCAATCACATTCCCAATCATTGCTATGTGGCACACTGTGTGAGTGATAGGTAATGACATGGGGCTGTGGCCATCACCATTTCCTCAGGAAACATTATGGTCAGCATTAAACTCAGTCCAGCCTATTCCTTCCACCTGCTAAATGCCTTTTTTTTTGTAAATGATGAGCTATAAGATATAATTCATTAGTTATTGCTACCAATTTGGACACAGTTCATAAAGTAACATGTTTAGAAACTAGCCAAGTACATACTTTAGCATTATGAATGTTTTCTTTTGTATTAATGTATAAAGAGTGAGTTGATTCTCTGTAGGTCAAATAGAAAACAATATTACTCTGCAATGCCCAGAATGTGTTTCTAATTTGTTAACTAAGTGCCTTCAGCTTTCTCTTGAATTAATCCCTGTTTAATGGGATATTTAACAATCTTTGAAGAATTTTATTCCTCAAAATCTTTCCCGTAATTGCACTACATTTTTGTTAAAATTGTTTAAAACATTCTTGTGTTACATTTCAAACTATATGATAGGATTCAGTAAGAACAACTGAAGAGATGTCATTGTTCAAGTTAACAAGAGTCCATGTTCTTCCTATGTGTTTAATCTTTTGGACCGTGATGCTGATTACTTTAGAAGCTAACCATTTAGTTCGATCATAATACTGAAGAAATTAGAATTTTCGAATGAATCTGCATTCCTCTACAGACTTATCCATTTTAAAATGTCTGCCATTAAGTACAGCATCACTGAGATGCTGTAATTAGATTGAAGTGATTGCCTTTATCTTAAGAGAGTAAATATTATTCTTCATGTCCTTTATGCTTTGAAAGGCTGCTTTAGTGTTTCTGTTTGGTCAGAGGACAGTGTAAATTTTGAGTTTTATTTGTTAACTTCTAGAATATAATGTAAACTTCAAAGCCCATTAAAAATGAAAATCCATTGTCACAGTAATACTTCTGCCTGTTAAGTATGGAAGTTTTAATTATTAACATTTGAGGTTTTGAGCAAAATGTTAGCAGTAAGGCAGACATCAAAGCAAATCCAGTATCCTGCAGATATCCAGTGTAGGACTTCGAGAGGAAGCAGCCCAAGCCTTATTTGTTCCCTGTTGTTGGTTCTAGACAGACACTGTGTGTAAGATATTTTTTCTGTATTCTGATTTTGATGTATTATTGTAATATTTATTTATTGCAAGACTTTCAATTAGTAATATTTGATACCTTTAAGTTTATATGGTATCTATTTGTCATATTTTATCTGTTTTTAACTTAGATATTAATCATTTAATTCAGGAGAAACTTAGTGCTGCCCAGGCCTTAAATCGGTGCCTTTCTTTTAGTCCAAGCAGTGGTCAAAAGAACTTGAGAAACAAACATGCCTTTTATTCCCCCTTTGTTATCCCTTTTTATATGTCTAGAATGAGTTTAGCAAACCGTGCTTGAAGCTGATAAAAGCATATATTTAACTAAGATTGTGTGTAAGTAATTGTTAACAGGTGGCTCAGTAAGTTACTCCCTCCCAGATGAAAGAACACTCCGCAAAAAAAAAGCCATAATTTTTAAAATCTCATAAATCACCTCTTAGGTATCATCCCTCTGGTGGAAATTTGAAATCATCCTGATGGTGCAGACCCTTTTGCTTTAACATCCTTCCCTGATGGACACCGCCATCTGTTGCCGGACAGTGTTTCATATGAAGCCATCATTATTTTCGTACATTTATAATATACACTCCTAATTATGAACCCCAAACTTCTACTTGTTTTTCAGATTGGCTTTATTAATGTGTACTTGCACTTTCATGGAATTATGTATTTAAATGGTCATCCACACCTTTAGTAAGTACAGAAGAACTAGAAGCAGGAGCAAATCAAACCAGTTCTGCCATTCAGTAAGATCATGGGTCCAGCTTCTCACCCAGTCCCCATATCCCTTAATACTCACAAATCTGTTGATCTCAACCATGGATATGCTCAATAAAATAAGAATCTACTGGCTTCTGAGGAAGAAAATTCTGAAAATCTTCAACTCCATGCATCAAGAATTTCTGTCTTATCACAGTCTTAAAAGGGCAACTTCTTATCCTGAGATGTTGCCCCCTAGTTTTAGTCTCCCCACCAATGAAAACAACCTCTCTCAGCATCTACTTTGTCAGTCCCTGTCAGAATAAGATCACCTACCATTCTTCCATACTACATTGAGTAAAGTCTAGTCTTCTCCAGTCTCTCATCTTCAAACAACTCTTCTTCCCAGGGATCAATCTTACAAACGTATGCTGTACTGACTCCAAGGCCAGTTCATGCTTTGTCAGATACACAGACCAGAAATGCACACAGTACTCAAATGAGGTCTCATCAAAACACTGTGGGACTGCCCTTTGTACCACACTCTCCATGCATAAATCCCAGTGAACCATTGGCCTCTCTAACTTCTTGCTGTACCTGCTTGCTTACATTCTGCATTTCCTGAGACAACACATCTAGATCTCTTCGCACATGTGCAAAATACTGCAGAAGCTGAAAATCTGAAACAAAGTGGAAGGTGCTGGGGATACTCAACAGGTCAGGCAGCATCTGTTAAGAGAGATTCAAAGTTAACATTCTGAGTCTATGATCTTTTGTCAGAACTTAATCAAAACAATTCTGATGAAAGATCATCAAAATTGTTCTGATTAAGTTCTGACGAAATTTCATCTCCACAGATACTGTCTGTCCAGTTAAGTATTTACAACACTTTTTTAAATTTTATTCCCTCTGGGTTGAATGTTTATAATTTCATATTTTTAAAAAATATCTGTTTTTCTGTACTTCACAGAGCACAGCCTCACATTTTTCCACTTTGCGTTCCATCTGCCAGCACCTGGCCCACATGCATAACCCATTCATTTCCTTTTGCAGACTCTGTCTCCCCCTCACAGCTCAGTCTTTCACCCAGCTTTGTATCTGCAACAAAAATTTGGCAATTCACATATAAATTGTTAATAACTGAGAGGCCAACATTAATTCCTTTGGCATCCCGAGAATAGTCTGCCACATAAAAAAGACCTATTATTTTGTTTTCTGCTCTTTAATCAATCCTCTGTCCGTTCTGTTATGTAAACCTTAACCCCTTGGGGTCTTTATTTTATGTAGCAATCTATTATATGGTACCTTGTTGAAGGTTCTTTGAAAATCCAAATAAGCTGCCTCCAAGGGTTCCCCTTTATCTACCCTGCTGGTCACACTCACATGAAAAATTATTTCATTTGTCAAACATCACTTTCCTTCATATAGACACACTTATTCTGTCTAATCATGTACTGATTTACCAAGTATCCTGTTATTATCTCCTTAAAGGTTGGATTCCAGTTGTGTTTTTCTTCTAAATATATACCCCTATTCCAACTGCAATTCTACTGCAGTCCTTCTGTATGAGGTACCATTCAAACAGACTGCTGGAATGGTGTTGAGTTTCTTGAATGTTGGAACCGCACTGGTCCAAGCAAGTAGAGAACAATCCATCATACTCCTGACTTGTGTTTTGTAGATGATGGAAAGGCTTAGGGGAGTCAGGAGGTGAGTCAGTTATTGGAGGTGCCCAGCCTTGACTTCCTCTTCCAGCCACAATATATGTGTGGCTGTTCCATTTAAATTTCTTTTCAGTAGTGACATACAAGATGTAGATGATGGGGAGCACGACTCTTGAATGTCAGTGTGGCTAAACTATTATTGCAGGGTTACTGAATTAACTTTTATGGTGTGAACATTACTTGCCTGATGCAGGTATTGGTTGATTTCATATTTTGAAGAACCGTGAATGGAATTAAACATTGTGCAATCGTCATTGACCTTCTCCATTTTTGTCCTCATGATGGAATGAAGGAAGGTCACTGAGAAGCGGCAGAAGATGATTGGGCTGGGATGCTGCACTGAAGATCTCCAGTGGACACGTCCTGGGGCGAAGGTGATTAACTTCCAACAAGCACAGTTTTCTCCCTTTGTACAAGATAGGACTTCAACTGGTGGAGTTTACCCCTTGATTCCCAACAATTTTACCAAGGTTCCTTGATGCCACACTTAGTCAAGCGCTGCCCCGATGTCAAGACTGCCCTCTGGAATTCAGCTCTGTCTTTATGTTTGGACCAAGGCTAAAGCTGAATGGTCCAGGCAAGAACCCAAACCAAGCAGGTTATTGGTAGGTGCCACTTGGCAGGACTGCCATTGGCACCCTACAGAACTTGACATGATTGTGAGTGAACTGATGGGACAATTAGTTTGAATTTCTTCTTTTTTTGGACAGGACATACCAGGACAATTTTCCATATTGCTGGGTAGACGTCAGTGTTATAACTGAGTTGGAACAGTTTTGCTAGACAGACAACTAGATCTGTAGCACTAGCTTCAGCACTACCTCTGGGGTGTTTTCTGGTCCCATTGCCTCAGTTTTCTCAACTCTTTCTATTTAGTAAACTTCTGCGATAATGGGGACCTCAGAACAAAGCTGAGGTGGATAATCCACTCAGCAGTTCACATTGAAGATGCCTATAGCATTCTGTGTTGGGATCCACCATAGTTGAGCCTGTCCTTGGAACCAACTGTTAACTATTTCATTGTCCGCAACCATTCATAACTAGTTGAATTGATTCTGTGATTACAGGTTTGCTTAGCTCCAACTATTGAATGTTCTTTTTTTCTGATTAGCAATCATGAGGTGCTGTGGTGCATCTTCATCAGGTTGGCATCCCATTTTCAGATATGCCTGTGTTCCCCCCAGCACACCCTTACTGAACCTGGGTTAGTCCCCTCTCTTGATAGCAAAGGTAAAATGAGGGATATGCCAGGCTACAAGGTTATAGATTTGTAGAATATAATTCTGCTGCTGCCGGTGGCCACTCTGCAATGTGTTAATGCCTAGTTTTGAGCAACTAGATTTTTCTGAATTTATCTTATCTGGAGCAATGATAGAGTGGCATTGCATGTTGAAAGGTGTTCACATTGTGAACATGAGACTCCCGCATTAGGATCTATCACTGTAGAGAACTGTGTGGTGGTCACTCCTTCCAATGTTGACTTGGACAGAGGCTTCAGGAACAGTCAGATTACTGAGCACAGTGTCAAGTGAGATTATCACTTCTGTTGATGTCCTCACTGCCTGCCACAGACCCAGTCTGGCAGCTTTGGCCTCCAGGCGCAATTTACAGTGGCCAATTTACCGACCAGCACGTCTTTAACACATGGGAGGAAACCCAAGCACCTGAAGGAAACCCATGCAGTCACAGGAAGAACGTGCAAGCTCCACACAGATAGCACCAGAGGTCAGAATTGAACCCAGGTCTCTGGAGCTGTGAGGCAGCAATCAACCAGGTGTGCCACTGTGCTGTGGAGGTTGACTAGACTTAGAGCATGTTTTAATCACAATGGTTCTTCTGGTTCTGTTCTTATTCTGTTTTAATGGTAGCAGTTTCTTTTGCAGCTGAGTGACTTGCTAGGCCATAAAGGACACATTCCAGTGGGTCTGCATTAACCAGAATGGATAAGAGCGGCCAATGTTCCTTCTCTGAACCAGATGAGTTTTTAACAGTAATGCAGTTATTTCATATTCACCATTACTAAGAGATATATATATATATCTTTCCAGATTTACTTAATTAACTGAATTTGGTTCCCTAACTGCCATGGGTGGATTTGAACTTGTGGAGCTAGATTATTAGGCCAGGTCTCTGGAATACCTATCCAGTAATTTAACCACCATGCCACTCATGCTTACACCGTTTCTTAATCCTTAATCTTTCCAATAGGTCATTCCTTAAGATATACTCTGAGAGCATAGAGAGTTCATAAAGAAGTTTTGTGTGAGAGGGAAGCATTTCCATGTGTCAGATCTGCAGGTTAGATACACAGTGGCTTCGAAATTTCTTCATCAAGTTTTAATGCTGTTAAGAAAGGGTTATGTGACCCCCCTAAGAGCTTCAGAAAAGCCTTATAAAAATCACGGTATTCCTTTGCAAAGTTCCCAGAATAGCAGTCAGGCTCCTCAATGTATCAATTCACAGTGTCATTTTCAGCATGTGAATTCTGTTGATCTGTTGCAAAATCTTGCAGCTGTGAACTTGGCACCCAGCCCTTAGAGGAACAAACCACAAGACAAGCAGTACTGACTGCTTAAAGAGTGAATGCAGCAATGATGGGATGGGCGGAAGTGTTCCCTAAGTGGATCAGAGAGATCTGGGAACTGTAATGAAGAAGCGTCCACCAGATGCATGTCTTTGTGCAAGGGGACCCTCTCTCCTAGAGTAAAGAGCTTGAATGAACTCTAATGCACTGGTGAACAAACTCCAAAATGTGCCTGGCATCAGTAGCAGCAACCTGGAATGACCTTGAGGCTAGAAAGCTGAGAGTGACCATGACATCCATGGACAAAGCAGTCAATGCATAAGTGTGAGTTTGTGTTGAGGCCGTAGGAAGTCATAGACCTCAGAGTGGACAAAGAGCGAAGTTGGAGTGTTGGGCATCTATGTGGTGTTGTTTTCAGGGGAAGCAGGGCGAGTTCTCAGAATAAATTAGGGCAGAATGAATTTTGTGTAGTGCCTGGTGACAGAGTTTTAATTAGTTGAGCTTCCACTTTGCTTCTCCTTAAATTTATTCCTCAGATAATCATCAGATAGATTCCACCTTTGTAATATTCAGCATCAAAATAGCAGAAGAATATTAGTTTTACTATTGTTCCATATTTCCCTATGACATTAAAGGAGGCCGTTTGGCCCACTGAGTCTATGCCAGCTCTCAGAGCAATTCCATTCCCACCCAATCTTTCCTTGTAATCTATTCTCCCCACATTCCCATCAACTCCCCACAGATTCTACCATTCACCTTCACACCAGGAGAAATTTACTGTGGACAATTAATTTACCAACCCACTAGTGTTTGGATGTGGGAGGATACTGGAGCACCCAGAGGAAACCCCTGCGATCACAGGGGGAATGTGCAGATTCCACAATGACAACACCAGAGGTCAGGATTGAACTCAAGTCGCTGGTGCAGGAGGCAGCAGCTCTATGTTATGTATCAGGATTTGTTTGGCTCCCGGTTGAGCAACCTGATCTTAAGATTCTTATTCTCGTTTTTAAGTTCCTTCAAAACCTCACTAATCTCTAAGTCCCTCCAGATCTATGGGATATTTGAGTTCCTCCAATTCTACCGATTACATACCTCTGATTCTAATCACTGTTTTGACCATATAAAAAACACACACATTCTCCTCTCTACAAACTGAAAATACTGCTGTTTCCATGATTCACTGGCTTCCTCTACCCGCTACTCTCTCATCTTCTGTCAGTGGTGATTGCCTTTGGGATGCAGTTTAACAGACTCCTGGAGATTTCCATTTATTTTTAACTCTATGGTCATTTTTAGCATGTGAAACTGATTATTTAACAATGGAGTTAAGCCTGGTCTGTAACCATTAACCAAGTGGATGGTCCAGTGTGGAAGATTGAAAATCTGTCAGGGAAAAAAATCTCTGACTATTCCATGACTCAGGTTTTTGAAGCCAATGGACACATTCCTACTCCCTGCAAGTGGAGTTCAATTGAGAGAAACATCTTGAATCTGGATAGGACATAGCTAGTCACTGGGTGACCTTTTAGCCCACTGAACTACCAAATGAGTTAGTACAACTTTTCTAGCTTCTCAAGGTGCCAAGTAGCAGGAATTCTTTTAGGAAGGAACATGAAGTATCAATCTCTGTTACTCATCTGTGAAAGGGAGAAAAAAAACCATTAGTATACCCATTCAGAAGTGATGTTATTCCCCTGACTCATGAATTCCGTTTCTCTGTCTGTGAAATTGGATGACAGGGCTCAGACTTAATGACTATTTTCTTAAACTTCAAGCTGCTGTACTCCAGATTGATTGATGCAATACATGTATGATGATCATTGTTGAAAGCTCTGTTTCAAATCTAGCCTTTGATATTTGCTGCTCAGTGAAACCCCTTCACTTCCCATCAAATGTTTCTGTTGACAGAACTGCAGCACTCTTTGCTTCATGTTTCCCAGGACTTTTGAGAGAGATTTTTTTCTCAATTGCACCATGTACACTTTTGGCATGAAATGCATCCCAATGATAGATATGCCTCTGATCTTTGCGAAGTGTTGAGATCTATGAATTCCTCACTACTTTACTACTCCACAAATCTTTGACCCTGCTGTTCACAAATCACTATTTTGTATCAGTCACCATCGTACAGGAAGAGCAATGCACAGACAGAGCTAAATGAGGCCTTGACGTTTTCTTTAATTGCCATAGTCATCTTGGTCACCTCCTTAGCATCTATCTTAATTTTGTAACTACGTTTTCTCCATCTCTGTGGGAACGTGAGGTGAATACATAAGCTAAGAGAGAAGAAGCTTTTTGACAGTGTTCCCAGTGACTACAGCCCTGTCCAGATTGTAAAAAATCATAAGAAAATAGAAGCAGAAGCCAGCCTCTCAGCCCTTAACCCTGTCCCACCATCCAATATGTTCACTTCTGATTTGCCCCAGACCACATCTCCCTCTTCTGTAATGGTTCCCTGTAGCCCCTCAATATCAGATCCTATCATCTAACATAGAACAGTACAGAACAGGAACAGGACTTTCTGTGAAACTTGACCCGTGCTGTAATAAAGCAGACAACAGCAGGACCCAAGGAGCGTACGATGAATGCTTTATTAGTTTAACGCTAGTGGGAGTGAGGGATACAGAGAAAGAGTAAACAGCGTAACCCCAGCTCTGTACTGATCCCCACTCAAAGATTTACATGTTTGTGTCCCTCCTTTTATACTTATTTAAAGATGCCTACGTGTGGAGTTGCACATACTTGGGCAGTTGCTTACAGCAAACTTTAGCAAAACAAGATATGCCTTAAACACTTCTTTGTTTCTGCACCTGCCCCTGAAGTTGTGCCGAACTAATTAAACTAGTAATTAAACACCTAACTAAACTAATTCCTTCTGCCTACACAATATCCATATCCCTCCACTCTCTGCACATTCATGTGCCTATCTAAGAGCGTCTTAAATGCATCTATTGTATCTGCCTCCACTACCACTGCTGGCAGTGCATTCCGGGCACCCACCGCTCTCTGTGTAAAAAATAAAATTTGCCCCGCACAACTTCTTTGAACTTATCCCCGTCTCACCTTAAATGCATGCCCTCTCGTATTAGACATTACGACCCTGGGAAAAGGATACCGCTGTCTATTCTATTTGTGCCTCTCATAATCTTATAAATTTCTATCAGGTCTCCCCTCGGCCTCTGCCGCTCCAGAGGAAACAACCCAAGTTTGTCCAACCTCTCCTTATAGCACATACCATCTAATCTAGGCAGCATCCTGGTCAACTTCTTCTGCAGCCTCTCCAAAGCCTCCACATCTTTCCTATAATGGGGCAACAGAATTGAATGCAATACTCCAGATGCGGCCTAACTAATGTTTTATAAAGCTGCAACATAACTTCCTGAATCTTGAACTCAGTGTCTCGACTAATAAAGGCAAGCGTGCCACATGCCTTCTTTACCATCCTAAAATGATTTTAAGAAGAAATACAAGAGAAAATCTCCCAGTGAAATTGTTGTCTTCCGTTATGATTAAATTGAGAACTGTTTGCAATTATACAACATCATTAATGTAGAAACTTTCTCAAGTGTTTCAGAGGAGTACAATAGATACTGAGCAGAAACAATGGGGAGACAACTCTGGATGAAATGAAGGAACTCAGTTACTTGTTAACAAGAGGGGCTCAGAGTGTAGACTGTATAATTAATGATGAAACAAACAATACGTATGGAATGAAGTACAGACCATAGCCAGAAGTGAGTGTGCTTGGGATGCTGTGAAGGTAGAACTGGATAAGTTTGCAAATGCAATTAATTTCTGGGGATCAGGGCATCACTGGCAAGGCCAACATTTACTGCACATCCCTACCTGCCCTCGGGAAGTTGTTGGGAGCTGCCTTTATGATTTGTGGCCGTCCTCATGAAGTTAGAGAGGGATTAATTCAGACATTAACATGTTCTTTTGGTGTGTTAGCCATGCACATTAACAGCTTGAAAAAAAAATGGCTTGGAAACGTGAAAATTCAAAAATAAATGCTATATCCTGTGTGGAATAGAGCAGACTGCCCATGTGTGCTAAACTCTGATCCACCAGAGATTTGCAGCCAGGGAGAAGTCCTCTAAGTGCAGAACAGGTACATACTTAGCTTCACTGCAGGGAGCGCAAGTGTTTCACAGATCCAGCGAGCCAGGTTTGATCCTGACCTCCAGTGCTGTCTATGTGGGGTTTGCATATGTCCTCTGTAACCGGCATGGGTTTCCCCCAGGTGCTTCCAGCTTGCTTCCACATCCCAAAGACATGCTGATTGGTAGGTTCATTAATAGGCGTTAATAGGCATGTGTGAAAGAGAATAGATTGCAGAGAAATGTATGGGGGAATGAGATTGATGGGATTGCTCTGAGAGCTGGCATGGGCTTGATGACATGGCCTCCTCCTACATTATAGAGAAATATGAAATGTGAATCTGTGTCCCTCCACCAGCAACATTTGCTCTGCTGAATCTCATCTCAGTCTTGTGACTTGGGAAGTGCAGAGCAGTACAGGATACAACTGCTGTAATTGTAATGGTCCCTTTCACAGGTCTGCTGACAGGTAACAATCTCTGACCTTCATTAGGATAAGAATGATGCAGAACAGAGGATCTCTGAGATGAAGTAAGGAAGGAAGTGTTTTGAAAAAAATGCAGGCCTCATTTATACAAAAAGCATAATTCTTCTCCTTTTGAGTCATTGAACAAACTGGATACAAAGAGATGCTTAGTTTATCCCTGCATGGGTGGGGGAGAGAGGGGCAGTGAGTCCTCGTCAACTGCTTCCAGCAGTTCTCCACACTGGCCCACCTCACGTACAGGTCCTCCCCAGGTTACGACAGGGCTCCGTTCCTGAGAACTGTTTCATAACCCAGACAGTTCGCCAGTCAGAAATGCGGCCGCGGACGGAGTTCCCACCCGGCAGAAGATGCCTTCGGTTCAGCAGCAGCCGGCAAATCTAGACTGCCAGTCTCCCAGACGCTCATTTGTATGGATGAGCTGTACATAAGTCAGGTGTTTATAAGCGGGAGAGGACCTGTACCCTCTCCACTGAGATCCCAGAAAAACTGCACAATTCAAGAAGGTGGTTCATCGCTACCTTCTCAAGGGCAATTAGGGATGGGCAATAAATGCTGGGCTTGCCGGCAACATCCAGATGCCAGAGATGAATTTATAACAAAGACAGATCAATAGCCAGCCATCTGGAGGAGGAAGGACTTAAACATATCCTGACCTGCTGCACTACTTGTACCGGACAAGTATTATGTCCTGAAATCATTTTGAAGGATGGCGGAATCAGATCTGGTCTAAGCAAAATTGCAGTCACTGACCAAACACTCTATCCCAGCAGTGGAGAGATTGCCCCAAACCCTGTGGTGCCCAAGCCAGTGACCAGAGAGCAGGCTGCAAATCAAGCCAAGTGCTGGCTTTTAATCTATTGGACCAAGGCTAGGTGTCCAATCCAGGCTGATCCTGGTCATAATCATAGTCTGTATTGCAATTCCAAGAACTGTAAGAATCATTAGACATGCATCTTGTTTCTGTTGTAGCATGATTATGAATATTAAAAATAGCTGCATAGTAAGACCAGAAACTTTAAGTCATATATGGTATAATCGTTATTGGAAGTCTTTCAGTTGATTCTACTGATATACTCGACCTTCAAGTTGCAGTTTAGTGTCATCTAATTTAGATGGGACGCAAGTCGATTAAGCAAGACACATGAGACCATAGAACCATACAGCACAAAACAGGCCCTTTGGCCCACCATGTTGTGCCGTCCATCAAACCACCCTCACACTATCTAACCCTTTCCTCCCGCATATCCCTCTATCCCACATTCCTCCATATGCCTATCCAACAAACTCTTGAACCTGTCCAATGTATCTGCCTCCACCACTACCCAAGGCAGTGCATTCCATGCACCAACCACTCTCTGGGTGAAAAACCTCCCCCTGAACCTCCCACCCATAACCTTAAAGCCATGCCCTCTTGTCTTGAGCATTGGTGCCCTGGGAAGGAGGCGCTGACTGTCTATTCCTCTCAATATTTTATATACCTCTATCATGTCTCCTCTCATCCTCCTCCTTTCCAGTGAATAAAGCCTCAGCACCTTAAGCCTCTCCTCATATTCCATACGCTCTAATCCAGGCAGCATCCTGGTAAATCTCTTCTGCACCCTCTCCAACGCCTCCACATCCTTCCTATAATGCAGCGACCAGAACTGAACACAGTACTCTAAGTGTGGTCTAACTAGAGTTTTGTAAAGCTGCATTACCACTTCGCGGCTCTTAAACTCAATCCCACAATTTATGAAAGCTAACATCCCATAGGCCTTCTTAACTGCTCTATCCACCTGTGAGGCAACTTTCAGTGAACTGTGAATATGAACCTCCAGATCCCTCTGCTCCTCTACACTGCCAAGTACCTTGCCATTTACCTTGTACTCTGCCCTGGAGTTTGTCCTTCCAAAGTGTACCACCTCACACTTCTCCGGATTGAACTCCATCTGCCACTTGTCAGCCCAGCTCTGCATCCTATCAATATCCCTCTGTAAGCTCCGACAGCCCTCCACACTATCCACAACACCGCCGATCTTAGTGTCGTCCACAAACTTACTAACCCAGCCTTCCACCCCCTCATCTAAGTCATCTATAAATATCACAAAAAATATAGGTCCCAGAACTGATCCCTGCGGGACACCACTAGTCACTGCCCTCCAATCCGCGGGCACTCCCTCCACCACAACCCTCTGCTTTCTACAGGCAAGCCAATTCCTAATCCACACAGCCAAGCTTCCCTGGATCCCTTGGCCTCTGACCTTCTGAAGAAGCCTACCATGAGGAACCTTATCAAGCGCCTTACTAAAATCCATATAGACCACATCCACCGCACTACCCTCATCAATCTTCCTCGTCACCTCCTCAAAGAACTCTATCAGGCTTGTGAGGCAAGATCTTCCCTTCACAAAGCCATGCTGGCTGTCCCTAATCAGTCCATGATTCTCCAGGTGTTCATAGATCCTATCCCTTAGAATCCTTTCTAACAGCTTACCCACCATAGACGTGAGACTCACCAGTCTGTAATTCCCTGGACTATCCCTACTACCTTTTTTGAACAAGGGGATAATATTCGCCACCCTCCAATCCTCCGGCACCATCCCTGTGGACAATGAGGACTCAAAGATCCTTACCAGCGGTTCAACAATCTCCTCCCTTGCCTCGAAGCAGCCTGGGGAATATCCCGTCAGGCCCTGGAGATTTATCTGCCTTGATATTATTTAACAACTTCAACACATCCTCTCTCTTGATATCTACAACCTCGAGAACATTACCCTTACCAGCACTCCCTTCCACGTCATCAAGACCCCTCTCCTTGGTGAATACCGGAGAAGTACTCATTGAGAACTTCTCCCACTTCCGCTGCCTCCAGGCACATTCTCCCACCTTTGTCTTTAATCGGACCTACCCTTACCCTAGCCATCCTCCTACCCTTCACGTACGTGAAAAAGGCTTTGGGATTTTCCTTAACCCTACTAGCCAATGCCTTTTCATGTCCCCTTCTAGCTCTTCTCAGCCCTTTCTTAAGTTCCTTCCTCGCTACTCTATATTCCTCACAAGCCCTGTCTGAACCTTGCTGCTTATACCTTATGTATGCTACCTTCTTCTCCCCAACTAGTCAGAATCTTGCTGGATGCTGGAACCTTGAGCAAAAACTGCTGGAGGAACTCAGCAGGTCAGGCAGTATCTGTGGAGGCAAAGAGATTTCTGACGTTTTGGGTTGACACCCTGCGTCCTTGTGTTCAAGCTTACCATATCTGGAGACTTTCTATGGCTTCCGCAAGTTGCCATTTGCCACCATTTCCTTTGTATTTTTGACCCTGAGCAGTGAAGTGTTTAAATGGGGATAGTAACACATGGCCTGAGCACTGTGCTCCTTAGGCCATTGTATTACAGGTATGTGTGCAGACCCAGAATGAGAATGTTTACTCCAGAAAGGAGAAGAATATGGTGTTACCAAATATTATGAACTTCATTGAGACAGACATACAAATATTCTGTGTAAATCCAGAATTAAGGGTCTTAAGTATCAGAAATAAGTCCACAAGGCAATTCAAGAGAAACTCTTTACTCAGATAGTGGTAAAAATGCTGTTTGGCTCAACTACTCCAGCATCATATAGAGTAGTTGAACCAAACAGCAATGATACAGGGACAGCAGATAAAAATAACAGATTAAAGTACAGAGGAAGAGGATGATGGTGTTAGGTGACATAGAGGTTCACATGAAACTTAAACCGAGATCTGGACTGTTTGAGCCTTGCGATCTTACTATTCTGTGAATTCTATATGTAAAGTAGCATGACAACATTTGGGTCTCAATCGCATCACAAACAAACACACGGATTATGGTATTTCTTGGATTACAACAAAGTATTTTTTTCAAAGTGTTTTTACTTGGCTGTAAAGTGTTTTGACAAATCCTGAGGTTATGAGTCATGGGTAGAGAGGGGTTGGGCTTTGCTATTGTAGCAGCACTGTAGCAAAGGAAGTGTTCTCTTCAAAGCCATCAAACTAACCCCAGACCTTATTGACACTGCCAAGAAACCAAAATGTAAAGTTTTCTCCATCCGGCCCTTTTTCATTTATATTTACAAAGTATTAAATCTTACATCCAAAAATATTAATCTTCAGTTGAAATGGCTCAAGGTTAAATATCAGTTGCATCAAATTTAGTACTGCAATTAACATAAAGCCCTGAAACTACTGCATACATTTATACAAATTAATTTAAATCCTATGCTATCTGTTGACCCACCTGCAAATAATTGGCAGTTTTGTAAGTCAATGAACTGAGCCCATTGCAGTTAGCAGTAATTTATAAATATGCTTCTGCGTCATACTAGATCTGGTGATGACTAACAAACTAAAACAGACAGTAAGGGAAGATATGGAGTCGAGTAATCACGATAGAATCAAATTCACCTGAGGTTTGAGAAGGACTTGGGAGATTGATAAAACAGGGTTTTAAACTTGTCCTAAGGATGATTCTGAAAGAATGAGACAAAAGATGACCACAGCCAATTGGCTGGGCTTGATTGATAATGGATAAACATAGAGACAAACGGTAAATATTAATCGAAGAAGAATTTGGTACAGTGTCGATAAAAGAAAATGGAATTTGAGTGTGTTTGGTTTAGAAGTCTGTGTTTCCACATATACCTAAAGAGTAGATAATGCGCTTAAAAAAAACACTAGAAGCTGAGTAACGCAATGAAAGCCATGATATGCATGGGTTCTACAGCAATGTCAAAGTTTTCTCTAATCAAAAACCCTAGGCCTACCTCACAGAGAACCAATAAGGGTTGTGGCCCTACCAAGGAGAGAAGCAGTTAATGCCTGCTGAAAGGAACAGTTTGAATAATTATATCTGCAATTTGCTCTTTGATGTGTGTGCCTTTGACTCCATCCTATAGCAGTTTATTTGATTTGGCCTTGCCGCCATTCCTGACCAACATGTCTAAAAGGCCATATCCTCGCCAAAAAAAACAAGGCCTTGGGAGCAGATGGTATCTTTACTGAAGATCCAAAACCAAGTGATGAAGAGCTTCTGTCACAGATCCACAATCTCATCACCTACACCTGGAAGGGGGAAGATATTCCAGGGGGTCTCAAACATCCCCTAATTGTAACTATTTTCAAGAAAGGAAATATCCAATTGAGATGTGCGGGGCGATCTCCCTGCCATCTACTACAAGGGATGACATCACCAGGATATTCATCAACCACCTCCACCTAGTGGCCAGAAGCTGCTCCCTGAATCTCAGAGTGGATTACATTCATCAAGAGGCACAGTGGGCATGAGCTTCACCATATACCTCCCAGTGAAATGTAACTCCATCAGCTGGAGGGAATTCCAGAATGCTTTTCTCAAATTCCGCTGCCCACAAAAGTTCATCTCCATCTTATGTTTGCTTCAGGCATGCAACAACCCTACCCAACAGGTCTACAAGAGAGCCGATCTCATTGATGACCAGTGTCAGACAAGACCATGTCATTGCTCCAAAACAACGTTTTTCAATCCTTTCCACTGCAATGCTGCACCTCATCTCCAAAGGACTTACCAATAGAAGTGAAGCTAATCTTCAAAACCAATGGAAAACTATTCAACCTATGGCATCTCCACCCCAGATTCAAAGTCACCCAACCTTCAGTAGTAGAGCTGCACTGTGTGAGCAGTGCATGTATTTGCATAAGCTCTGAGGCAAGCTCCAAGCCATCATCAACGTTTCCAGATATAATTACCTACATGTTATGTGGGTGTCTGTTTGTGCGCATTTGTGTGTGTTTAATGTACGTGTGTTTTGGACGTCATGCAGAATGGCATTCCCAATCTGTACCATGTTCATGGAAAATTAATACTATGCGTGAATGTCACTAAGTTTAGTCCTTTGGTGTTAGTAAACTACAGAAAATATATATTTCAGTCAAATGCTTTAAGGTGCTATTATTGTGATATTCCTAGTAGATTACCTCAAGTTGCTCTTGGTAACCAGTGTTTCATCTTGCAGTTGTATAGATACAACTCAAGTTTTGGACAGGCAGATCCTAGTTGAGAAGTTTTTACAGTTTAATTGTGCTAACATCTTTCATGCTACCATTGTGCTTTACTGTATTCCCAGTGTAGCTCAAAGGAAAAGTGCAAATGGGAATTTCCCATGTCAAATGCTTTTACCATCAGGAATACAAATCTGTGGGTATTCATTAATTATGATTAATTCATTTAACGGCCCTTCCCAAAAGATGTGCAATACCATTTGTGTATTTTTTTCTTGTAAACAAAGATGTAGTGTTAGCCAGTCCAATACTCTCAGATCTTAAATGTTGCATCAGCTCTAAAAATTATGCATGAAGTGCAGAGTGATAAACGTTTGTGTTATGTACATATAATCAGACAGTGAGGCCAGGAGAACCAGAAAATGGTTCTTATTTTGATGACTTCTGTAGAATGCCCTGGGATAATAAGATATTAACACCACAAACTAATGCAATAGATTATCTTTTTTTCCCCACACCCATACCTGAAGAAATGCTACGTAGCCAAGTGACATATTCACTTTGGTGCTTTATATTAAATACTTCCAGATTTTAAAATGCTTGACTCGCAGAGCCTGAATGCTCTAGCGCAGTTTATAGTGTTGTCAATAGAAGAATTGCTATCCCAACAAAAGACCCTATTAAAATTTTGAATTATTGTGCTAGTCCCTTATAAGTTTTAGCTCATGTATACTGCAGGGTGGATTCAGAAGCACTGAAATATGTATATATATGTAACTTTTCCAAGTTATTCATATACTACTAAAATAAGTGCATGTCTGTTATATCGTGCCTTTCACAAATATAGGATGTCCCGTTGTTAATTAAGTACATCAGAAGTCCAGGAGCTCCCGTAATATGGAAAGGCAGCAGTAAATTTGTGCACACAAGTCCTACAAACAGCAATATAATAATGCCCAACTAATCTGTCTTAGATGCTGATTGAGGGAGAAGTATTAGGCAGGAGTCTGGTTAAATCTCCTCTGCTATTCTTCAGATAGCCTAATTGGATCTTTTCTGTTCATGTCAGATGGTGGACAGGCCTGTGGTTTAAAACATCCAATCCAACAATATTGCACTGAAGTGTCAGTGATAGTCTGGCATAGTAGGTGTCAGTAACACCTCCTGTGGAGATAGGGAACACCTCATCTTGCTTTTGGGTTATTCTAACACAAAACCATTGCGGTATGGTCATCAGCAGATACAGATGTTGTCTAATGCTGTAATTCTGGCTGGGGATTTGTCCCTCTGTTGAGAGAAGGTCAGCAATAATTATCCTCTGGATCCATTGATAGGTGATAATGTCTGACTAGTCACTGGAGGAACTCAGTGAGTCAGGCTGAATCTGTGGAGGGAAATGGACAAGTTGAGATTTCGGACCGAGATCCTTCATCTAGACTGAAAGATAGAGGGGAGATAACCAGTACAAAGGGGAAGGGATGGAGCAAGAACTGGCAAGCAGTAAGTGGATCCAGGGTGAGGAGGGGTGATAGGCAGATGGAGGAGGGGAGAGTGGAAGTAGCGACAGAGGCTGGGAGGTGACAGGCGGAGGCAACAAAGGGCTGCAGATGGTGGAAGCTGATAGGAAAGGAAGGTGGAGTGTGGAACCAAATAAGGGAGGTGGGATGGGCAGATGTGAGCAGTAGGGTTAGGGACCCAGTTGGAGGAGTGTGTGGGTGACAGGCAGATGGAGTGGGTGGAGAAGGGAAAAGAAACTGGGTGATGGGGGACTTGGGTGGGAGGAGCATGAAGGGGGAACGAGGTAGATCAGGAGGAGAGAGAAAAGGACAAGGGGGAGCAGGTTCATGCTGTTGGGTTATAGCCTACCCAAGTGAAATATGAGGTGCTGTTCTGCCATTTTGTATTTAGCCCCACCCTGGCAGTGGAGGAGGCCAAGGACAGACAGGTCAGTGTGGGAATGGGGAGGGGAACTAAAATGGCTGGCAACTGGGAGATCTAGATGGCCAGTTTATTTGTTGCTCCGGATTCCAGCATCTGAAGTCTCTTGTGTCTCCATGTCCAACTAGTTGCTCAATGGAAGTACCTGACACAAATTTCTGGCAACAGTGGATTACCTTGGCCATGTCAAGCATTTAGTTTGTCAGAACCACCGAGGGAAAATTCCCCAGATTAGGATTTCTTCTTTGCCCTTGCTGATATCCAGTGAAGGAGACAGATTTGTCACTGGATCAAATTTTTGGAATTCCCTCCCTAAAACAGAATTGTAGGGAGCAGCCTCACCATGTGGACTTTGGAGATTAAAGAAGGCAACTAGGGGTTATCAGTAAATTCTATCCTTGGCTACTGGTAGAATGAATTAAACTAGTGGATGTTTAATGTACAGCTCCACTTTGTACAATAATTTGGTGCTGACAACAGAATATGTACAGGTTACTGCGCAACTCTATTGCATCAAAAGTTTACAAATAGTTTAAGCCTTGCATATACAGTAGTATAAATAGAGTTTTGTTTCAATCCTGGTTTCCATGTTTGAGGGTTTCAATTTAGGAAATTTTTATCAACTTCTGCGCACCAGATTTTGCTCTTGGAAACCTTGGGAGACTGGACGATCTCACTGCAAATTGTAATCCATCCTCTGCATTAGGGAGCTTCACCTGCAAGCATCAAACAGACAAGGCAACAAAGTGAACAATCCAGTAGATGAGGCACTTTACAGAAGAGATTTCACAAATGCAGCTTTTGGAAAGTGTATAGTTGTGCAATTAAGAAGCTGCTTGTCAACTGGATTAAAAGCTTTGACCATTCAAGATAGCGACAGAGCATCCAAGGTACTGAGCACCTCAGAAGCATGCAGAGACTGTGAACAAATAGCGCTGCTCAGTCACAACTTCCCAAACGACCCACCAAACTCTCCCCATCAAGTGCCACCTGCTCCACCCGTGGGAGAGTCTGTGGATCCCACATAAAACTTCTACCACCTCAGAACCTTCAGAACTGGAATGGAAGAAAGTTAACCTCAACCCCAAGTGTCTATCTGAGAAGAAGAAAAGGATTGATGGTTAATTTGACGATAGCAAAGTAATGTGAACAGACATGATAAACTTGTCTAGGCTTGTTACCTGCTGAATCCCAGTGGACACTATTCTGCACCCTCTGCTGCTTAAAAGGTATGGAATCCTTGCAGCAGATGTTACCTCTGATAATGCTGAATATTTTATTGGTTATGGGTGGACTGCAGCAGAAAAAAACTTTAATCTGATTGGAAACAAATTCAGATATGTTTGATGGCAGAGTCAAAGATTGGGATGATTGTGTAAAATGTAACAGGATACAATACACACAAGAAAAATAAAGCACAGAGCAGAAAAGAGGGAATGCACCACAACCAGGGTATTGCTTCCAATTCTGGTCACTAATTTTAGGGAGCAGCTGAACTTTCTAAGGCAGGTTTACTGGAGTGGTTCCAGAGATGAGGAATTTCACTGTGGAGTTAGAATGGATAAGTTCAGGCTGTTCTCTTTGGAGCAAAGAAGGTTGAGAGAACCGTTAGGGATGTGTGAGAGCATCTCGGTTAGTTGGGTAAATGGAGAAAACTGTTTTCATTGAGAATGGTTCAAGGATCAGGCGACATGGACTTAAAATGTTGAACAAAAGATATAAGAGGGATGGGAGGATAAAAAAAATTATGTGGGGGAAGTAATTATAACCTAGAGCTCACTGCCTGTAAGGATGGTCGAAACAGAATCAACCAGAACTTTCAAAAGAGGCACTTGCAAGAGAATAATGTTCACAAGATCACAAGACAAGGGAGCAGAAGCAGGCCATTCGGCCCATCGAGTCTGCTCCAAGGAAAGGGAAATAGAAATGAGAAATGGGGAATGGGGGAAGAAGAAGAAAAAAAACTATTCTAATCCCAATTACCGGCCTTATCCCCATATCCCTTGATATCCTGACTATTTAGATATCTATCTCTCTCCTCCTTGAACGCCCCCACTGATCTGGCTTCCACTGCTGTATGTGGCAAGGAGTTCCACAAATTCACCACAGGACAATGTGCAAAGAATGGGGGAATGGGACTGACAGGATTGTCCATGAAGAGCTGGCAGAGACACAGTGGGTCAAATGGTCAGACGCAGTGGATTAGTAACTATTTGAAAGTCATTATTGCAATATTTACTACAGGTTCTTGCTACATGTGAAAAACTGGTCTGTTTTAATCCTGTGTTGTTGATACATGTTAACTCCAATTATCACCAAATGCCATCACAGACCACTACGTGTATAGGCATGCTTGTCAGCGAATTGTCACAGACTAATACCTACCTTACAGTTTGTCATTATAAACTAATACCTGCCCACACAGTTCGTCAGTATTCTGTTACAGAGCATTACGTACCCTTACACTTTGTCACAAGGCAATATTTGTTCATTTTGTTAATATGCATTCACAGACTGATAGATATCTATACATTTTTCAGACACTTTCACAGTGGCAACACTAAATTGTTTCAATGATTATTGTTACCAAAGTTTGCAAGTTTTTACAAGTACAACTGACCAAGAACAATACTGTATCCTTTTTTGTAAGCATGTTGAAATTTGAGAACTTCAATATCAAACCATGGAAACCACAGTGAATAAAAATACAGAAAGATGTAAACACTCCATTCCCAGCTGGCTTCATCCTCTGTTGAAAGATTAAAAATTACTTCTAAAAAAAAGGAGGTTCTTGAAGATCTTAAACCTTAAACAGAATATTATTTGCCATTTATCAAAATTTAGTATCACTTGGTACATTTATAGTTCTGTCATACTAAAACCTGATCCCCCATATGGATGTCCATTGGCAATGTACAATAAGCTGGGCATGGTTAATGCAACATATTATACAATGGTCTGGTATGTCATGGAACAATACAGCACAGAGGGAGGCCATTCAGACTTCAACCTGAAATGTTAATGCTGTTTGTCTTTCCACAGATGCTACCTGACCAGCTGAGTGTTTCAGGCATTTTCTCTTTTTGTTTCAGATTTTCAGCGTCTGCAGATTTTTTTAAATCATCATTGAAAGTGAATATTTGTGAACATCTCTCACATTCACAAAGTATTCAAAACCTTACAGAATATGTTTTAAAAAAAGTTAAAGGAATTAAAAAGTACTTAAAAGTTGAATGACAAAAAAACACAAATGAAGATATACTTAAAAACAATTAGCCTGATTTTTTTTACAATATTTTTATTAATTCCACAAAGAAAATACAGAGTACATGAATCAAAAAGGTAAAAGTACTACTAAATACATTGTGTTAAATCATACTTGAAATTGTAATACTCTGTATTAATTATCACACATGATAATTAATTAATAATGAATAAATTGGAATAATTTTATTATAAAAACAATCTAAACCCAAGCCTGATTTAACTAAATAAAGGTTTTACTGCTTTTTCCCAGAGGATGGTATCTCCCATACAGAGGAGAGAACATGGGTTCAGTGGGCAGATTTTCCAGCCTGAAATGTGGGAAATCCCTGACCAGTCCAGCAGACCACGACCAGAGCTGTGCTGAATGGAAGGCTGAGCTATAGGTTGCGCTCCGGAAACACCCAGTTATGGGCATATCCGCTGGCAGGTCATAGAATCATACAGTGCAGAAACAGGCCCTTCAGCCCACTGAGTCAGTACTGACCATTAAGTACTCATATTTACACTTATCCTCCACTAACCCATCTTATTCTCACCATGTTCCCAAGTTTACCAGGGACTATTTACAGTGGCCAATTAGCCTATCAACCAGCACAGCTTTGCAATGTGGGAGAAAACCAGAGCACCCAGGGGGATCTGGAGCACCCAAGGAGAATGTACAAACTTCACACAGACTCTTCTGGGGGTTAGGATTGAATCTGGGTCCCTGGAGGTCATGCAGATTTCAGCAGTTTTGCCTGAGCATCACAATGAAGCATGTTCCTGGTGCAGATTTTACTTAATCCTGTTAAGTGTGGATGGGAATATCAGCATTACTGAGAATTATCTGACGCTGAGGTTATGAAATTTTTTTTAAAAAGCTCCCCATTTCTCTGTTGCGCTTGTTTAGGACAATACAGGTCCTCACCAACTTACAAACGCCCGACTTATGTACAGCCAATACATATGAACGGACATTTGGGAGACCAGTGGGATGCATTTGCCAGCAGCTCCAGAGCTGCAGGCATCTTCTGTCACGTCGGAACTCGGTTCGCAGCTGCATTTCCAACTTGAGAACTGTTTGGGTTATGAACAGTTCTGAGTAATGGAACCCTGCCGTAAGCTGGGGAAGACCTGTGCCTGTACAATTATGTCTGCAGCTGTTTGGGCAGAAAGTGGACTTGTGATAGGTTCTTCTTCCGTTACTTCATGTCTTCCTTCTCACTCTTAGGCAGCCCGTCAGGGTCAAGGATAACTTGCTTCCATTCCAGTTGCAAGGATCCTGAGATGTAATATGGCCAAGAGGGACCTGTGGACTCTGGCAGGGGTGCGACAGGAGGTGCTTGGGGCAGATCAGCAGGTAGTTTGAGAGGTGGTGCACACCTGCTGCTTTCGCTGAACTCCTGATGAAGAGAATCAAGGTGCTCAGTGCCTCCCCAGACACTCTCCTTTCTAATCAGTCACAGGCCACAAATTTTCATGAGTCAGTGATACTGTATTTTTTTCAAGGATCCTTTGTGAACATTCTGGACATTAACCTTCAGTTAATCCCTTGGCATAGAGTGTCTGCCTTGGGAATCTGGTGTTGGGAACCCAAACAACGTGACCTACCCATCATTGTGAGTTTATGTAGAGCCTCAATATTCTAGGTGCAGCCCAGACACTGACATTGGTTCACTTATCCTACAGATAGATGGGGAGGATTTTGTGAAGATTGCATTGTTTGCTCCTCTCCAGTGCTTTAGGATGCCTACTGTGGGTAACACATGTGGGAAGCTTCCAGGAAGGTGGGAATCACTGTTGCCCAGATATCATGAGCATCATGCCAGGTTTGAGGTCTTGATCTTTGAATGTTCCTGCCCTCAAATGGTCGAAGGTTTTGCTAGTGTGTTGGGGGCAGTGGTGAGTTTCATCAGCCTCCATTGAGAAATGGCTGCTGAGAAATGGAAAGTGATCCAGTGTCTCGTGGATCTTCATTGTGAGGGGGAAAGCTTGTGCAGCAAAGGCGGGCTGGAAGAGGGCCTTTGGAGATGGTTAATGCAGGGGCCGTTCTCTCGTAAGCTTCAATGAACAGACAAGCTCTTACTGTGCTCTGGATGTTGCTGCAGATGTCATGCGCAGGTGAAATGTGATCTCCAAGGGCATGTGTAGACTAGCCTGGCTGTGGATTCAGATGAGGCTGGCAGTCAGGTTTTCCTTACAATTCAATCTCACAAAAGTGCCATTGATGTCATTTTTAAAAATGAAATTAGATGATTTCCTGGCTGTCTTTGATGCTGAGTGACACTGCAGGTACCAATGTTTGTTCATCCAAATCATTATAATATTTCCATTCCTTGTCAGTCAAGTTTGTACAGGACCCATCCTCTGCCCTGATGTTGCTTTCAGAGGAAGCTACAGACGATAGCTTTTGAAGTAAAAGCAACGTTAAAACATTGTAAGATTATTTTGGTGTGAATTTTTCTGACTTGCTTTATCATAGCAATTCAGCCACTGTCTAACTGAGATCTCTACATCAGATGAAAATAAGAGGATGAGGGTAACTCCTTGGCATTCTGAGAAATGTGCCATAAAAGGCCATTGGCAGACAAATCCAAGAGAGAGGCGGTGGGGATGGGTGGGGGGAGCTACAGTTTCCACAGTGCACTGAGGATAAGGTTTCACAGGGAACTGCAGGCAGACACCATGCACAGATCCTCTGAGCACTGTTTTAAGGCAAAACAGGATGCATGTGATGAGAGCCAAGGTTTGCCCAGTTCCAAAACTGCTCCAGAAATTTCCTCTGGGCATTGAGAATGTATTTTATTTTCAAGGTATTATTGAGAGACACCTACCTCAAAGCAATTTCAAGCACATTCATCCTTGGGATATTTTAGCTGAATATGCATAAATGAAAATGTTGGAACCCTTTCCTGCCGTTTGGTACCAACCTGCTTTCTCTCCTTCCCAGTTGCGACAAAGGGCCTTCAACCTGCAACAGCTCTATTTCTCATTCTCAGATGCACCCTGACCTGCTGAGTGTCTCCAGCACTTTTTGGTTTTATGTTAGATTTCCAGCATCTGCAGTTGTTTGATTTTCACAAATGAAAATCTTGTGTGTTTTGGTGTGATCTGGAATTTGCGTCCAACCCACAGTGTTCTTGCAACTTTCATGAGTTACCAAGAACTCCAGGTCAAATCCAGAGAGCTCCTAAGTATGAGTATCGGGAATGGAATATTCTTACAGACTCAGGAGATACCTCAGCCAATCATGGAAGGTCAAGGGCTCAAGGAGATGGAATGGGAGGTAAATGCTGAAAAATTAATTGCTAGAGCAATTCATCAGAATCTTATGTGCCAGCAGAAGAAAATGAGAGATGACAATCCGCAAATGGTTTATAAATGAAGAAACTCCCACAGGTAATTCCTCAGTAACTAGCTGTAAGCGTTACTGAGGACCTACAGATATCAGGAAATGCTCTGTGGGATCTTTAATGCCTTGTGTATTTTGATGCTGTTTTCCCTGCTCCCTGCCTGTACACCTCATAAATAAACTGGATAAAGCTCTGAGATTAAAGATCTCTGCCCACTCTCACTTAATGATTTACCTTTATCTGTCTCTAAAAGCTAAATGCTTAGTTTCTGAGATAATATACTTAATTCTACTTCAGGTCTGCTGCACGTCCCCATTTCCTATCACTCTGCTATTGGTGGCTGTGCCTTCAGATGCTAAGGTCCTAAGCTCTGGAACTAGAACAGTACAGCACAGGAACAGGCCCTTTGGCCCACAATATCTGTGCTGAACACAATGCCGAATTCAACTAATCTCTTCTGCCTGTACAGGGTCTACAGTCTATCCCTCCATTCCCTGCATATTCATGTGTCTATCTAAAAGCCTCTTAAGCACCACTATCATATCTGCTTCCACTCTTGAAACTATCCACTTTCTTTCATTTCTCCTTTGCTTAAAACCTGTAGCTTTGACCAAAAACTTAGCCATAAAGCATCTCCCTCTGTGGCCTGATTTTGTTTGATGTGAAGTGCCCTAGGGAATGTGGGGAATAGTAGGTTAAAGGAGCACCTAAATGAAAACTATTATATCTGTGACATTTGTATCATCCTTCCAAGAAATGTGCACATTTAATTATATTTTATATAGTTAGAAAGGAACCAAGTGACGGACCCAAGTATGAAAAAGTAGGCAAGGTAAATCAGAAAGACTGAAAATGTGCAGGGAAGATTGAAATGTAAAAGCCTCGTCATTATAGGAAGAGTAAAGAATGAAGGGAGGTCTGGTGTGTCATAGTTGTGGTGCTGGGAAAGAGTAACCTGACTTTGTATTGGGCAGGAAATGTGCAAGAGTTTGTCATTCTTATTTGAGACAGAAGAGAAAAGTTCGGAAGAGTACTGACCATAGTATTCTGGACAAATTGGAAAAGAAAGTGCTGATATGCTGAGTGATATTAATTTTTGTGTCTTTGTTCCAGGACACACGACCATTCACTCCATCTCACGGGCAAGCCCGTGCCAACACTGTCCTCGAGAGGGTGGAGGGAGCGCAGCAGCGATGGAAGCGTCAGGTGCAGGAGCAGCGAAAGACCGTCTTCGACCGACATAAGATGCTGAGTTAAACGGGACCTCTTTCAACTCACCGTGATTCAGGCCTAGTCATGTTTCCACTTTGAAGCATGAAAGTTGGTGTTCATTCTGAAAACTTAATTCTGTCTCCCAGCTTTATTTTAAGTAGTCCAGTTGTATGTATCAAACATCAAAGTGAAGCATTAAATAATTTGCATAGTATTCCCTTTGAGGATGTGTCTCTGTAAGGTGATTCCCCTAATGACCCTTTTAAATGTGGCTCCCTAATTAAACGTTCAAAAGATTAAAAGTCTGCACATATAAGAAAGCTTTGGCAACAAAATATGTAATAAAGCTTCAGTGACAAAACACAGTCCAAATTCCCCCTTGTTTTTTTTCTCTCATAAAAGGTTGAATTATCATACGCAATCCCTCTCTACTGATGATGTGAATTGCCCACACCCTTCACCTCATTCACGTTGTAATCAGAAGAGAGCTTCTTGATCTTGTCTCCCAAGGTGCCTCCTCTTACAGCTCAGAGTAATCGAACACCAGGAAAAGAAAAGCTAAGCTACAGCAGTAAGTGTACAGATCTCGCTCTTTCTTTCTCTCTGTCTCTCTTCCTATCTCTCCCATTTACATAATGCTGCGTTAAATCAATATAAGTTACTTCCCCATTAAACAGTTCAATAATCCTGGAACTTTCGTCATTGAAACAACTTTCTCTTCCATACCTTTGTCACTGTAAGGTGACTGGGATTTCCATTTGGTCTTTCCACTGGAAGTGTCCTAAGTAAAGTAAATTGCAGGATGTTATGTCAGAAATGGGAACTAAGCTGGATCACTGTAAAACGCAGATGGTGTTTTCTCAGGAGCTGCAAGTGTCTCAGTGATGCAAGGTTTTATAACTGTACATGTCATTCCATCGTTAATTAGCGAGGTTTGTGGTGTCCCAATGCTGAACACCACAGGTTGCTTCATGTTTTTTCTGGTTAACCTTTAATTATCTTTCTAAATGCGAAGCCAAAATTCAGAGCTCTTCATTTTATCCTTGATTCATTGCATTTCAAAAAAATTGAAGTGTTTTGTTTCTTTGGGAATTTGTTTTAAAGAATTGTTTTGTGCTGAATGTGTTGAGGTGCAATCCATGAACACTTAGTATGAGATGTCACAGTCTTTGATTAAAGGACTACTGATCTCATGGAATTTCTGCTTATTAAGAAACATTACCCAAATGCATAAAAATTAGTCATCAACTCTCTATCCTCTAGGAAAGTACACAATATAATATGATCATCATGCTAGAGTGTCAGTGTTCTACTGTTGGAGTTTAAATGTCATCTGTATGATAGTGACAGCAACCTGGTGAGTTAAGTGCTTTTCAGCCTTTTCAAAAGAACTGCCCTTGAGCTAGTTGGCAAGGGGAATTCTAGAACAGTTGACAGGGGGATATCTGGAACTGTTGGCTAAGGACTTTGAATTTGACCATCTTACTGAACATCTCCACATGAGAATGTGCCCAATGTTGAATTTTGAAATAGTCAAAGTCGAAGTTGAGTTTATTGTCATGTGCACAAGTACATGTATGCACAGGTGCAATGAAAAACTTACTTGCAGCAGCATCACAGGCACATAGCAGCAGATACACGATGATCACAAGAAAAACATAAGTTAAACTTAAATTATACACAATTTTTACGGAAAAGAACACAATTAGAAAAAAAAGCAAAATCCTTTGCAGTGCAAAGTGGTCATAGTGTTGCTATACCGAGGTAGTGATTAGGGTTGTGCAGATTGGTTCAAGAATTGAAAGGTTGATGGGAAGTAGCTGTTCTTGAACCTGGTGGTGTGGGACTTCAGGCTTCTGTATCTCCTGCCTGATAGTAGCTGTGAGAAGGTGGCATGGCCGGGATGTTGGGGATCTTTGATGATAGATTATGCCTTTGAAGAGTTTCTTGATATAAACTTACTTTATAGCTTCCCTTGTGTTTATGTACAGTAACTGGCTGTGGCTGTGAAGCTGCAGAAAACATTTTTATTCGGAGGTGACATTTAAACAGCAAAACTCTGACACACTAGTATGATGATAATATTATATTATGTCCCTTTGTATGGGACAGGGAGTTGTTGACTCACTAAATATGGTTACCTCTATTATGTCATAGAATTTCTCATTTGTATAATAGCTTGAAAGACAGGCTGAGTCCTTTTAGATAAGCTGACATTGTTCAGTATATCTTGAAATGATTTAATATTCTTTCTGGCAAGCAGCCAATGAAACCTAGCATAAAGTTAATTTTAGCCAAAGAATATATGGAAACCACGAGGATCAAGCTCTGAACTTATAGTGAACTTGACAGACAGCAGTCAATCATTTTTGTTATGTGGCGCTTTGAATGTGTATTAACACGGATGACTATAGCAGATGTCACTGCACAATGAAATGCAGATTTATTGCACAATTAAATGGTTGGACACTACTCATCTCTGCTGTTTCTGCATAGTAAGTCCCCAACACCGTGAGCTTGCTTGGAATAGAGCATCATTGGTTAAAGTTTGACGAATAAATCAAGTATCTGCTCTTAGTTGGTAAGTCACATACTGTAGCTAAAAGCAAGACAGGGCAAAAAAAGTAATCATTAGCCCACTTATTATTGAAGTTCAGTTGCACCCCCATTAAAGTCTTCCAATTTGAGCATGTATGGAAAATAACTAACCTAATATGTTTTAACTAGGCAGTCTAATAACTTTGACAGGTTATATTCATATTGAACAGACTGTTGTCAGATAATCTAGACCAAGAGAAGGGAAATTTCTGTCCTGTGTCAAATATTATATCAGCCTTTCCAAGGCTAAAATGCTGGTGTGTTGCGAGGAGATTCAGTGGGTCAGTCAGCTGTTAGTAAGGGGACCTAGTTGGAATCCATCAAATGTACTTTCACTCATCAGAGGTGTGTTTGATTTTATCTCAATGAAGTCCAGTTCAATGAGAAAAGACAGGAGTTGGAGCTTGAGCGGAGTATAAATACTGGCATGGATTGATTGGGATGAACGTCCTGCTTCTGTGTCGTACATGCAATGTGATCCAGTGGAAGGTGAAGTAGTCTAGTAGGGAGGTAAGATGCATTGATGTGGAGAAGTGGTGATGGTGACAGGAACCTAGTGAGTTATGTGCTTTTCAATCTTTTCAAAATAATTTCCCTTGAGCTAGTTGGCATGGGGAATTCAGGAACTGTTGACCAAGGACTTTGATATGTTAAATCTTTTAATCTCGTCTCAGTTTGGCATTGTTATTTCCATCAAATCCTCCAGCTCTTTGATCATACCTTGTCAGTAGGGCTAGAGTTACTAGTTTTGTGATCGTACTTGTCATGTATTCAAATCCTTGGAATCAGTAATCAGTTTTCAATCTATTTCTAGTGCCAGACCTTTTCACCTCTTTGAGGTAAGGGAAGGGAGAGGAGGTAGAAGTCACAATTGTTTCTATCACTCTCCAGTGCAATCTCACTTAAATTCTGAAAGACATTGAAGTGCATTGCAGCCCTACCCTTTCAGGTTGAGTCTGGTGAATCCTTTGGTAAACAAGTAGTTGCTGAAACATTGAAGGAGCATCATCCATTTTAAAAGTAGATGTGCCTCTTTCACCACAGTAATGTCCTGACTGTTCTATGTTTATAAAGACCATCAAGCAGTCAGGACCAAGTTGTGTATCACAACTGCCGAAGGTTTCTGTGTTGCAGTTTTGCAAGTAAATTAAGGTAGTTCACACATTGTTTTCTGAATTTTTGCACAACATATTTTGGAGCACAATGTAGAAATAGAGACTTTGTTGTCTTTTGTAGCTGTGATGGCTTCAGGGATCTTCATGCTAAAGTAGAAGTTTGGGGGTGGGCAACAATTAACCTGAGAACTTTAAGCAATATTTACTTTTCCATTCTCTAGAGCTGTATATTTGAAAATCAATTGGAGACTATTTATATTACACACTTAAACATCCAGACATCCTGATGTCTGTGATACTACTTACTGAATCATCATTTACAGATGTTGGTAAGCAAATCTAACATTGAGCATTCCAGCAGCTAGTCCAGGCATTGAGAGATGTTTAATATGTGGGTCAACTTGCATTTTTTGTTCAATACCAGAGTTTGCAAGCTCAGTTTTAATTCCTCCTGCTCACTTTCCTCTGAAGATCAAATTATCCATCATCTGCAGAATGTGTTCAGTAAACCCGGTGCAAAATTAAACAACACTTCATTGCTATCTGAAATTCAAAGCTGGCTTAATGACACAAAGTATGAGGATTTGCTTGGCTTTGTTAGTTTTTTTAAGTAATTAGATGACTTCATGCAGTGACAGTTAATTAATGCCTGCATAATCACCACACTTCGAAAGCAATTGCTTTGTGATGTTTCAATGTGATAGTGTTGTATATATTAAAGTATTAATTTACACCTTAGTTCTGCACTGTTACTTATAACATTTGCGAGGAAAAGGAGCACTTGAAGTTGGAAAGTTATTTGTTGACCAGAATGTCTAAGGCCCATAAATAGTGTTAATTTGTTTGAATAGAAATATAGACCACATAAGTACTGCCTTCTTCTGTCAAGCCCTTGCACTTGGATTGCAAATGTGTCTCAGAAGTGCAACTTCTGATTTGTATTAAATTAGCCTGATACAAGAGCTGGTACAACAGAATGTATTCTTCCAGAGATGGAGTATATGTTAATGAGATTAGCACAGACCCTAACCATGTTAAATCACAAATTATTTCATCTGTGGTGTTTATAGCAATGACAAGAAGAGGAGAGGCACTTTGTTTTGATTATTAAACCGTGCACAGTGTAAGGTAGTACCCTACGTTCTAACGTACAGATCATGTTCTCTAGGCTGAACAACTTACTCTGGATCCAACCTTTCCAATCTACAGAAAAAAATATATAATTATTCTAGGGACAATGTGTATCTGGCATTGCAAAAGTACAAGTGATTGTCCCCCAAATCTATGCTTCTTAAAATGATGTGGAATATAATGGTCACTCTTGTACTTATTAGCTTAATATCTCACTCTTCCCATGTGCTGTATTACTACTCTGGAATGGAAACCCTTGTGCTCTATCCAGTGTTTTAGTTCGTAAGGAATAGGTCTGTTTTTCTTTCTGTTTTCTTGACCGTGTCAATATCTGTATTGCAAGAGAAGTCCAACACCAAAATAAAAATTACAGGTATCAAGTATTCAATAAATTATGTGTTCAATAGGTTTTCCAAACAACAGTTCCCAAGTTCCTGTTATCATACCCAGAGCCTACAGCACCACTGCACAACTGTCTGTTTTTTTCAATTTAAACTGAACCGTGCAGAATTAGAATCCTGGTGATGTTCCTCACCAATGCATTCTTCAGTGTTAGTCACCAGGCAGAGACACAGATGGTGAATATAAACAGAATGTACCATGACATTCCTGTATGTGGAGTGAGGAAGGGAGAACCTAGCTGTGAACTAGGTTTGTGAACTAGATCTTCCTCTAACTGACTCTGATCTGTACTTTTTATGGACTCTGGATTCAGATAATTACAAGCAATGATTTGCTGTCACATAAGTAAAATATAATTAACATTAAATAGTAATTATGATGTTTATTATTACATTGCAATCATATAATTAACATAATTGAAAAAGAAGATTAATCAGCAGGTTACCGCCCTGTAAAGCTGATTTCAAGGCAGGCTTGGTAACACCAGACCTAACATCTTTAATATTAAAGCCTTGGCATGCAAAACAATTGCAGCTTTGTGGGTGCGCAATGTGGTATGTTTATGGTGCCCCAATTTCCTGTACTAAAGGTATCTGCTCTTATTTGGCTGCCCTCCAGTCCTCCAAAGTCACACCGATGCCAGATGAGGTAAGAAAATAGAAACAAACAGCAACGATAACAACAATGACCTCTTGGGCTTACTTTGTCCTTCATTAGGGTGATGACCAATTCAATACTTGTCCACTCCCGTCTCATTTTTCTTTCTTTTCTTAATATCCCAAAATCTATCGATGAACATCCACAACCTTCTAAGACCATGAACTGCCACAATTTGAAACCCTCCAAGTAACACAACAAAATGTATGTCGTATGTTGAATGACCAACCCCTTATCCAAAGGCAATGTCCCTTAGTTTCAGACTCCCCAACTTCTCAGCACCTACCCAGTCAATCCCATTCAGAAAAATATCACCTCACATTCTTTTGAACACTGGTGAATCTCGATATTAGTGGAAATGCCAGATAGGCCCAGAAGTGAAGAGGTAGTAAAGATAAATTACACTGGAGGGTCAAGAGACATGTACAGGCCAGACTAGGTAAGGACAGCAGATTTCCTTCCATGAAAGACATTAGTTAACCAGATGGACTGCCTATCCATACAGGAGCACTAAGCTCTGTGTTTGAGCACACTAATGTCAAAGCAGATATTTGAATAGCCTATTCAGATCATCACCTTTTCCCTCATCTATAAATGATGCTTGAAGGTGAGGGAACAGTCCAGCCGAGGTACTATGTAGAGTTTCAACATCCCACAGAAATTGATATCCAGCTTCTGAGTAGCAGCTTTATTGTCGAGGTGAAACAGTGTTGCTAAGACTGTGAATGATTTGGGGCACAACGCCAGCAGTGAAAGTATCGCCACAAGTACTGAAGTCTTTGACCGGTGTAGCTTTAACCAGGGTGGTGTTAGGTGCCCCTGTAAACCCTTTGTCATTAGCATATGTTGAAGCTGTGTTGGAGACATCACATACACTGAGTGACAGGACCGTGACAGCACCATGACCAGTCTCTGTGGGATTCCGCCTGCAACCAAGTGGATGCAGTTTTCCCATCCCCTAGGCAGAGATGGAATCAGCATCAGAAATCATTGCTGAGATGAAACCGTTGATGATCAAAGCCGCTTTGACCTTTCCTTTTGCTCATGATGCAATGAAACCAACCTCAGTCTCCTTCTAGTGCTGAAAACATTGATGAAAGTCTTGAGATTTAGAACCAGGTCGCAGCAACTACTGTTCATCCTAAACCTGCTTAATTGTCAGGGAGAGATCCTTTGATGATGAGAAAGAAATGGGTTCCACATATCCTACAAAAAGATAAACATAAGTTACCCCCATAGCTGCATCTATTTATCTGTCAGAAGTAAATGAAGTTAAGGGGAAAATGTGCAAATAGTTCAACCAGATGAGAGGTCTGTTGCAGGGGGACTGGTTGGACCTCTATTCAAGGAAGACACGTAGGTCCCTCGGGCTATCTGCCATGCAGTTGCGATGTAGCAGGAGTGGACATCCAAGATGAGTAGGTTGGGGCCAGCGAGGGGAAGTGTCAAGTGGCAGAGGGCATCACAAGTTTTACAGATGTAGGTGGGAAGAGATTGGATAGTGGAGAAAGAATAATGTCAAAATAGAAAGAAATTAGTTTTAGATACAAGAATAGACTGAAACAAATTTGTCTATAGGAAAGGAGAGATGCACTGTGCACGGTTGGGGGGTGGGATGGAGTGTGAGGCTGGAGGCTGTGCAGGGAAGAGATACAGCGGAGATAAACTGGTTTATTATTGTCATGTACTGAGGTACAGTGAAATACAAGAGGTTCTGCAGATGCTGGAATCTGGAGCAACACACACAAAATGCTGAAGGAATTCAGCAGGTCAGGCAGCATCTATGGAGGGAAATAAACAGTCGATGTTTCGTACAGTGAAGTACATTGTTTTGCATGCCATCCATATAGATCATTTCATAACATCAGTACATTGAGGTAGTACGAGGGAAAACAATAACAGAATGCAGAATAAAGGAATAGAAAAAAAGTCTACCACATAAAAGATTTATACGACATAAATTTCTAAGTACATTTTCTTCAATGTTACAATTGCATTCAATGCTCCTTCAATTACAGCTACAGAGAAAGTGCAGTGCAGGTAGACAATAAAGTGCAAGGCCATGATGAGGTAGATTGTAAGGTCAAGAGTCCATCTTATCGTACTAGGGGACCATTCAATAGTCTTATAACATCAAGATAGACGCTGTCCCTGAGCCTAGTAGTACATGCTTTCAAGATTTTGGATCTTCTGCCCAATGGGAGGGGGGAGAAGAGAGAACGTCCAGGGTGGGTGGGATCTTTGATTATGCTGGCTGCTTTACTGAGGCAGCGAGAAGTGTAGACAGAGTCGATGGAGGAGGCTGGTTTCCGTGACGTGCTGAGCTGTGTCCACAACTTCCTGCAGTTTCTTGCGGTCACGGGCAGAGCAGCTGCCATACCAAGCCCTGATGCATCCAGATGGATGAAGTCAGCCTGGAAAACAATAGCCTGATATTTGGTGGTGGGGTCGGGGTCCAGAAGGAGGTGCGAGGAAGTATCGATGTGCTGCTGTTCAAGATGGAGGTTTTCCAAGCAAAACTGCATCAGCCTTGTTGGCGGACTTGATGACACTATTGGGGCTGGTGCTTGGTGAACAGAGTGCTGCACATCCAGAGGGGCAAGGGTTAGATTGGAATGGAGTTTCTGATGAAAAGATCTGGAGAGGGTAAGATGCAAGAGGGAGGGGTCCAGGTGGGTCAGGAATTCTGAAGGTGGAAGAGCAAGCCCACCATATGGGATGAAGGTACCTGTCCTAAGAAATGGCTACAAAGGCAAAGTCAGAAAAATAGCTCATCATCATGTAAGAGCTCGAGACTTGCTGAGCTGAGGAAATAATGGGGTTGAGGCCTCTGCATGAGAGGGGATGATCCAAAGGAATAGCAAGAACGCAATGAGGATTGAAATGGGAGGAAAGAGGAGTTCAGAGACCCACACTCATCATTTCAGGAACAGCTTCTTCCCCTCCACCATCAGATTTCTGAATGGTCCATGAACCCATGAACACTACCTCATCATTCCTCTTTTGCACTATTTATTTCTTTTTGTAACTTATAGTAATTTTTATGCCTTGCACTGCACTGCTGCCGCAAAACAACAAATTTCATGACATATGTCAGTGATAATAAACCTGATTCTAATTCTGAGAAACTCGATGAGGAAGGTCAATCCTGAAGAGTATTTGCATCCAAGTGTTGTTGGAGCTTGTGACCCTTGGCAGTGAAAGGAAGGAAGAGTGTGTTAATATGTTGGATGAGGCAACAGAAGAAGCAGAACTAAGGACTGGAACAACCCTGAGAAAGAGTAAGGCAGCACTGCTGAAGAGGGAAGTCAAGAGTACACACGTGCTGGTGGACGGCTTTGAATATGGATCACCCAATGCGGCAAGAACAATGATTTGAGAAATGCTGAATATCATGGGCAGAATAAATCCAAACCGGAGACATAGGCTGAGGAAAAAAGTGAGGCGAGGAGGAAGGTCTCAGTAGGCACCTGATCAAAGACATGAAAACAGAAGGCAATGAAGTGAACCAGGTAAAAGAGATGGGTGGAAATCTTATTAGTGAGAAGATCAGAACTTCTTGGAGGTTTGCCTTCCTGCGGGAGGAGTAGCAGTGAACAAAGCGACAATCCTAAGCAGGATATTGCAGATGCTGGAAAACTGGGGAGAAAAAATGCTTGTGTGTCTGGCTGTCTGTGTGGGAAGGTGTGTGTGTGTGTGTGTGTGTGTGTGTGTGTGTGTGTGTGTGTGTGTGTGTGTGTGTGTGTGTGTGTGTGTGTGTGTGTGTGAGAGAGAGAGAGAGTCCGGGAGAGGTCGTGAGCTGTCTGAAAGCTCTGGGTGCTCTCGAAGGGAACACATTTGAGGTATACATCAAGCTGCTGGAGCTCTCACCTTCTCAGATTTAGTGAGATCATGGAGCAATGATGGAACAAAGACCATGATTCGGGAAAGATTCCTGGCCCCTTGGCACAAAGCACTTTCCTTCTGGAGTGGGCTACACCCACCAAAATTCTAAGGTCCTGGTTAGAAATTGGGACAGAGCAGGGAGAATTGCTCTGTAATTCCTGTAACATTGCTACTAAATACACCAGGGGTGTGGCTCCACAAGGAGGGACTCTTCAAGGACTGGAGCCTTCACATGTTAACCACTCAGCTAGTTCCCACAGTTGTATTAAATCAGTGGTAAGTTATCAGGTTGGGTCATCCTTTATATGGAATCAATGCCTAGTGAAACCACGCCTTACTGTTCACTGGGATCAGGGTCTAAATCTGCATTTCTCATGCACCATAGTGAATCAATGCAGGTGAACTGCACACTGCTGTATTAGTGTGTTCCTGGAGTCATACAGCATAGATACAGGCCCTTCGGTCCACCATGTTCATGCTGACCATCAAGTCCCTTTGTTCCTATAATGGAGTGGATAAGTTTTAAGTCACTATATTCTTCCGTGGACATGTTGACCAAGACCACACAAAATTCTCCAGGAATGGACTTACCAAAGTACTGAATGGTTATAGCAAATTTCTTCATTCCTTTTCCCAATGCCCTTGCAATAAATGGCATGTGCCCTGCTGAATCCTGACGAGACAATTGAAGTATTAGAGGGCAGTCAACGGTAATGGAATTCAAAATCTAATAAGAGCTAATACCTTTAGGAGAGGAAATTGGAGAGCACAGGCAGACCACAATGTGCATTCATAAAGCTGCAATCAGCTTGCCTTTCTAAAGTTTAATATTAAAGATTTGAGGTCTACTGTTTCAAATTGGATGAGGTTAAGTAGGAAAACCATACCGCACCTGCGACTGCATCTAAAGAAAGGGAAGAGAGCAGAGGGAGGAGGAGACGGACGGGTTGAGTAAAAGTGTCTTCTTCCAAGACACAGGTCTGACCTTATACATATGATATTGACTCCGATCCAGCATCCAGGCTCTAAGTACAATCAAAGGTAGGAAATTTATGAGGGCTTGATCCTGCTTATCAGTAGAATTGGTCCACAGTAAAACAAATATGTTCAACACTACATCTGTAATATCAATGACTACATCTGTGTCTGACTGTTAAAGGTGTAACAAGCCCTATTTGGACTCATCTAGTACTGTATACAGTTTAGCTCCCTACACCTTGGAAAGGATATATTTGCCTTGCAAGGAGTACAGCGCAGATTTTTCAGACACCAAGCATCAGATTATTGACAATATATGACACGCATTACGCTTGCTTTACTTGGTATATGGGTTAATGGGTAATTTGACTGAAGTTTTCATATTATATTTTGAAAGGAATTGGGTGAGTAGATTAAAGTTTTTTTTCTGCAGCTGTAAGAGACATGTGGGTGTCACCTTAAAATGGTGGCCAGGCCATTCAGGAGAGAAGTTAGGAAACATTCTTCGTGCAAAGGATGGCCAGAATGTTGAGAACTCTTCCACAAAAAGCAACAGAATGTGGCTCAATGAATTCCAAATGTGAGATTGTTAGATTTTCACTGGACAAGGATATTAATGGATATGATGCCAAAGTGTGGGGATGGAATTAGAATGGAGACCCGACATAATCTCATTCAATGAGAGCAGGGACATGCTCCACCCCAATGATCACTGAGCATGTTGAGGACACAAACACATGTCTATAATACATTTACCATACCCCACCAAGCATTTTGTGCATAAGTAATTCCCCGTTCCCCCCCCCCCCCACCATCCTTCTTCTCTTCTTCCCTTTCCTAGCCTATCTCTCTTTTCTTCTAGCCCTTTTTTTTTCCTTTCCTTACCTTTGACCCGTCCCCCGGTGGATCTGCTCTCCCCTCCTCCCACACACCTGCCTATCACTATCTCTTACCTGCATCTACCTATCACCACCTTTTCATTGCACCTTTGCATACATGTACTTGTGCATATGACAATGAACTCTCTTTTGACTTTTTTACCTCAGCTGATGTCCTCAACGGTTATCTCTTACCTGCATCTACCTATCACCACCCTATGCCCACCCTGCCTCTCCTCTTTTGTCCACCTATCACTGCTCTGCTTTTCCCTCCTATATATTGGACTTCCCCTTTTCCTATCTTCAGTCCTGAAGAAGGGTCCCAACCTGAAATGTTGACCGCCTGCTTTTCCCCATGGATGCTGCCTGGCCTGCTGAGTTCCTCCAGTATCATCGTGTTTTTCATCTAGATACCAGCCTCTGCAGTCCTTTGTTTCTCAAACATTCTGTGCACATGCCCCTGACAGAACAGACATGAAGGTCTGATGGCCCCCACCTCTTTGACAAAGTTGCTACCTTTATCCTAAAGCCTAACTTCAAAAGAAAACAAATAGATCAGACAATCTGCTCCACCTGAACTCTCCACAACCACAGGAGCTCTGATTATTTAACTGAGCTAGAAATTTAACTGGCTCATGGAGGATTAACAGAGCCAATGAAATTTTTTTTAAAAACTGCAGATGCTGGAAATCTAAAACCAAAACAGAAAATGCTGGTAAAACTCTGCAGGTCAGGTCACATCTGTGGGAAGAGAAACAGAGATGGTGTCTTAGGTTGAAGACCCTTTGTCAGAACTGAAAAGGAGACAAAAGAAGCTCTTACAGCTGGCAGGAAAGTGGAGGAAGGGGATGTCTCTGTTGGGATAAAACTGGGGTGACCATGGGGATAAGCAGTAAACAAGGTTATCTGGTCAATGAGTGAATGGGAGCAGTTAGAGAGTGAGAATATAGACAAAAGAATGTAGAAGTTGGAAAATGCAGAGCAGGAAGACGTGCCCTGTGGGTCAGGCTGGGAACGCCCTCTACTCCCAAAGGAAAAAAAGAGGAAAAACAAAGAAGCCAAGCCAATATTGTCAATTAATATCAATATATCAATATCATTAATTGAGACAGCTCTGTTCACCAGTGGGTGAAAGTTCTACTCCTTCACATGTCCATACTATAGAATGTTATAGTCGTTGATCCCAGGGACCTGAGCAACATGTGAAAGGTTGACACTGTCCATGAGGAAGTGAAGAGTTTTTCCTTGAACCACTGCTGTTTGATACTTTACAAGAAGAGTTAAAAGTAGATCACAGTGGGCAAGGGCACCTAGTTCCCTCACAGACAGATCTTTTTTCACAACAACCTTTCAGCATTCAAACTCTCAAAGTTTTTTGCTGGAGGAGCTCAGCAGGTCAGGCAGCATCTATGGAGGGAAATGAACAGTCGACATTTCAGATCACAGCTGTTTATTTCCCTCCATAGATGCTGCCTGACCTGCTGAGATCCTCCAGCATTTTGTGTGTGTTGCTCCAGATTCCAGCATCTGCAGAATCTTGTGTCTCACAGTTTCTTGCTGAGATTGATTCCACTCATGTTTCAGTAGAGTTGGTGGGTATCGGTTTATTATTGCCACATGCACGAGGATACAAATGACTGAGGTGCATCCTCCTCCCTCACTGTGTTACCACATTGATGGGGAGGGGTGGATGGGGCAGATAGGGAGCACAGATTTCCCAGTTGTGAATAAGTGCCACTTGTTTCGCCAAATTCACATTCTTTCCCAGGAGAACAGTGAACTGGTGAAAGGGTTTATTCACCAACATGAGTCCTGCTCCTGTTATTAATGGTAATGCACTGCGACTTGAGTGCATGGATGGTTGACCCTCTACAGTGGAAGGGCTGCCACAGCTCGTACAGCAGAATGGAGCATCAGCCATGCCTGCTGGTCAGACATCCGGATGGATGTCAAAGGAGCAGCATTGGAGCCCAACATCTCCTCAATCCAGGTGGAATACAAGAACTGCACCAGAGGTGTGCTCTGTGGATAACAGACCTTATCAATGCGCCTCAAGAAAACATCTGGGAGTGGTGAAGTAGTTTGTTTCTTCATCCGAAATCAGGAACTGGAAGTGACTACTGTAAGAGTAGTCCAAGATTTGTATGGAAAGCTACTCCAGGTATTCACAGAACAAGTGCCCGGGTAAAGTCAACCAGTATTTAACTAACATATCTTGGCAAAGGCAGTCGGATAGGGTTGCAGTGGCATTGGTAAGAGTGCCCATTAGCAGCAACTCTCCAGCTCTGGCCTGCTACCCACACCATCCTGCAGCTACACTTCCCCATGGGTCCAATTGTACTGGAGGCCTCACTGCCATGGCTTTTGCAGGAGGTGAAGTAGGCTGCAAGAAGCAACTGGGCCGCAGGGAGCAGCTCTTGAGACCCTGAGAGTCTCTTGACTGCTCACAGCTGTTGAAGGCCTTTCAGGCATGGTAGTGTAGTGCTTAGCGTGACCCAGCATGACCTGGGTTCAATTCCGGCCGCTGTCTGTAAGGATTTTGTATGTTCTCCCAGTGTCTGCGTGGGTTTCCTCTGGGTACTCCGGTTTCCTCCCACATTGCAAAGACGTACAGGTTAGGAAGTTGTGTGCATGCTATTTTGGCGCTGGAAGCGTGGCGACACTTGCGGGCTGCTCCCAGAACACTACACAAAAGATGAATTTCACTGTGTGTTTCGATGTATGTGTGACTAATAAAAGATATCTTATCTCTTCAATATCCCTGGCATTTAAAAAGGACTTAAATCATTAGTTTTTAAAATTAAAATACATATACTTAAAATCACATTTAAGAGCTATAAATTAATTAAAGCATTAAGTTGTGTGTAAAAAAGTACTTATGGGCACATGCATCTTCAGCGCCCCTGCCCATGTGGATAGGTCACACTACCTACACCAAGCATCACTTGTGTGAAGCTTTGTGGGCGAAGTGCCAGAGGACATTGTACCCCCGGGCTCAGTGCTGAGGCCCGCCGTGGAGAAGAAGGAGGGCACAAGCACCCCTCACTGCCGTTTGTTGCTGGTTCTGTGCCTGTCCACCTCCGGTGTTGGTCACGGACCGGACAAACTGTCAACCTGCCCTCTCACCGTCAATCTGCAGGCACTCCGCGGCTTTGATGTTCATTCCTTTGCCTTCCGAACTGTCTACCCACCCAACTGTATCCACGTTTCAGTCAGCCTCTCTCTCTCTGACACTGTTTACTCGGATATCCAGCTGACTTTGTTGTGCTGGGTATGTCATTATCTGCCTCTTTGTTCAATCGCCTTAGGTTGCTTGTCTGCCAACTGCCTCCTTGTTCGTTCCCTGTCCTGGGCAGCAGTTTCCAAGTTTGGGTTCTTTCTCCAGCTCCAGGATGACTCAGACGGAAGCAGTGCCCCGGGGCTGTGTGTTTGAAGTGAGATCAGGTATGTGATTGCTGTCTGACAGGACTCCCAACTAACAGGATGTTAATGAGAACCACAGTTAGTATTCTGCACTAACTCTAAACACACACACACACACATTTGCAACTTCTGAAGAGGAATACATGGCACCTTCAGGGTCTGCTCCCGCTGTAACCAGTCCTCTGTCCGACCACGACTGGGATTATAGAATTACCTGCCTTCACTGAAAGCCTGTCAGAATAATCGATCTTTCACACTGGAAGAAGAAGGTATTTCCGAGGTAAGTTAAGGTAGACTGGCTTTAATATAAGGAGGAAAAAATTGAGGATGATTGTCTTATCTCCATCTGCAGAAGTTGGTAAAAAGTAATTTATTATTGGTCTTGCCTTAAGACTAATTTGAGAAGAGGTGGTTTGAAGATTGACGGAGAATGGAGATGTCCATAAATCCCTTTTATTGTGAGGCCAAGACTAATTTTAGCCGCGACTGATATCTAACCAGGGCCCAGGAGATACAATTTGATGTAAACCCGGCTATTTGCTGTTATAGAAGTCAGAATACAAACAACTTATACTGGACTGAAATCTTGTCTTTGTTACTTTATTCAAAAAGCTGTTAACAGTACTACTTTTTTTTTGCTTACTCTATAATATTACTCATTCGCTCTAATTAGTGTAGATTAGGGTTTAAAGAATGGTAGGTGAACGAGCCCGCGCATTCTGTGACAACAGTCAGCCTCTGAGACAGGTCTGTCTCCAACTCTTGTCCAGTTATAATTGGTCAATCTGTAAACCCTTGTTCAATGTGCTCTGTTGGTATGAAGCCTCCTTGACTCGATGTGATCAGCAGGTCATTAGCCACTTCTTCCTGACCAGTCGGTCCCAGGCTCTCTTCCGTGAGTTCGAACCATTTCTCTATTTGATGGTCATTGTTCGGTCGATCTATAAACCCGTTTTCTATGATCAATGGTCTCCAACCGTCTTGTTCTACAAAGAAAGCTCACCCAAAAGTGAGTTTATTCATTGAGAGACTGAGCCATCGAGACAGGACGATAGCCAGTTCTGTTCTTGCATCCATCCCGGGACGCGGGTCGGCTGGAGCGGAGACAGGGGCTCGATAGTGGCCTCTGAGGGAGGACGATGAGTAGCCAGGCTTGACAGCTGAGGGATCCAGTCCAGATGAAGGATCTCAACCCGAAACGTCGACACTACCTTCCACAGTTGCTGCCTGACCCGCCGAGTTCCTCCAGCATTGTGTTTGTTGCTCTGTGATCGTCACCTATCTCATTGATGTTGGAGACGTCTGTTGTGCATCTTTTCCTTACATTACAATGGTGGAACAAATATCTAATCCTGTCTGCCATCAATCCCAGAAAAACGGGATTAACACAAGAGGTCTGCAGATGCCGGAATCTGGAGCAACGCACACGAAACTCCACAGGTCAGGCAGCGTCCGTGGAGGAAATAAACAGTCGACGTTTCGGGTCGAGAACCTTCATCGGGACTCAATGGGATTAAGGTAGGAATAGTGTAAATGGGTGGTTAATGGGCGGCGCGGACTCGATGGGCTGAAGAGCCTGTTTTCGTGCCGTACGTCTCTATGACTCTATGATTTAGGAATAAACTGACAAAAACACCATTTCGAAACTAATTGTGTTCTGATCTCTACAGTTAGAAGTGGACGGTACTTATACTCTGCGTTGTATCCAACGTGGCCCCTATCTGGGTTGCTGTCGTGGAAAAACCTCCAGGGAGTTTTCAATAGTTTTCACCCCGCAATATACAAGGCAGGTGGAGATCTCCAATCCCTGCAATTCTTTGATTCACTTCTCAAAGACATGAAAAGTAAGGGGGGGGGGGAGTGGGTGGGCAGCAATGCAAGCTCTTCGAATTACAATCTGCTGGAGGGACTCAGCGGGCCGAGCAGCGTCTGTGGGGGGCAAGGAACTGTCGACGTTTGGGGTCGGAGCCCTGCATCAGGAGTGAGAGTGGAGAGGGGAGATGGCCAATCCCCTCTCAGCGCCCCTCTCCACCCTCAGTCCTGATGCAGGGCTCCGACCCCAAACGTCGACCATTCCATGCCCCCCACAGATGCTGCTCGACCCGCTGGGTTCCTCCAACGCGTTGTGTGTTGCTCCGGATTCCAGCATCAGCCGTCTCTTGTGTCTCCAAACTCTTCGATATTCTTGCTTCAGATCACTCTCCAAAGACTGTATGGGGCTTTGCGTGTCAATAGGATTAGCCTAGCGAAATAATCTGCTCAATGGGTGAGTTGGGTACTGGGAACAACTTGCACCAATATTTCGAACCCCAGGAAGGGGTTAATACTAGCTGAGAAAAATATTGAGAGCAGTCCGCGATTTTAAAGGCATCTCATTGGTTTTCACATTTGGATGCGGCAGTTTAACAAGATTCGAATTATTTTTCCAATGATTTATTCTGGGGTTACTTGTCTTCAACCCTGGACCTATCAGGTCAGAGGGACAAAGGGATGAGCAGAGAATCTGCGTCGATTCAGTGCGTCCATCAGAAGTCCAGGAAGATCAACCGGACTTCAGCCAACTTAGTTTAAGTTGTCTTACCTAAGGCACCCGCTTTTCAGTTTGTCGGGTGTTTGGTGTTGAATCAAAGGTGGTAAGTGATTAAAGAAAGAGCGTTCCCTGTCTCATCAGCTCTGCGAAAGCCATGTCCCAGGCGGGATCAAACTGTATCCGTCACTCAACCCAGTGAATAGGTTTAAATGAAGACGGATGTCGGCAGTGTGATGGACATCTCGCCGAAGTCTCTTGCGCACAGAATCGTTGGTTGCTCGTCGCAAAAATGGTTTGGCGAATAGGGGACTTAGAACTACAATCGATGGTGGTTATTATATTTTAAAAATATTGCAGACCTTGGGAATACACAGAGTCGGGAGTATCTGGCGGGGTGAATCCTGTCTGGTCTCTCTCCAATATTGGGGTAGCTGATCAAATGGGGTGTAGCTTTTTTTAACTAATTCCTAAAATCTCTCTGTTATATTCATTGTTTCGTATCTTTGTCGGTTCTTCGCTCCCTTTCCGAAACACTTCTCCCCTTCGTATGTTACTGAGTCACTGATAATATGTATTGGGATAGCGACCCGATACCCGCTTGCCCTGCTCCCCACGCGGATAGAGCCGAGGCTCCGGTCGTCTTCGCCTGCCCTTAACGCCCCTTTTACAGCGGTGGAATTGAGCTGGGGTGATCGCAATCACTCCATCACTCACTGATTTAACCACCGATCCAACTATCGCCTTCATTGTATTTTATTCGGAAAAGAAATATTATTTACAGTTTATGACAACAGGGCTCAGTGTTTAAATTACATTTCCTTCCATAACTTTTAAGAAGGAAATGTATAATAGTAATAATCCCAGTGATCTGTTAACAACAGGGACCGTTGATGAAAGCAATCGGTATCAGCACGGGGCTCTGTCCCATACAGGGGTCTGTCTGGTATTTATTGTTGCGAATAGTCCAGGGCCAGCGCGTCACAGCAGCGAATAATGTAAGGATCATCGGGAACTAATAATTGGATATTGCAATGTTTGGGTTTTAAAACACAATGACTTGCGAATTTTGAACGGAAGACTGACTGTGAACTGAACGTGTTTAAAAGCATCCCATTGAATCCTCAGAATGTTCTTCCCAATAATCACACGGGAGTGTGCGGTGTGTACGGGAGTGGATGTCAATGCGTGAAACCCGTGGGTTAATTGACCAATGTAAATTGTGCAGGTGAGTGGTAGAAGTTGAAGGGAATGTGGGCAAAGTGAAATAGGATTGGCGTAAGTGGATGGTAGATGGTCAGCGCTTACTTAGTGGGCCCGGGACCAGTTCACGTGCTGTGCCGACTCCATGACATGCGGATCCTTGGTAAGTATTTCACTTTGGCCAATCGTGTAAAACGGAACATAGCGAATAGGTGGATTTTTTTTTACATCTCCCGCGATATCCTAGATAGAAATAACCACTTCCAGAATGTAAAATAGATTGCCAACTCTCTATCCAGATGAAGAGTCTGGAGCTGAAACGTCGACTGTCCATTCCCTCCACAGATGCTGCCCGACCCGCTGAGTTCCTCCAGCAGTTTGTTTCTTGCTCCGGATTGAAGCATCTGCAGTCTCTGGTGTCTGCCAACTATCCTCACCCGATTTACACTATCGCACCAAGGTGTACTGTGTGTGTGTGTGTGTGGATGGGTTTGTGTCCGGATGTGTGTGCGTGTGTGGATGGGTGTTGTGTGTCCGGATGTGTGTGTGTGTGTGGATGGGTGCGTGTGTGGATGGGTGTTGTGTGTCCGGATGTGTGTGTGTGTGTGTGTGGATGGGTGCGTGTGTGGATGGGTCTTGTGTGTGTGGATGGGTGCGTGTTTGGATGGGTGCGTGTTTGGATGGGTGTTGTGTGTCCGGATGTGTATGTGTGTGTGTGGATGGGTGCGTGTGTGGATGGGTGTTGTGTGTGCGGATGTGTGTGTGTGTGTGGATGGGTGTTGTGTGTGCGGATGTGTGTGTGTGTGGGTGTGTGTGTGGATGGGTGTGTGTGTGTGGACGAGTGTGTGTGTAAGTGTGTATGTGCGGATGTGTGTGTGTGGATGGGTATGTGCGTATGTGTGTGTGTGCGTGTGTGTGTGTGTGTGTGCGTGTGGGTGGGTGGGTGTCTGTCGGTTAACCAAGTTTTAGCTTGAATTAACACGATGACAACGCTCTAAAATATTGAACTATTCTGATGATACTTGAATTGTATTTACGGTTAGGTTGACTGCGATTTAAACTGCCTGCTATCTTTTAATGTAAATATACCAGCTGGTTGAGAGAGTTCGGTGGGAGGAGAGAGCGGGGAAGCAGACGAGAGTGCCGAGCTGGATCCTTTGCACCTTGCTCAGCCCCTTGCTCCCTGAAATTGGTGCCCAAGGTTCAAGTGTACAGATGGACAGCTCGAGTCAGCCGTGTACGCAAATTCTCCACACGCTGTCCTGCGTGTATTATACGATGCCATTTCAGCAGCCGCAGAGCTTCAGACGATTCGCTTCTTAACAATACTGATTCCATGTTTTGAGATCAAACGGTAACGGGTGGGAGATCTCAAATGTCAATGGTCACACGGATATCTGTTCAAATGCTTAAATCAGTTCCACACACCCACTGGTCAGAGGCAGAAGATTCCCGGTACAAAAGCACGGCCAGTCTCACCGAATGGACGGAAAGAACGCACTCTGGAAAAAGAACGCACTCTGGATTTCTGAGGTGATCGTCATTGTTAAATGCAATGGGGGTATGGTTATATAACGGAAGCATGAATGCACCCGCGAAACCAGATGTTCAAAATTTGATCTTTTTAAGATAGGAACTTTCTAAAGACAGGAAAAAGTAAATGGCTCGTAGGAACCTATTAATAGGGTGAATGCACTCAGTCTTTTTCCCAGGGTTGGGGAATCAAGAACTAGAGGGCACAGGTTTTAGGTGAGAGGGGAGGGATTTAATAGGAACCTGAGGGGCAACTGTTTCATCCAGAGGGTGGCCAGTATATGGAAGGAGCTGCCAGAGGAAGTGGTTGAGGCAGGTGCATTAATAGCATTTAAAAGACACTTGGACAGGTACATGGATAGGAAAGGCTTAGAAGGTTTTGGGCCAAACATGGGCAAATGGGACTAGCTTGGAATGGCATCTTGGTCAGCATGGACCAGTTGGGCTGAAGGGCCTGTTTCTGTGCTGTATGATTCCATGGCTCTAAATCCATCAATTATCGATACCACAAGCCCAAAATACACCTTTCCGCCAAAACCCTCAACCTTTTCCCCTCTCTTTATAGAATCATAGAATAGGAGATGATATATAGGAGGGGGCCACTTGGCCCTTCTTGTCTGTACCAGTGCAAAAACAAAGAGCCATTTTCCAGTCCAGGTCTGTCACCCTGCAAGTCACACCTCTTCACTGAAGGACAGGCAATTCGGCTGTTCCAGTCCAGTCCAGTCTCTGCAAGCACATTGGGCGAAGCCCATAGTCAGAAGGAAGATGGAAATGTTGCACCTGGTCAAACAAATGGAAAGCAGGAACTTTGTGGCTTGCAGTTGGAGTGTTGGGACCAGCTGCCCTGGTTTGATCGACCTCCTGTACTCCGGTCACACACGGTAGTCAGCTTTGATTAACCGTGAACTGTACAAGATGGGCGCTCCAAGAAACAGGACTTGGAAACAGGAACTGTCCGAGTGGCCAATTTTACTTCTTTTGGCAAGCTAAAACCCCTGAAGAAAATCACCAGCATGGTGCTGGCTTCACCACGAGCAGCAAGTTGAGAAAGCTTACAGACACTCCCACTGCGAAGTCAGAGTGCACGATTCTTTCACTTAGACTTGAGAGGACTACTGGTTGTTTGAACATCAGGAGCACTTAGGCACCAACACTCAATTTATGCTTCCCCAAGGAAAGGCTTTAAGACATTCCGCATGAAGTTATCAACGGATTACCATCAACTGAGGGATTATCCCCCCTCTGCAACTTTGGTAGAAGAGTTGATGCAGAAAATAATTCAAACTGAAGTTGCCCAGGGCACTTTGGTATCAGCAAGATGAATGAAAATGGACAGATTTTTTTAATCTTGCACCCTAAACCATTTTTTTACACCAACATATAATGTCACGGTGACATCCATGATCACACCACTGGCACCAACTTGACTTTGTCCCTGTTAGGTATAAGGAGTTATTTTCAGTGCGGAAGACTGGTGCATTTCACATCAGCAACTGTGAACCTGATTATTCCCCGGTCATTTGCTACAGGCAAGACACTACGCAGTCAAATCCACAGGCAAGCCTAAAGTCAACATTGCTAACACCAAGAACTGAAAGAGTTGCCGAGAACTTCTGACAGCTCTTGAATGCAATCTGTTTGGGAGGGGGAATTTGGGAAGAACAGCAATTTGTGAAACGGCCACAGCCACATTTGGGCAAAATTGTTGGTCCAATCAGGATCAGCTTAAAGAAAATGCGGAAGAACTATTAGTTCTCATCAACATGAAGAACATAGCTTGTGTTGAACATAAAAAGAAGCTAACAAACAGCATTAAAGTGATACCTTGACAAGGTTAAAATGAGGTACAGGGAGAAACTGGACACTGGGCAGATCAGTTATGGACAAATGTTTGTCATGAGATACATTTAGCCTTGGGAGACCTAACTGTCATGTACAATGGTATGGAGAAAGCAATAAGTCCTACCGTCAGCAAGGTTGCCTCCCTCAAAATGTGATTAAAATCAACATGAATAGAAGGGAGCAGAAATCCACCGAGCGCTGTAGAAACATCACCAGCATATCATTGGACGAAATACCAACTAGACAAGTCATGTGGGACTTCCAAGAAGAGCTGTCAAGGCACCTGGAAGAGATGATGTTTCAGTGGAAATGCTCGTGAAGGAAACTTACCAGCGTATATCCAACAGTTGCTGCATGAGAGCTGGAGGGACGGTGTGGTTCAAGGCATGCATGACAAAACCATCATCAGTCTCTATACAAATATATGAGATAAGGGTGAGTATGTAACTGCAGAGGTATCTTGCCATTAGGTACAACAGGAAGTTTTCACATGGGTCACCTACAACAGCAGGTGAGGCACATCTGCCCTGAAATTCAATGTGGATTCGGAGTTGGGTCGACTATAGAAATTAAGATAAGATTCTTTATTAGTCACCTGTACATCGAAACACACAGTGAAATGCATCTTTTTGCAATAGTGTTCTGGGGGCAGCCCGCAAGTGTCGCCACCTTTCCGGCGCCAACATAGCACGCCCACAACTTCCTAACCCGTACGTCTTTGGAATGTGGGAGGAAACCGGAGCACCCGGAGGAAACCCACGCAGACACGGGGAGAACGTACAAACTCCTTACAGATGGCAGCGGGAATTGAACCCGGGTCGCTGGCGCTGTAATAGTGTTATGCTAACCGCTACACCACCGTGCCTGCCCCTCACTAACTTCGAGGAAAGGGAACAAGATCGGCCACTGTACATCACTCTGGCAAGGTACTGGTAAGACCAACCTGGTCTCAGGTAAAGTTTTTTCTCCATATTTAAGGAAGAATATGCTTGGATTGGAGGTGATGCAGAGAAGGTTCATCAGTTTAATTGCTGGGGTGAAGGAGTTGGTGTATGAAGAAAGGTTGAGCAGATTGGGCCTAGAGTACAGGAGAATGAGAGGTGATATACTGAAGTATATAATGCTCTGAAGGGGATCAACAGGGTGGATGCTGAAAAGATGTTTCCCTCAGGGAGGGTTCTAGTACTGGCAATGTTCAGAATAAAGAGTTGCCCATTTAAGAGGAGGAATTTCTTCTCTCAGCTGCTGATAATCTTTGAAATTCTCAACCCCAGAGAGCTGTGGAGATGGAGTCATGAATGAATTCGAGACATATATTTAAATTACAAGGCAGTCAAGGGGTGGAGGTACAGAGTGGAAAAGTAGTGTTGAGGCCAAGGTCGGATCAGCCATGACCTCACTGAATGGCGGAGCTAGCTGACGAGGCGATTGCCTAAACTTGCTTCTGTTTCTCATGTTCCTACGTTTGTGGATATAACCAAAACATTCAACACTGTCAGCAGAGCTGATGTATTCATGGTCCAAGAAGAGATAGGATGCCTAGCAATCCTGTTAAATCTTATATCGTGTGCTCCTTCTCTGACAGCCTGAAGACCATGGTTCTATTTACTGGATCTACATCCGACAGCTTTGGGGTGAAAAGTGCTGTGAAGCAAGGATGTGTTCTGACTCTTACACTCTTTGGTGCTTTTAAACTGTAAGATTAAAGACATGGAAACAGTGCATCTGCATGCAAGACTGGATGGAAAGCTCTTTAGACTGTACAACTCAAGGTTAACTAGAGTCAGAAAGGTGCCTATCAGAGAGCTATCATTCATTGATGATTTTGCCCTTTTCAGCTACAATGAAGGTCTGTCGCAAGAGCCAATGAATCACTTCTCAAAAGCTTTAAGCATTTGTTCTCACCACGAGCACACAGAAAGTTCTATACAGGCACAAAGTTAACGAGAACCAGTTAGAATAAAGTTCAGAAGTTTGGCTGCCTGGGTTCCACAGTGATCACCTACTTTTCTCCAGATGACAAATTCAATGCTCACACCAGAACAAGCTGCTGTCACTTCCAACAGACTAAATAAAAGATCACAGAACGACTGCAAGCTCACCATTAAGACTGAAATGCTGGTGTCCAAGGCTTGCATACAAAGCACGCTTGTGCATAGTAGGGAAACGTAGGTAATTCACGTGCAGCAAGAGGAAAGGGTGAACAGCATCCATCTACACTGCTTACCCACAAACTCAGTATCAAATGGCAAGATAGGATCACCATTGTAAATGTTCTTCAAAAGCCAAATTTACCAAGCAGTAGAACCCTACCCAGTCAGAGACAATTGCACCGGTTGGGCCATCTGAGCAGATTGGAAGGTAGTTGCCCACCTAAGGGCACGCTTTACGGGGAACATTCAGAGGGAACAACAGGATGCGCCAAGTTTCCCTATGCATGCAGGATGTGAAGGCACATGAAATCGATCCTAATTGATGGGAAACCCTGGTAAATGATGGGGCAGGTGACATTATGGCAACAGCAGGCCATTGAAGTTCAGGACAGAACATGGCTCCAACAGTCTGAAGAGGAAAGAAGCATGTTGTTTCTGAATTATCCAACAGTATCACAAACTCTTTCAACTACTGCTGTAGATCATCCAAATTTCAGACAGAACTATGCAATTAATAGGACATTGCAGGCCATCCATAACTTAGACAACAATATCCACCATCACCTGCAGATGTAAGGATACTAAAGATAGTTGCTGATTTATTAACTACTCCCAGTGGTGTTATTCCACTTCAATTGTTTCTTAAATCATTCGTCTACCCTTAACCTGTTAGGATGGATCTTCTCTCCAGCACCTCAACATTCTCCTTAATTAATTCTGTAATATCCCCAATTTCTGATCCTTTACTGAACATGTCCAAGAATATTTAGTTCCCCGTCATTCTCTTTGTTGAGTTTGGAATTGAACTACCTCTGTTTGCCTCCATAAATTACACCTTGGCTCAGCAATAGCTTTCTCTCTTCACGGGTTACGGGCTCAAGTTAGAGTCTAGATGTTTGAAGTTACAATTTAGGCTGCACCCCACTGCATTATTAAGGGAGCCTGGAAGTGTTAATTCTGGGTTAAGATATTAAAAAGAGGTTCCGTCTCTTTAGAACAAAGTGGGGTGGCACTGTGGCACAATGGTGCAGCGGGTAATGCAGCCATCTTGCATCTCCAGAGACCCGGATTCAATACTGACTTCCAGTGCCATCTGCGTGGAGTTTGCACGTTCTCCCAGTGACCGTGAGGTTTTCTCCAGATGCTTTAGTTTCCTCCCCACATCCCAAAGATGTGCTGGTTGGTAGGTTAATTGGCCACTGTAAATTATCTCCTAATGCAGGTGAGTGGTAGGAATTGATGGGCATGTGAGACAGAATACGTTACATGGACAATACGTGAGGGTATGAGATTGAAAGAATTGCTCTGAGAGCTAGCATAGACTTGATGGGCTGAATAGCCCACTTCTATGTTATTTGAAATCATAATAATGTCACTATTTTGGAAAAAGGCAGGAGGCTTCTTCCTGGTGCCCTGGTCAATATTTATTCCTAAATCAACATCACTATAAAATAGACTATCTCGTCACTTTTTGTTGTTTGTGGAACTGTACTGTGTACAGGTTGGTCACCACATTCCTTACATTGCAACAAGTCACCTCCACAGTCACAAAGCACCTTCCCTTTCTGCAGTGTGGGCTGTTTCAAGGTGGCATCAGGCAGGTGATAGTGGGTCCTCTGTTGATGCAGTGTGGCAAGTTCTGGCTATACGCAGCAATCATGTGAGATAACATCCTGGGCAAATTTAACATGCTGCCTGTATCACAATGGTCGGACACCCATTAATTACACACCATAATTCCCACACCCGTTTCCAAGAGTTATCCACTGTAACAGGCAGTTCAGAAAGAGCAGCAAAGACACTTCCTCCTTTCGAAAACCAAGGTTTCAGCAACCTTTGAAACACCCCTTCTGTCGTAAACAAGTAATCTTGTCACAGTCAATACATCTTCAGTGTGGATCTAAAATGGGCTGCAATTTGTGAAGAAGTCATTCAATGTACGTTACATCAGAGGCCCTGGCTCATGACATTGGTGTGCTAAAGAATGATCTTTTCAGTCTCTGATACGGTGTTTGAATATCCATTACATCCTTAAAAATCCATCAATAATCCATTAATAATCCTACCTATATTAGGATGTGACAGACTGTAACGGGTGTTGTGAGAAATTATAATGATGGATTGTTTCCATTATATCTTTGATGGTTTTCCTTCTTACATTTAGTATATTTTTAATGAAATGATTGTTGGAAATATTCATCAGTTAGTGCTTTGGATGCAGATGCTTCATCAGATTAATGTTTTTTAGTTTTGCCCTGTTTTTGCTTTTTACTATGAAACACTTTCTATTTATTCTATTTCAGTTGTGGAATATTAGAAGTAAGGCTTGTGTCTTTTTAGACCTACTTGGCTTTAGAAAATATTGCAGACCAACTGTTACTGCCAGGTTGGATAAACCACCGCCAATGGTGCTGGTGTTCTGAACAATCCTGGAAGATCTCACTTCATTCTCTGCCACCTCTGCTTTAACTGATCTCAGTGTCCCAGTGAAGGGAAGGTACATTTTTAGTGTCTCTCTCCAGCTTTGTTTCAAGCACTGGTTTACCTACCAATATTTCACCCCATATTTTGGTCCTGACACACTTCTGGAAGAAACAGAGCTTGGAAATCAAAGAGATGTGTAATCAGGCAGGAGAAGAATGCACTGATCTGGATAAATGTATTGTGGGACTTGGGATATTTTATTCTTGACTGAGAAGACCGAAGCATCTTGGCTTAATGTGCCATCCAAAAGTATAAGATAAGATTTCTTTATTAGTCACCTGTACATTGAAACACACAGTGAAATGCACCTTTTGCATAGAGTGTTCCGGGGGCAGCCCGCAAGTGTCACCACGCTTCCAGCGCCAACATAGCATGCCCACAACTTCCTAACCCGTACGTCTTTGGAATGTGGGAGGAAACCGGAGCACCCGGAGGAAACTCATGCAGTCACAGGGAGAACGTACAAAATCCTTACAGACAGCAGCTGGAATTGAACCCGGGTCGCTGGCGCTGTAATAGCGTTACGCTAACCGCTACACCACCATAGCACCACTGAAGCATCAATCCAGGGGCCATGAAGTGTGTTTGAGTCTCTGGAATGGGATGTGAACTGAAAGTGTGAGAGCAATCATTGAGCCTTGGCTGACAGCTATAGAAGCCATCATGACCAGAACTGAATCCAGTTTTCCAAATCTAGCCTTGCCAATAATCTGCAGGCAATTTTTCTTCCCTCAGCATGGCTGTTAGCTGGTCTGACACCAGAGCACAAGCCTATTCTCACTGATTGATAGGTCAGTCAGAGAGATCAAGAGCTTGCATTAAATTGGGTGGTATGTAGTAGGATATAAAGGTAGATCGGGCAGGGGTATCTCCTGTCAGCCCTGTCGGGATCTCCCTCTCCTTCCTCTCTCCCTATGAGGAACTTGGTTCCACCCTGACTCTCCTACAGTAATGAACCCATTCTTAAGAAGAAAGGCTGTTCTTGGGCTCATAGGGCATGTTCTGGGATGTACCTTTAATCACTTTCATAGGGGAATGATAAACACCCACACATTACATGCGTATCCTCAGTGAGAGTGGCTGCCACACAGCTCCGGTGACCTGGGTTCAATCCGGACCTGTGTGTGGGGTTGGTACATTCTCCCTGTGACCCTGTGGGTTTCCTGTGGGTACCCAGTTTGCTCCAGCATCCCAGAAACGTGCTGATAGGTTAATGAGCCCCTGGTGTGTGTAGGTAAGTGGCCAGACAATCAGGGGCAATTAAAGGGCATGTGAGAGAAGAGGTTACAGGGGAAAAAGGTGGAGGGATTGGAACTGATGGCATGGCTCTGCAAACTGGCATCGACTCGGTGGGCCAAATGGCCTCTTTTGCTGTGTTAGGGAACTATGAGAATTGGGGGATTGGATCCCCGCTGCCAACCAGTTTGGGAGGGGGTTAGATAGCAGACAAATGCAGTAGTGCATATTTCCTATGGTGTCCTTGCATGGGAATCTTATGCAATGCTCTTTAAGTCCTTAAACTGGCTTTGAGCAAGGGGAGAGGGTTTTCACACTGATTGGCAGAATGTGGGAGCAGCCAGTTTCCTGTGAAGAAGTGCAGTTTAGTGCAACTTGGTGACTTGTTGGACAACTCTGACGGCCAGTTTGACATTCACGCACATTGCTGTGGACCTGATGTCCCACTTTACCCAGGTGAATACTTTACTCGATGAATCATTTGGGTGCTAGATGACAATCTAACTCATCGTTGTCACTTTTACTGATAGCACATTTTCGTGACACAATTTGAACCCACTCTACCGTCCGCTCCGAAATTATGTGCAAAATTTTTTTGTTCACTGAAAAGGCTGAGGGACCCTTCGGGCAACAGAGTGGCGCAGCTGGTAGAGCCGCTGCCTCACAGCACCGGAGACCCGGGTTCAATCCCGGCCCCCGGTCCCGTCTGTGTGGAGTTTGCACGTTCTCCCTTCGACCGTGTGGGCTTCCTCCCACATCCCAAAGGTGTACGGCCCTAGAGTATGGACGATTGGTAGAATCGGGAGGGGAGGAGTTGTTGAGATAGTGCGGAGAATAAAATAAGTTTGGGTAGGATTGTTTCTGTACATGTCTGACAGTAATTGGACAGTCACTAAAATGTTTCTTTCTATTCTAGGGCTTGGTTCCTGCAACGTGATAAAGGATAACTGAACGGAGTGAATTTCCTCGGCACCTTTCCTCCGGTGGCCTTTCGGTTCCGACAAATGACCGGGATTTCTGGTCCCTCCGTCCGGCCCACGGGAACACCCTGCCGCTTCACCATATATTCAGTTGCAGCGTGAAGCCCAGAGCTCAGGTAGAGGGAGGTTAGAGAGGAGCTTGCGGTCTGGGGTCGTCTGAAGGAGACTTTGAGGTGTGCCGTTTCTGGGCTAATGTTCCAGGACTGGGGAGCAAGTGAAAAGCTCCGCTCCCACCTGATGTCCCAAACAGGACAGTGCTATCAGGCGACCGAGAGATCAATTTAATGCTTTTAACAGTAGTAGGATTGCTTCTTTGACTTCTACTGAAGTTTCAAGATGAACAGTAACTATCCCAGGTCATTGATAGACAGCAGGGCAGTGGGTGCTCCTAACTACATGCAGCTGGGTGTACCTCTAGCGCCTGACCCATCCACTCATCGCAATCAGCACCTTCCCCACGGCGACAGCTTAGCACACGTCCCGTTTCTGGTCTACCCCACCAACATGGAGTCAACCTACTACGACACTTACGGTAGCATGTTTCCCTACATGCCCTTCCATGGACACTTTGGCGTTTATGACTGTCCCTTTGAGCCAGCCTTCATCCAAAAGAGGAATGAGAGGGAGAGGCAGAGGGTTAAGTGTGTGAACGAGGGCTATGCCAGACTCCGCGACCACCTTCCGGGGCCGCTGTCAGAGAAACGCCTGAGCAAAGTGGAGACGCTGCGGGCCGCCGTCAGGTACATCAAGTACCTCCAGGACTTACTCAGCCACAACCCGGAGAGCTCTCCGCAGTTAACCGAGGACCCCCAGAAGGACAGAACGTCTCACAAGTCTCCTGTCTCCAAGCAGGACCCCAACAGTGATGGGGAATCGAAACATTCCTCTCCCTACTGTGAGTCGGAGGGTAGGAGCAGTTCCACCTCTGATCGCAGCTGATGGTGCAACCTACAACCGGAAAAACTTCCTAGCAGTAGCCCAGATCACACAGTTTCGATAGCCCGCTGTTTTATTACTAAGGACAATAATTTTAATAAATAAAACCTAATCATGGTGTGATGTTGTTCAGTTGTGCAATCACATACCAAACATAGAACAGTATAGCACAGGGACAGGCCCTGCCGCCCACAATGTCTGCACAGAACACAATGCCAAATTAAACTAAATCTCTTCTGTCTGTACACAATTCATATCCCTCCATTTCCTGCACATTCATGTTTCTAACAGCCTCTTAAACACCACTATTGTATTTGCTTCTCCCCTGGCAGCCCACCCCAGGCACCCCCCATTCTCCGTGTCGAAAACCTGCCCTACACATCTCCTTTAAACTTTCCCCCTCTCACCTGAAATGCATGTCCTCCAGTACTTGACATTTCTATCCTGGGAAAAAGATTCCAACTGCCTACCCTATTTATGCCTCTCATAATTTTATAAACTTCTATCAGGTCTCCTCTCAGCCTTTGATGCTCCAGAGAAAACAACCCAAATTTGTCAAACCTCTGCTTTATAGCTCATAGGCTCTAATGCAGAAAGCCTCCCAGTAAACCTCTTCTGCACCTACTCCAAAGCCTCCACATCCTTCCTGTAATGGGGTGACCAGAATTGCACACGATACAGTCCATACAAAGTTTAATATACAATGAGGTCATTGGGATTTTTTTTAAAGGGTTATAGACTGCAGGGGGAAAAATTGTGCAGTGACTAGAAGGCAGACTGGGAAACTGGGATAAATGGAATACATAGGGTATTGAGATAATTACAATGCAGAACTCTGGGATTAATAGGATGCTCATTAAGACAATGTGAGATTAACATAATGCACAGTGGAATAGGATGTGAATCCTCGCAAGGAGCAGTGGGATGTACAGAAAGTGCAGTCAGGAATCAGATGGATGGAATATCGATAGGATTCTTCTTTCAACAATGAGAGGGTATCAGTGAAGTCCCCGTCACATCTGAGTACAGGTCCTTCCCAGGCTACGACAGGGATCTGCTCCCGAGAACAGTTCGTAACCCAAACAGTTCGTAAGTCCCAAATGCGGCTGCCTGGCAACATATTTAAGTAAAACACTGGCCAACCAAGGGCAACGTGTAGTTAAACCAGGCCATTTAACTCAACCATTCAGGTAGTATCACGAGGCAAGTTCTCACATGACAGAAGATGCCTGCAGCCCAGCAGCAGCTGGTGAATCCATCCTGCCAGTCTCCCAAACACTTGCTCATATGTACAGCCTGTCCATAAGTTGGGTGCTTGTAACCTGGGGAGGACAGTTTTGTCCTGCACTGAATAGTTTGATCAGGGATGTCATGGTCACGTCCTGTGGAACTCCTGCATTACTCCATTCATGCATCAAGTGGCCACAGTGACCAGGTCCTGTCCCAACCTGATAATGAACCATGCATGGTTTCCTCCCAACCAGCTAACTCCACCTCAGGGTCAGACATGTGGTAGCCATTCCAACAAGTGGGGGTAGCGGTTAGCGTAACGCTATTACAGTGCCAGCAACCCGGGTTCAATTCCGGCCGCTGTCTGTAAGGAGTTTGTTTGTCCTCCCTGTGTCTGTGTGGGTTTCCTCTGGGTGGTCCAGTTTCCTCCCACAGTCCAAAGACGTACGGGTTAGGAAGTTGTGGGCGTGCTATATTGGCACCGGAAGCATGGCGACACTTGCGGGCTGCCCCCAGAACACTCTACTCAAAAAGATGCATTTCACTGTGTGTTTCAATGTACATGTGACTAATAAAGAAATTTATCTTATCTTACCTCACACTTCCCTGCAGGTCACTGCATATGGTAACCCCAAGGGCAGGGTGCATATCCAGAAATGTTAGCAAGGGAACAAGCAGCAAGGTGACACTGCGCATGGACAGGTCTGGGTTGGGATTTCTTTGGTAAATTGGTTTATTATTGTCACATGTATCAAGCTACAGTGAAAAATCTTTGTTATGCACATGTAGTGCACATGCAGATCATTTCATCACAACAGTGCATTAAGGTAGTACAAGGGAAAAGCAATAACAGAATGCAGAATAGTGTGTTACAGTTACAAAGTGCAGTGCAGTCAGACAGTAAGGTGCAATGCACACAAAATGCTGGAGGAACTCAGCAAGTCAGGCAGCACCCACAGAGGGAAACGGACTTGTCTGCATGGAGCTGTTTTTTTAACCAACAGCAACTGTGTAATTTTACTGTAGTTAAGACAACAAATTAGGCATGTTGGATAGACTGGGTTTATAATGGAGCATAGGAGACTGAGGAATGAGCTTGTGGAGGTGAATAAATAAAATTATAAGGGTCAGAGATAGGATAGATGGTCAGAGTCTTTTTTCAAGGGTAGGGGTCTCTATAACTAGAGGGCACAGGTTTAAGGTGAGGGAAGAGAATTATGAAGGAGATCTGAGTGGTTACTTTTCACACAGAGGGTGGTGGTTATCTGGAATGAGCTGCCAGAAAAGGTAGCAGAGGCAGTTATAATTATAACATGTAAAAGGCATTAGTACTTAGATGGGAAAGGCAGAGGGGGATATGGGCCTAACGCAGGCAAATGGGATTAGCACGGATAGACTTGGCCAGCATGGATGAAGTGGGCCAAAAGGGCCCAGTTTGTGCTGTACAATTCTATTATTCCATACATAGTTACACATTTTCAAACTAAACATGAACAACATCAGTAAAGTGTGCTGGAAATTACACTTTCTCAGAAGGGACTGATCTGAACCAGAAATTCTGTTCACTGCCAGTAGAAAAAATTGCAGCAGTATCTTCATTGGTTAATAAAAACCGCAAGAATGCTTACAAAAGGGTGGAAAGCATACAAACACAATCCTTCCCTCCCTGAAGAACTCTAAGCTCTGTATCACAGAAAATATCTCTGGGCATTACTGGCCAGGACTGAATCAGGACAGATCCCATCGGGCACAGAAGAACTTGGCCCATCCTTCTGATATGAAGGTTACAGGCCAGACACAGGCACAACCCTCGCCCAATGACTAGACTGTAAGATTGGCAGGATGCACGTAGGATAACACTCCATGCTCAGGGTAAACAGACGACAAGGGGAAAGATGGGGAGAGAGGAAGCAGTACGAAGGGGCACCTCTCGATAGGTGCTCTGCAACAAGTGCAGAGGAGATTCACCAGGGACCAATTGCCTGGGATGCAGTTCTCAGCTATAGGAGAAGACTGGATAGTCCTGGGGGTGGTGGGGGGGGGGGGGGGGTCACACAGAGACACAAGAGATTCTGCAGATGCTGGAACCTGGAGCAACACACACAAAATGCTGGAGGAACTCAGCAGGTCAGGCAGCATCTATGGAGGGAAATAAACAGTTGACGTTTCAGGTCGAGACTGGAGCAGGTTGAAGGGGAAACTGATGGAGCGTACAAAATTATGAAGGCCACAGAGAGGAGCAACAGTAGTAAACAGCAGAGTGTCTATAACAGAGTGCACCTGTTTAAGGTAAGGGATAGGAGGCTTAGAGGGAATACAAAGAAGAATTTTTATACCCAGAGGGAGGGTTGTTGAATCTGGAATGCATTGCCTGACAGGGAGGTGAAGGCAGAGACTCTCACAGCGTTCAAGATGCAACAAGACAAGCATTTGAACCACCAAGGCAAAGAAGTCAATGCACCAAGTGTCAGTAAATGGAATTGGTCTCGGTCCATACCTGATGATCAGCATGGACAAGGGCCTGTTTCTGTGCTGCATGACCTTATGTCTCTATGGCAACAGAATAATGAGCACACATGACTCGATATCATCTCCTTCCCTGAACCATTGTTTTATTGGGGCCATTGGGTGAGAATGTCAGGGGGCTGAGTCTGCACTGGACTACTGCAGCTCAGTGGGTCAGCTGAAGAGTTGCATGGGCAGAATCTTTGGCCAGATGTGAGTAATTATACAGGGTCTCGGTGAGATCGCACCTGGAGGTTTGGTGTCGATCTCCCTACCCAAGGAAGGGTGTACTTGCCACGGAGGAAGGCTTCATTGGACTGCGTCCAAGGTGGCAGGTTTGCCCTATGAAGAGAGATTGAGTAGACCAGATCTGTACTCTCTGGAGTTTGCAAGAATAAGAGGAGATCTCATTGAAACTTACAACATTCTTACAGGGCTCCACAGTAGGACACAGGAAGGATGATTCACCTGGCTGAGGGCCTGGAACCAGAGGTCAGAGTCTCAGAATAGGGGGGAGGCAGTTTAGAACATAGAACAGTACAGCACAGTAACAGGCCCTTCGGCCCACGATGTCTGTGCCTACCATGATGCCAATTCAAACTAATCAGGACATGGTCTATATCCCTCCACTCCCTGCCTGTGTCAGCCTGATACCTTAAAACTGAGATGAGGAGAATTCTTTTCCACTCAGAGGCTGACGAATCTTTGGATCACTTGTCTATCCTGGATCACTGTGGAGGCTCAGTCATTGACCATTCAGAACACAGGTAGGTGGATTTCTGGATGTGAAGGGAATTGGCAGATAGGGAAGTAGTGCAGGTGAATGGTGCTGAAGATCAGCGAAGGTTTTGATGAATGGTGGGGCAGCCGGGAAGAGACAAATGGTTTACCCCTGCTCCTAGCAATACACCAAAAATATAGTGCTGGAGGAACTCAGCAGGTCAGGCAGCATCCATGGAGGGAAATAAACAGTCGACATTTCAGGCCGAGACCCTCCATCAGGACTGGAAAGGAAGAGGGCAGAAACCAGAACAGCCTCTTCCTCTTCTGCCCCCTTCCTTTCCAGTCCTGAAGGGTCTCAGCCTGAAATGTCAACTATTTCCCTCCATGGATGCTGCCTGACCTGCTGAGTTCCTCCAGCACTTTTTTTTGTGTATTGCTCCAGATTCCAGCATCTGCAGAATTCCTTGTGTCTCTGTTACCCCTGCTCCTAGTTGCTCTGTTCACACATAATGTTTCAACGTGCCTGAGGCAAACAACACAACCTTGTTAAGTGATCACATCTCCCCCCTGTGACCTGCCAACAGTGCCTGGGAAATAAAATGCTGCTGATGTTATATGAGAGGTTTTGAGTTAGCGACAGCTTTTCTTGAATCCTTAAAGGATTACAACCTGGGAGCTACTCGAGGGAGAGACATCACCCACAGGAGATGATCTGCTCCTGACATCATATGCTATCAGAGTCAGGAGATGATCTGCTTCTGACATGTGATGCCATCATATTTTCTGACACCCACTGTACCAGGGCACATTTTGCTGCAAGGCATGGAGTTATAGCAGAGCTTGTGGCACTCGTTAAACAATGTGGCAGTTAGATCTTATCCACTCAATAAAGGTGGAACCATGTCACGTAGACATTAGGTCCCCTGTACAGTCTATGCAGAGTCAGCTGCTCACAACCAAGCTTTTCTTTTATTTATTTGTTTTTCTGGGGGGGGGATCTGGATATCACTGACAAGGCCAGTACTAATTACCCTCGAGAAGGCTGTTGTGAGTAGCCTTCCTAATCCATGGTTATCGCTGGGAATATTACAGTCAACCACTAAGGGACACTGTCTTCAGTTACAGGAAGGGATATTACTGCCAGTTATACTAGAAGCTTTCCAGCAAGTTGCTGTTAAGGTACTGTAACTAGAGCATTGTGAGAGGCACAGAAAACAGTTACCATTGTGTGCACTGCAGCCATGGTATCACATGCAGCACCTCAGGCAGTTACCAATAGATACCACCGGAGCACTTTAGCCGGTAACCTTTAGAATCAGTTAACACTGTCAGAACCACAGGCAGATACCTATGAACAAACACTGCTTCTAGTTCTAGTCGCACTGTGTGTGACGACTAACCGCACAACAGGTTATTCTTTCCAAAAATGTAGAACACATTCATACATTGACACAGCACAAGACATATTGTTCCATTTACTTAAAAGGCATGATGATGACCTTTTTTCACATAGATATTCATAAGTAATAAGTCCAAGGATTTTATTAGGTGGTTTCCAGCCCTCACTGTGCAATGGCAAGGGGGCCTAAGCTGTGGTGTTTCACCATGAAGCCTGTGTAGAGACTGCACCAAGCTTCAGTGCATTTCTCCACACCTAGCCCTGGTACATGCCTGTAACAATCAGTCCAGCAAGTTTCAGGCAAACCAAAGTAGACCTGTCACTGAGTTGATAATGTTCAAGCAGCAATTGATATTGTTTAGTGTGCGTCCCTAGGAAAAGCCCACAGAACAGAGTCCTGTTCTACAGGATGAACCTCAGCAAGGCCACTGCACATCTCTCTAACAACTGTTTTGGCAAATGCGTATTCCAGAAAATGATTGATGGTCTTCAAAACAGACACCTAGCGTGAGGCATGTGGCGACACTGAGAAGTTGGCTGTTCATGAAAGTTCTGATGGGGAGGGCCCTTCTCACCACCAATAAGTCAAGGGCTTGGTGCTTGTTTGAAAATTCTGGAAAAGATGTAACTGTTAATCACCACCATCAGTTGCTACTACAGGCACCACAGGGCGGTTACCACTCAGTGCACCTCGGCCAGTTACAACTAAAGGCATAACAGTCAATTACCATGCATCCATGATACCTGATTGTTCTAGGGCACCACAAAATGTTGATGTCAGTGTCACTCATAGAGTTATCACTGCAGGAACAGCAGCCAGATGTAATTATGGGTACTAGGTACCTCAAGTGTACTGTGAGGGACACCACTGTTAGTCACTTTCAGAGGGATCGTGGTGACTATAGGGCCAACATAATCAGTGATATCTATGAACACAACTATCAGGTACCATTAGGGAGACAAGTCAACTCTCATCAGGTTCATTACATTCAGTTATCACTGAGGTAACTGAATTACTATTGATGATTCTACATTCAGCTATCACTCAGAGAACTATGGCTTGTTACGAAGGTTAACCACCATACAGTCAGTTATTGCTCGGGGTAACAGTGAGTCACATGGCCACCACTCTCAGTTTATTGATAATATCATGAGGGCAACAATTAGTTATCACTAGAGATATCATTTGATATGTCACAGAGCAGACACTGTGAGGGAATTATAGCAGCTGCCTTTATCAGCAGGGAAATTATAATCAATTGCCTTGAGAAACATAGAAACATAGAACCGTACAGCACAGGAACAGGCCCTTTGGCCCACTGTGTTTGTGCTGACCATGATGCCAAATAAACTAATCCCATCTGCCTGCACGTGGTCCCTATCCCTCTGTTCCCTGCCTGCTCATGTGTCTGTCTAAATGCTTCTTAAGCAATGCTGTCGTATCTGCTTCTACCCATTCCCCCTGGCAGCACATTCCAGGCACCCACCACTCTCAGTGTAGAAACCTTGCCTCGCACTTATCCTTTAAACTTTCCTCCTCTCACCTTAAAGCCCTCTATTATTTGACATTTTTATCCTGGAATGAAGAATCTGACTATCTACCCTATCTATGCCTCTCTTAATTCTGTCAGGTCACCTGATAGAATTATGAGAGGCATAGATAGGGTAGAAATTGGCCCCTCGTGTTAGCCATTGTCAGCCTGGAAAAAAGTCTCTGACTGTCCACTCGATCTATGCCTCTTATCATCTTGTACACCTCTATCAAGTCACCTCTCATCCTCCTTCTCTCCAAAGAGAAAAGCCCCAGCTCGCTCAACCTATCCTCATAAGATATGCCCTCCAATCCAGGCAGCATCCTGGTAAATCTCCTCTGCACCCTCCCTAAAGCTTCCACATCCTTCCTATAATGAGGCGACCAGAACTGAACACAATACTCCAAGTGTGGTCTACCTAGAGTTCGATAGAGCTGCAACAGTACCTCGCGGCTCTTGAACTCAATACCCCGACTAATGAAGACCAACACACCATGAAGGCCTTAGCAACCCAATCGACCTGTGCAGAAAGAGATGAGATGCGGTCAAGGACTCTGTCCACCCAGGTAGATGGGCAGCCATGGTTCAGGAAGCAGGAAGACATCTCAGAGGCACCTGTGTACAATGTCTCACCAGTGGAGCAAGTACAACAGAGTCAGAGAAACTGAGAGAATGGAATGGAGTCCTTGTGGGTAGGAGGGTGGGAAGAAGTAGCGAGAAGATAGCACAGGATTGTAATGGATGTCTGAGATGGAGATGGGGAGATCCAGAAATGGGGAGGGAAGATTCAGAGATGGACCTTGTGAAAGTGACGACAGGGTGGCAATTGGCAGCAAAAACAATGACATTATCCAGTTCTGCATGAGTGCAGGCAGCAGCACCAATGTATCCATCGATGTACCAGAAAAAGAGAGGAGGGAGTGGCCCTTTATTTTCTCTGCACCTAATTGTAAACTTGCTAGATTAAGATCATAAAAAGATAATCTGTAGGGTTAATGGGCCAAGATTTTGAGGGTGTGTGTGGTGGGTGGGATGGAGGTGCACAGATGATACGTGCAGTATACCAGACGAGCAGAAATTCTGAAAGTTCAGACTTCTCACTAGATCTAGAAACGTGTAGAAATATGGACAATAGGAGCAGGAGTAGGCCACTCGGCCATTCGAGCCTGCTCCAGACCCTTGCTTCCATTTATGTCTGGGATATGTGTTAGATCTCTCCTTCCTTTTCTGATACTGATTCGAAATTATTGACATAATTGGCAGGGTTTATCCTGCTTGTCTTCCTAGAGTAGAACCAGCTTCCTCAGCACATGTGTTCTGCCATGCCTGGATCTCTCAAACTCAATCCTGACATGGCTGTGTTGGTGACAGGCTCTGTGTGAGCCAGAAGGGCTCTTAACATTGGCGGAGACTGCCTCTGGTCAACTGATGATTGGCAGCCTAACCCTCCTCCTTGAATTGCATTTTAAATGGCCAGGCTCGATTGCTGAATGCTTCTGGGTGTCCCTCCTTTCCCTGCACAGTCTTTAAAGTGATCTTAAGTGGATTCCCTTCCCCTTATCCACCGTGTAATTTAGTATCCTCCCATTAGCTTGGGTGGGCACACTTACTGTCTAGGGATAATCCAGTCGATACCAACCAATCTAAACTAAAAACCAAACACTTCTTAGCCTCATCAAAACCCAGCATTGGGGCTATTGTCTCTGAAAGGTGACCTTCCACATCTCCTGCCCATCCAAGGGGCTTCCCAGATCTCTGGAGGTTTCCCGTCATTGTGAGGGAATACAAGCTTCACTATAAGCTGATACCCCCTGGTCTCCCTCATCTGTGAGTGTCGTTTCCTGTGCATTACTGGGCACAGTATTCCTCACTCCACACGGCCACATTCCCATCACCTTCCACAGAGTTCTCTTCCAGCCTTTTCCACCCATGTGTCTAAGACATTTCCTTCCTCCACAGCCCCATCATAGTACAGATCTCACCTCGCCGTCTCTGTGACATCTGCTACAGTCATTTAATCCCTCCCTCACACACAGATCAGCACATGCTCCAGATTCCTACTCCCAGAGCACCTGGAAGGCTGTCTCTAAATCACAGAGCTCCTTAAATACGTCACTTTCTTCTTTCGCACCACCCAGTGCTCCATGTCACTTGTCACACTGATGTTGTATTTCACCTACTTGTGCCTCGAATACACCTTGTCTCCATTCCCTTTCTTTCTTCTTCTCTGTCATGTCTGAACTCTTTCTTTTCTTCTCTTAATCCCCTCATTACCACATCCTTCTCCTGCAACCTTTCATCCTTTTCTGGGAATTTTACAACGTCCTCCCGAAGATTTTTTTTACTTTTTCCAGCAGTTTCTTTCTCCCAAAGCTTTATACAGTAAAACTTCAATAATCCAGCCCTCTCAGGACTAGTGCCAGACTAGCAGATGTTATGCCTTTTAATACCCAAACACTTTTATTTCATTTTTTTTTACATGATAGACAGTCTATAATAAATTTTCCAGTGAACCCATTGACATTAAAGGGAGTGGAAAATATCCAAGCACTCTGGACCCTGGCTCCAGCCTCAAACCCACTCACCTTCCTGCCCCTGTCGTTTCTGACCCAAAGAGAAGGCAGCAGTAGACAGGATCATGGTACCGTGAGTGGCTCTGCTGCACAGGAGGGCAGGAAAAGGAGAGGCAGAGCTCTAGTGGTGGGGGATTCCGTGGTAGGGGGAATAGACAGGAGCTTCCGTAGCCACAAACGGGACTCCAGGTTGGTGTGTTGCCTCCCGGATGCAAGGGTCAGGGAATGTCTCGGAGCGGCTGCGGGGCATTCTGGAAGGAGGGGGTGAACAGCCAGTTGTCGTGGTACATGTAGGTACCAACGATATCGGAAAAAAGCGGGATGAGGTGCTACAACCCGAATTTAGAGAACTAGGAGATAAATTAAAAAGTAGGGTACAGTGAAAAACTTGTCTTGCAAACCGATCGTACAAGTCAATTCATTACACAGTGCAGTTACATTGAGTTAGTACAGAGTGCATTGATGTAGTACAGGTAAAAACAATAACAGTACAGAGTAAAGTGTCACAGCTACAGAGAAGGTGCAGTGTAATAAGGTGCAAGGTCACAACAAGGTAGATCGTGAGGTCATAGTCCATCTCATTGTATAAGGAAACCATTCAATAGTCTTATCACAGTGGGTTAGAAGCTGTCCTTAAATCTGGTGGTGGGTGCCTTCAGGCTCCTGTATCTTCTACCCGAAGGAAGAGGAGAGAAGAGAGAATGTCCCAGGTGGGTGGGGTCTTTGATTATGCTGGCTGCTTCACCGAGACAATGAGAGTTAAAGACAGAGTCCAAGGAGGGGAGACTGGTGTCCATAATGCGCTGGGCTGTGTCCACAACTCTCTACAATTTCTTGTGGTCCTGGGCAGCGCAGTTGCTGTACCAAGCCGTGATACATCCAGATAGGATGCTTTCTATGGTGCATTGGTAAAAGTTGGTGAGAGTCAAAGGGGACAAACCAAATTTCTTTAGCCTCCTGAGGAAGTAGAGGTGCTGGTGAGCTTTCTTGTCCGTGGCATCTACGTGATTTGACCAGGACAGGCTGTTGGTGATGTTCACTCCAGGAACTTGAAGCTCTCAACCCTCTCAACCTCAGCACCATTGATGTAGACAGGTGCACGTACACCGCCCCCTTTCCTGAAGCCAACGACCAGCTCTTTTGTTTTGTTGACATTGAGAGAAAGGTTGTTGTCATGACACCATTCCACTAAGCTCTCTATCTCCTCCCTGTACTCTGACTCATCACTGTTTGAGATACGGCCTACAACGGTGGTATCATCTGCAAACTTGTAGATGGAGTTAGAGCAGAATCTGGCCACACGGTCATGAGTGTACAGGGAGTAGAGTAAAGGGCTGAGGACGCAGCCTTGTGGGGCACCAGTGTTGAGAATAATCATGCCGGAGGTATTGCTGCCTATCTTCACTGTACTTTGGTACAAGTGACAATAATAAACCAATACCAATCTGCTAGTTAGAGCAGGAATAGCAGAATAGTTAGGATGAGTATGTGGCTTGAGCAGTGGTGTAGGGGGGAGGGTTTCAGATTCCTGGGGCATTGGAACCGGTCCTGGGGGAGATGGGACCAATGCAAAATGGAGGGGAGGCTTTAAACTGATATGGCGGAGGGATGGGAATCCATGCAGAAAATCAGAGGGAAGCAATGCAGAGATCAAAGCAAAAGTTAGGAAAGTAAGAGTGGAGTACAGAAAAGTTGAATGCAAATACATGGACGGGAGAGGTCTGGAGGGTTATGGACTGGGTGCAGGTAAACGGGACTAGCGGAATAACGTTTCAGTACAGACTAGAAGGGCCGAATAGCCTGTTTTTCTGTGCTGTGGTGTTCTATGGTTCTATGGCAAAACACACAAAGGTTACTAAATTCTAGGAGGACAATGAGTGCAAGGGCACTTTATCTGAATGCCCGTAGTATTTGAAACAGGGTCAGTGAGCTTATGATTTAGTGGCCGTTACAGAAACGTGGTTGCAGGGTGGAGATGAGTGGGAATTAAATATCCAGGGGTATCAAGTAACATGTAAGGATAGGCAGGAAGGTAAGGGAGGTGGAGTAGCACTCTTAATTAAGGATGAAATCAAGGCGATAGTGAGAGACAATATAAGGTCTAAGGAACAGAATGTTGAACCCATCTGGGTAGAGATTAGGAATAGTAAAGGGAAAAAAATCACTGCTGGAAGTTGTCTACAGGCCACTGAATAATAACGTTACAGTGGCACAGGCAATAAACCGAGAAATATCTGATGCATGTAAGAATGGAACAGCAGTTGTCGTGGGGGACTTGAATTTCCACATAGATTGGGCAAATCAAGTTGGTTGAGGCAGTCTTGAGGACGACTTCGTAGAATGCATCTGTGATAGCTTTCTTCAGCAGCATGTTACTGAACCTATAAGGGAACCTGCTGTCTTAGATCCGGTCCTGTGCAATGAGACAGGTAAAATTAATGATCTTTTAGTTAGAGATCCTCTTGGAAAGAGTGATCATAATATGACTGAATTTCTCATACAAATGGAAGTGCAATCATTCAATCTAAAACCAGTGTATTATGCCTAAACGAGGGAGACTACAACAGGATGAGGGAGGAGTTGGCTGGTGTAGACTGGGAACACAGGCTATATGATGGGACAGTTGAGGAACAGTGGAAGACTTTCAAAGAGATTTTTCACAGCGTTCAACAGAAGTATATTCCAGTTAAAAGCAAGGACAGTAAGGGAGGGGAGAGCCAGCCTTGGATAACCAAGGAAATAAAGGAAAGCAACAAACTGAAAGCTCATGAATACGAAGTTGCCAAGAGTAGTGAGAAACTGGAAGATTGGGAAAACTTTAAGAAGCAACAAAGAACCACTAAGCAAGCAATAAGGAAAGGGGAGGTAGATTATGAAAGTAAACTGGCACAAAATATAAAAACAGATAGTAAAAGTTTTTATAATTATATAAAGTGGAAAGGTGTGGCTAAAGTGAACATAGATCCCTTGGAAGATGAGAAGGCGGAATTAATATTGGGTAATGCGGAAATGGCCGAGGCTTTGAATGACTATTTTGTGTCGGTCTTCATGATGGAGGACACATCTAACATGCTTAAGAGAGATGTTATAGATGCGATGGGAGGTGAGGACCTTGATACAATCGCTGTCACTAAAGAGGTAGTGATGAGCGAACTAGTAGGTCTAAAGATAGACAAGTCCTCTGGTCCTGATGGGATGCATCCCAGGGAACTGAAAGAAATGGCGGAAGTTATAGTAGAGGCATTTGTGATAATTTACCAAAATTCTCTGGACTCTGGACGGGTCCTGGATAATTGGAAGACTACGAATGTCACACCACTGTTTAAAAAAGGATGTAGGCAAAAGATGGGTAACTATAGGCCAGTTAGCTTAACGTCTGTAGTCAGGAAAATGCTTGAAGCTATCATTAAGGAAGGAATAGTGAGACATCTGGATAGAAGTGATTCCATCAGGCAGACACAGCATGGATTCAGGAAGGGCAGGTCCTGTTTGACAAGCTTACCTGAGTTCTTTGAGGATATAATGAGCACAGTGGATAGAGGGGAACAGGTGGATATTATATACTTGGATTTCCAGAAGGCGTTCGATAAGATGCCGCATAAAAGACTTATCCATAAGATAAGGATGCATGGAGTTGGGGTTAATGTATGAGCATGGATCGAGGATTGGTTAACCGACAGAAGGCAGAGAGTTGGGAATAAATTGGTGTTCCCCTGGTTGGCAATCAGTGGCAGGGGTCGGTGCTGGGCCCACAACTGTTCACGATACACATTAACTTGAACATTCCGACTGCTGTCTGTAAGGAGTTTGTACATTCTCCCCGTGTCTGCGTGGGTTTCCTCCGGGTGCTCCAGTTTCCTCCCACATTCCAAAGACGTACGGGTTAGGAGCTGTGGGCATGCTATGTTGGCGCCGGAAGAGTGACGACACTTGCGGGCTGCCCCCAGAACACTCAGCACAAAAGATGCATTTCACTGTGTGTTTCGATGTACATGTGACTAATAAAGAAACCTTACCTTACCTTACCTTACCTAACAACTTGAAAGAGGGACCGAGTGCAGCGTATCTAAGTTTGCTGATGACACTAAATTGAGTGGAAAAGCAAAATGTGCAGAGGATGCGGAGAGTCTGCAGAGAGATATAGATAGGTTAACTGGGGGGGCAAGGATCTGGCGGATGGAGTACAATGTTGGTAAATGCGAGGTCATCCACTTTGGAAGGAAAAATGGAAGATCAGATTATTATTTAAATGGTGAAAGATTGCAGCATGCTGTTGTGCAGAGGGACTTGGGAATGCTTGTGCATGAATCGCAAAAGGTCAGTTTTCAGGTGCAACAGGTTACGAAGGAGGCAAATGGAATGTTGGCCTTCATTGGGAGAGGGATTGGATTTAGGAACAGGGAGGTTATGCTGCAACTGTACAGGGTACTGGTGAGGCTGCAACTGGAGTACTGTGTCTGGTCTCCTTACTTGAGAAACGATGTACTGGCTTTGGAGACGGTGCAGAGGAGGTTCGCTGAGTTGATTCTGAGGTTCGCTGAGTTGATATGAGGAGAGATCGAGTCGCCTGGGACTATACTCTCTGGAATTCGGAAGAATGAGAGGCGATCTTATAGAAACATATAGGATTACGAGAGGGGTAGAGAAGATAGAGGCAGGAAGTTTGTTTCCACTGGTAGGTGAGACTAGAACTAGGGGACATTGCCTCGAGATTCGGGGGAATAGATTTAGGACGGAGATGAGGAGAAACTGCTTTTCCCAGAGAGTAGTGAATCTGTGGAATTCTCTGCCAGGGAAGCAGTAGAGGCTTCCTCATTAAATACAGTTAAGACACAGTTAGATAGATTTTTGCATAGTAGGGGAATTAAGGGTTATGGGGAAAAGGCAGATAGATGGAGCTGAGTTCACGGCCAGATCAGCCATGTTCTCACTGAATGGTGAACAAGCTCGACAGGCCTACTCCTGCTCCTATTTCTTATGTTCTAACCCCAACTCCAGCTGCGCACCCAGCCCACAGTCTAGAGCCCGGCTCTGACTCCAGACCCCTGGTTCTGGCCACAAACTCCGCCTGCACTCTGGACTCCCAGCTCACTTTCCAGACTAATGAGCGAGCCAGATGTCAGACCATCGGGGTTTCCGAACAATCAGATGCCAGATTATCAGAATTTTACTGCATCTTTCAAGTCAAGTCAAGTTTGTCATATGCACAAGTACATGTGTGCACAGGTGCAACGAAAAACTTCCAGCAGCATCACAGGCTCATAGCATCAGATAAGCAGCATTCACAAGGAAAACATAAATCCTTATGTTCCTGCACTAACCATTGTGTTCTCTGCCTAGGGGCTAAACAGCCTCTATCTTCGACTTGTCTTAGCCACAGTAGTCTGTTCCCATTCTCCCAGCCTCTCTTATAGGATCAGTTGCAGCCACAATGATGCATACTCAGTCCTTCAGCAGTAAGTTTTCTCTCAAGTACTGCCCTATCCAATCCTTCAATCCCCTATCAGTGCCCCACAATGTGTCGGTAGATACTCCTATACCTGTCGTCTGAGTTCAGCTGGAACTTGCCTGTGTGGACAAACTACTCAAGGCACATAGAGCAGCACAACCCAGAACTATTAAAAAATATACTGCAAACTGTTGTACTCTAATGGGACATCTGTATTCTGTACCTTACACCACTTTAACCCTTTACTGTAACTCCTGGCATCTCTTTTTCTCTACAGTAGTTTCTGTTACAGAGTCATAGAATCATACAGCACGGAAACAGGCCCTTCGGCCCAACCGGCTCATGTTGACCAAGATGCCCATCTAAGTTAGTCCCATTTGCCAGCATTTGGGCCATAACCTTCTAAACCTGTTTGCTATGCTTCAATACTAAATATTACTTATTGTTTAACTCTAGATTATTTTAGAAAGCGCTTATCATGGCAACTACTCAGGGTGGTACATTGCCACACCCTCTGAGTCACTTATTATCCAAAACTCACAACCATGACAATTTGATTGACACAATCGTCCCTTTTGACTTTACCATCCCCATCATGTTTGCCTGATGAGGGCTTATTTGATATCCCACCAAAGGCACAACAAAGATGCTTCGACATAGGAAAGTTTGATTTTATTAACAGTCTAAAAGTTGCTAACATGTTTCCCACTGATATTTACACTCGCAAAGATGGGGACAGATGCTGAAAAAGCCATCTTATTATTTATGCAATGACGTAGTTTTAATAATATTGCCACAGAGCAAGCAACCAGGAGAAAAGCTTATGTTTGTGTAAACAAATACTTTAGGATTTCCTTTCCAGCTTACAGCCTGGTTGAAAAGTTTAGCACTGACATAGGGCTCCCAACAGGATCTTGGGACAGAGATTTCAGTCAACTTTTGGTCAATACTGGTTCCCTGTGGGGTATGCATTTCATGCTGAAAGATAACAGCAGTGTAGTCCTAGAGGCATATAGTCAAAGTTCTCTACAGGGCCCACAGCAGAGTACCATGAGGGACACTGCAACTAGGACAACAAAAGGAGTACAGAATGGCCTTTCAGTTGATGACACCACAAATTGATATTGGTTTATTGTCACGTGTACTGAGATACACTGGAAAACTACAAGCTGTCATGTGGGACCGTTACTTGAAATTGATGGGGTCACTATATGGGTTATTCCCAATACATTCTAGCATTGATTTATTATTGTCACATACTGAGATACACTGAAAAGCTTTTGTTTTGTGTTCCATCCCAACAAATCATGCCATACATAAGTACACTGAGGTAGTAAAAAGAAAACAGAATGCAGAATATAGTATTGCAGCTACAGAGAAAGTGCAGTGCAGGTAAACAGATAAAGTGCAAGGGCCGCGACAAAGTAGATTGGGAGATCAACAGCACATCTTTAGCGTCTGAGAGCTCCGTTCGATAGTCTGATAACAGCAGGATAGAGGTTGTCTTTGAGTCTGGCGGTCCGTGCTTTCAAGCTTTTGTATCTTCTGCCCGAGCAGGGAGAATGACCGGGGTGGGAGAGGTCCTTGACTACGTTGGCTGCTTTCAAATACACTTACTGTCCAGATGGACCATTCCAAAAAAATAAGTGGGGAAGAGGAAGGCAGTTACTCCCTACCTTCCTCTGGCCGGTTTTAATGCAGTCACACAAATGGAAATAACATCAGTTCAATGATCCAACCTGATCAGACAGTAAGAAGCCAGGTTCCACTTGCAAGCTGTGCAAATGCTTGCTCTAGTGCCCTCTGATGGGAAAGGCTGGTGCTACAATTGTACCACTTAATAAACAGTCTCAGGGAACAAGCAAACTTGGACTAATTCAGCACATTTCAATTCCTCAGGGCATTCCAAAGCAATTCACAGTCAATGAGGTAGTCCTGAAGTGCAGTGTATTTCACTTGTAGAAATGGAACAGGGCAAGACGCCACGTAATTGCAATGATATAATGATGTTTTAGAAAAATGAAGCACCCTGCTCTCTTTTGAAATAGTGCTTATGGGATCATTTACAACCAAGATTGGGGCTCAGCTTCATGGTTTAGAAATTATATTGTGTCATAAAAGGCTGTAACACAGTGCACCAATGTCTGCTTCAGCTGTGCTCCCTTGTAACAAGCCTCAGTACTGCCCATGGACTGTGTTACTACAACACTATTGCAAGATTTCCCTTGTATGCTGCAGGATATGTGAAGGAAATACGGCTTCCCTTAACCAAGGCTGGATCCAGGGTGAGGGTTGTAGTGGTATTGGGGGCAGGGGCAACAGTTAGAGGTCTGATCAAGGCACAGCATGCGAGCGAGTCAAACATCCGAGATCCAATTGGGATCAAGGGCCGTTTGGACTTTGGAGTTGTTCCAGGAATGACCAACAACAGTCACGTCTGGTTTAATTTCTACAAGAAGAGAGCATCACACATGGAAACAAGCCATTTGATAAGCATCTGAGATGGAAATAGTAAGATATCCACAAGTGCCACTCATGCCAGGAAGTGCCCAGTTAAATTTCCAGAGTCATTCAACACATTATCCTGTTTCACTCCGGGAAAAGTCTATATTCAATTACACAATGACGAAATAAACAGCAGTGTGCAGCTGAATCTCTATGCTACTATGTCATCTGGAAGAGTACACCTCCCCCACAAGGCACTGAACATCAGCCCAGACTGTGCCTCCGAACCCTGTGGTGGGAATGGATCTCACAACCTGCTGACTCAACAACCACACCGGCACCGAGCCACAAATGAGAGGTCCCAAAACCAAGTGGAGAAAAATGAGAACAGTCACTTAGGCTCAGCCACACCCATTTGGGAGCCCCATTTATCTGGGTCTCTACTCATATGACTTACAGGTTATTCTGAACATATGATGCAAAGATATTTCTTCTGATATCTGATGTAAATTTATTTACCATTAGCTTACACATGTAAGTCTGATCCTATTACAGTGTTTTTTTGATGCATCTTATCAATGGCGTCCAGTAGATAAACCACGGTGTTGTGCAAAGAGATTTCTGGGATCTGAAGTATGCTTAACTGTCAACCTGCTCTGTGCTTTTGAGAACTCCTGGTGGCTGATGCACAGTAAAAACAGCAAAGAACTGGGGTTCCAGTTGTAATACACTGATGTGTAATTGAGATTGTGAGGTGGGGAATGTTACAGACATTAAAACCTCAGATAAAATGATAGTCAGGTTTATTAACAGAAGTGACTCTGTTGAGTGCTTTTGTGTAGTCTGTTCCATTCAGAGGAACTGAAGATAGTGTTTATTAACAGAGACCATGGTGCTCCATGAGACTCAATACAACCTGCTGGTCCCTTCATTACTGTGTCCATGTGCTTTTTGAAAGCCTCCCTGTTTTTTCGCACCACACAAAAAGGCAATCCAGTAGTTTGCACTAAACAACACAAGAAATACAGTAAAAACAGAAGATGCTGGAAACACTCAGCAGGCAGTTTCTATGGAAACTATGGAAAGAGAGACAGAATTGATGTTTCAAGACAAAGACCCTTCATCCTGAAACATTGTTTGTCCTTCCACAGATGCTGCCTGACCTGCTGAATATTTCTAACATTTTCTGGGTTTTTTTATTTCAGATTTCCAGCATCTGCAGTTTTAAAAATATTTCACAAGCAATACAGCGATGTTGTAAAAAAAATCAAACTAAAAATTAAATTGAGTTAAATTAGGTAACTTTGAAATGTAATATTGAAATGAGAGGAAGAGAACAGTTCATTTAAAACTTTTCACTTCTGTTTGGAAGCAGGATTGAAGCCAAACCATGACTACTTGCTCTTTTACACATTTAATCATTTTCTCAGCTGGGAATTCATTCCCTCACTCCTGCATTTGCTTCCCAGGTTCAACTGTGGCTTAGTTGGAAAACACTTTTGCCTCTGGGCTGAAGGTTTGTTAGTTCAAAGTCTTGTTCCAGACACTGGAGCATAAAAATCCAAGCTGCTATTCCAAAGCTGTAGAGAGAGTAAGTGGTCTTGTGTTTGAGATGGCTGTCTGCTCAGAGTATAACAGATCCCATTACACTATTTTCAAAGAAGAGCAACATAGCTATCCTTGGTCCCCTGATCAATATTTACCCTCAGTCAACACATATTCACATTGTTGTTTTGGGAGCCGTTAATCGCTGTCTCTCTTGCTGGACAGTGTTTTAAATTTTGGTGAAGAAACTGACACTGGTGAGGTAAATCTAGTGCGAGAAGAATTGATGTTAGTGGAAGACTTTAAAAGAATTATTCCACCATAGAGAAAGAACTACTGTCACTTGTTTTAGCCTTGCAACATTTCAGTGTATATGTTTGCACCGCTCAGAAACCATTGACTGTGTATACAGATCATAACCCATTGGTGTTTCTGAGCCGAGTCAAAAACAAGAACAGAAGGCTGTTGTTACGGACTCAGTGAATGTTCCTTTAAGATAGAGCAAAATGGTGTGTGTGGCTGTAGGGAAGAGGAAAGTGGATCAGCCATGTCCTTGTTGAATGATGAAGCAGGCTTGAGGGGCTATGTTCTCTACTCCTGCTCCTATGTTTATCTCCTTACATGCCTGATAGTGTCCAGTCTCTCACAGACCTAGCATGGCCACAAGCTCTTTACCCTCTACCTCTATGGCAATGTAGGACTCATGACGGCCAAAGACCTACAGACACGTAGAACTGTACAGCACAGAAACAGGCCCTTCAGCCCATGATGTTGTGCCAAACTAATTAAATGCCTAACTAAACTGCCCAGACAACGTCCATATCCCTCCATTTTCTGCACATTCATGTGTCTATCTAAGAGCCGCTTAAACATTTCTATCATATTTGCCTCCACTACCACCCCTGGCAGCACATTCCAGGCACCCACCCCTCTCTGTGTAAAACACTTGCCCCACACATCTCCTTTGAACTTACTCCCCTCACCATTTGTCACAATGTGACGAAAGGTCAGATAATCTATTCTTAATGCTATTGGACGAAGGATAAATATTATCTAAGGAACTCGGGGAGAACACCCTAAAATAGCATCGCGGCATCAATACGGTCCATTTGGACCTTTTTTTTATTCCACAATAAACTTTAATCATCATAAAAAAAACATACTATATACCATTAGATCACAAAATTTTACATTAATTCAAGAAGGAGATGATGTCAGTTCAACAGGCAGGCACAGTAGTGTAGCGGTTAGCGTAACACTTTACAGCGCCAGCGACCCTGGTTCAATTCTGGCCGCTGTCTGTAAGGAGCTTGTACATTCCCCCCATGACTGTGTGGGTTTCCTCCGGGTGCTCCAGTTTCCTCCCACATTCCAAAGACATACAGGTTAGGAAGTTGTGGGCATGCTATGTTGGCGCTGGAAGCGCGGCGACACTTGAGGGCTGCCCCCAGAACACTATGCAAAAGATTCATTTCACTGTGTGTTTTGATGTACATGTGACTAATAAAGATCTTATCTTATCTTAATTTGCCTGAACTTCTGACAGTGCAGCATTTCTTCATTAAAATACTGGGAGAATCTGCAGAGATTGTGTACAATCTCAGGAGTGGGATTTGAACCTCTGACCTTCTGCCTTGGGGGTAAACCAACTGCTGCTCAGCAGTGCCACCAGGTTCTAAAGTTTAGACAAACATCTGCAGGAATGTGTCACTTAGGAATCATTGCAAGTTGGAATAGTCTGTGAAGAAAAGGATGATGTTGCTACTTGTGTTTATGGTAAACTTTCCTCAGATGGTGAAAGTTGAAGAGAAACAGGAGCTACCACATCCCGCGGTGCTGGGGTTGAGCTAACAACATTAGCCTGCGGGTCTAAGCAGGATGGACAGTCTAATCAAGGAAACAGGCCCTGAGAAGATCCAGAGAGCCCTGAGATGAGCCCCTTTTTTGCTTCAACTTTCACCATCTGAGGAGAGTTGTATTGTCACCTCAAGCGCAAATAAAATCTTAGATGCCCCATACGAAAGGTGTCTAACACCAGAGGGCATAGGTTTAGGGAAAGGGGTGAGAGGTTTAGAGGAGTTTTAAGGAAGATCTTTTTTGCCCAAAGGATGGTTGGAATCTAGAATGCACTGCCTGAGCGGATGGAGGAGGGAGGTACTCTCACAACATCTAAGAAGTATCTAGACAAGCGTTTGGAGATATAGAAGATTATGGATCAAGTGCTGGTAAATGGGATTAGTACGGAAGACCAGCACGGACATGGTGGACTGAAACTCCTGTTTCTGTGCTATATGACTCTATGACTCTTAAGTTGAATATAAATTAGGTCTCAGAGAAATTGCATGACATACGCTACTGTAGGAGCTGGTCTCCAACTGGAACAGTAGGTGGCACACTTGTTATTCAATGGACCAACAGCCCGCCTCATTGTGAGACCAGACCCAGCTGAAAGCGATTGAGGTAAATGTCATAAAATCATGGGTTAGTAACAGCACAAAAGAAAGCCATTCAGTTCTTCAAGACTATGCTACCTCATTGCAAGGTCAGTGCAGCTGGTCGTCAATTAACCTACCAACCCACACATCTGTGGATGTGGGAGGAAATGCCCTTACCCTGCAGAAGTGCATTTCTTTCTTTCAAGCATTGATCCAACTCCCTTTTTAGAGTGAAACCATGATAACTATGAAAGGAAATTAAAATTTCCATTGTAAAAGCATTATTATTTGGACATCTGTGATCAGAAAGGTATCTTCACCTTCCTTGAAGCATTAATTAACTTCCAACATTGGATGTATTTGGGGAGAGGTTATTGAGAGACACAAAAGGACAAAGGTAAGTGTAGGAATCTGACAGCAAAAGCAAACAAAAACTGCAGATGTAGGAAATCTGAAATAAAAATAGAAGATGCTGGAAATGATGAGCAGCTCAAGGTAGGAGGGAGGGAGAAACAGAGTTAATGTTTCAGCTCCATGACCTTTCATTGAAGCTAGGAAAAGTCAGAAAACAGGCAGAGAAGAGGAGGGACAGGGAGAACATTGGGAAGCTATGATAGGGTGAGACCTCCCTGTCAGACAATTCAGTCCAGATGTTAACTACTTTGGTATTGGGATTGGTTTATGTTTGTCACTTGTACCGAGGTACACCGAAAAACTTGTCTTGCATACCATTCGTACAGGTCAATTCATTACACAGTGCAGTTACATTGAGTTAGTACAGAGTGCATTGAGGTAGTAAAGGTAAAAACAATAACAGTACAGAGTAAAGTGTCACAGCTACAGAGAAAGTGCAGTGCAATAAGGTGCAAGGTCACAACAAGGTAGATCATGAGGTCAGAGTCCATCTCATCATATAAGGGAACCTTTCAATAGTCTTATCACAGTGGAGTAGAAGCTGTCCTTAAGCCTGGTGGTATGTGCCCTGTATCTTCTACCTGATGGGAGAGGGGAGAAGAGAGAATAACCTGGGTGGGTGGGGTCTTTGATTATGCTGGCTGCTTCACCAAGACAGCAAGAGGTAAAGAGAGTCCATGGTTTCCGTGATGCGCTGGGCTGTGTCCACAACTCTCTGCAGTTTCTTGAGGTCCTGGGCAGAGTAGTTGCTGTACCAAGCCGTGATGCATCCAGATAGGATGCTTTCTATGGTGCATCAATAAAAGTTGATGAGTGTCAAAGGGGACAAACCGAATTTCTTTAGCCTGCTGAGGAAGTAGAGGCGCTGGTGAGCTTTCTTGGCCATGGCATTGAAATATGTTTTCCCCATCTTGCCTTTGGTTCTTTTGCCAATCAATTGTATCTTATATATAACGTCTCTCCCACAGTCATAGGTACAGTCTGATACAGGCACTTTAGCCCACCGAGTCTGCACAACCATCAACCACCCATTTACACAAATCCTACCAAATGCATTTGATTCATCTCACCTTCCCATCAATTGCCCTCAAATCCCACCACTCATCTCAATGCTCAGGACAATTTACAACAGCCAACTAACCTACCAACCCACACATCTTTGGACATGGGAGGAAATCAGAGCACCCGGAGGAAACTGCCGCCATCACAGAGAGAAAGTGCAATCCACACAGGCAGCACCAGAGGTCAGGGTTGAACCCAGGTCGCTGGAGCTGTGAGGCAGTAGCCCTGCTAGCTGTGTCTCTGTGTTGCCTTGTCTCCATAACGCATCACTTCATAATTTTCCACACTACAGCAGGTCCATTCATTCCATTAGAGTGCCCAGATGCTTGTGAAAACCTCCCTGTTCACCTTACTTTCAATATTTGTGTCACCTGTACATTTTGGAATTGTCCCTGTACTTCTATATCCAAGTTATTAATAAACTACAGTAAAAGTATTGTCCCAAAACTGATGCCGGGAACTCCATTTTTCAACAAAAATACCTTTCATCTTTCTGCTTCTCATCATTAACCGAGTTTCACACATGTGCTTTCACTTTGCTTTTTATTCCAAGGGTGCCAACCTTGCTAACAAGCTGGTTAAGTGACACTTTATCAAATACCTTTTGGAAGTCCATAGACACCACAGCAACTGGACCGTCTTCTTGTCCTCTCTGTCAATTCATCAAAAAATTCAATCTGGTTAGTTAACCAAAACTTGCTTTTTACAAACAAGAGCTGGCTTCTGTAACATTGTCCATAAGAATGTGAGTGACTGCTATTTTTGTTCTGGATTATTGTTTCTAAAAGCTTCCACGTTACTGAGGTAAAACTGACTGGCCTCTGGCTTTATCTTTACTCCATTTTTAATGTGTAAGGTTTGCAAATGTCTGCTGCTCTGGCACATTCCTTGCATCTCAGAGTGATTGGGAGGTTATGAGCAATGTCTCTGTAATTTCAAGCTTCACTTCTCTCAGCAGCTTAGAATGCATCCCATCTGGACGTTGTGAATTATCTACATTAAGGACAGTCTTTCTAGTGCCTTTGTCTTGTCAGATTTTTATCCTGTGCAATATCACAGCTACTTCTTCTTTGTCTATGGTCATGACAGATGCAAGGCATTCACTTAGTACCCAGTCACGCCCTCTTCATCAGCGAGTTAAACTCTTTTGGTCCCCAATTGGTCTTGCACTTCCTCTTATTATATTTTTTCCTGTTTAAAAGACTATCAAAGATTTTTGTCCCTTTTTTTATGTTGGCTACCACTTCCTCTCTCCATATCTTTTCTCATTTTCTCCATGTATTTTCTAAATTCAACCTGGCTTTCAGTTGTATTATCTCTCTGACATCTGCCATGCACTCCCTTTCTCTGCACTGTCTCATTCTCCAAGAAGCCCTGGTTTCGATTGCCTCACGTTTCTGCCTGGTGTGTCCAGTGAAACTGTGAAAATCTGCCATCCGTTCATTCGGAAATCCTGACTGTTCAGCATCTGGGGGTCACTCATTAGCCCAGAGTATGAGCCTGGGATCCCGATTGTGGGTTCAGAGCTGGAGTTGTGTCGGAAACACCAAGGGTTAATCTGAAACATACAAGCTGAAACTTGCAAGCTGACATGCACCGGGTTCTGCTTCACTCTCCCTTTAAAATCACTGGGTTTAATGGAAAAGTAACAAGAAAAAAAAAGTCAAAGAAAAGTGTGTTCAGGTATTAATAGAAGTGACATCCAAAATCCACGAGTCCCTCACCACTGAAGTCCCAGGGTGACGATTTTTATCATAGTTATTACAGTACATGCCTATGTTGTACTCGCTCCATCTCTGCTTTACAATCACATGCTGTCAAGTTCTGTCTTGCCTGCCCCTCTTTAATGCCAATCTGCCCCAGCCAGGCTCGTTCTCAACCCTCTACTACTGGTCTTCCTCTTCAGTTAAGTACCTTTACTCCATAATGTTCCTTATCCTTCTCTGTTGCTAATCTACATGCTATGATGTCTGTTCCTCCACTGCCTCTTGCTCCACCTCGCCAATCTCCTCACCAGAATCACTGAGATGGAGAAGGGTCTCCTGAAACTCTCCAGAAATTCCTTCCCTTCTCTGCTCTTTACCATACCACCATTTCAGTAAATATTACCACTATTCTGTGCTCTGCAACTTCCATGCAAACTTGCTTACCTTCATTCCTCCCACAGGGTGGTGTTCTTGAGAATACATCCAGAGGTGGAAGGGTCCCTATGTTGTTTCTTCATTCTAATCTTCATGTCTCCTGGAACTCCTCTCTCTCCAGCACTGTCGAGTTATCTTTAATCAATACTGTCTCTCCACACTCCAGTCCGCTCTCCTGCCCTATAATTCTGGTTCACTTGTGTCCAGAGACATTTAGTAGCCAAGAGAAACAAAGGACTGCAGATGCTGGAATCTAGATGAAAAGCACGATGACGCTGGAGGAACTCAGCAGGCCAGGCAGCATCCTGAAGAAGGGTCCTGATCCGAAACATTGACCGCCTGCTTTTCTCCACGGCTGCTGCCTGGCTTGCTGAGTTCCTCCAGCGTCATCATGTTTTTCATTTAGTAGACAACCTTATCCAGCTCTGAGCCAGCCAGATCCCAATTATTACTACACTATCATAATCCCATATGGCTATTTGTACCTGCAGCTTACCAACCTTATTTATCACTCTCTATGTGTGCCTACTGCAAAGCTCATTCAGATCTTCTCTTAATCTGCTCCCGTGTTACACTATATTATTTCTTACTCTGGTGCCATCTGTCTCTTTCCGTCATGTGCACATCCTTCTTCCTTTCTAATTCCCACCCACCTGCCAACCGAGGTTAAGCCCTCCCCAACAGAACCAGCAATCCTCTCTAAGAGGACACAAGAGACTGCAGACGCTGGAATCTCCACCATCCCTATGAGGATTTCTGTCCTTACCCTAGTCATTCATCCTGGCCCAGAGATGAATCATCTCAGGCTTGTACAGATCTCACTGCCCCCAACACTGGTTCCAATTCCCTAGGAATCTAAAGCACCCCCCCCACCTTCCCCCATTCTGCACCATCTCTTCAGCCATGTATTGAGCTGTAATATCCTTCTCCTATACTCACTAGCATATAGTGCCCATTATAATCCACTTGTTATTCTCATTCCTAGCTCCCGAAAATCTGACCGCAGAAACTCATAACTTTTTTCAATCCATATTGATGATATCAATATGGACCACAGCCTGTGGCTGTTCACCTTCCCTCTTCTGTGGTCTGCTGCTGTTCAGTGACAATCTTGACCCTGGCATTGGGGACATAACATACCATCCCAGAATCACTTCTGGAGCAGCAGAAATGCCTACTTGATCCCAGACTAACTGATCTCCTATAATGATTGCATTGCTGACCTTACTCTCTCCTGCACTGAACTGTCTGTGATGCCTACACCTGGGTTGTGACTACATCTCCAGAGCAGGTTTTGCCCTCAGAGTGTGATTCACCCAGGAGACCTCTGCATAACCTGCCTGGTTTTTATTATTAGTCCCAATGTTAACCCATTTCATCTCTGTCTCAAATACTTGCAGTGGGGTGATCGCCTCCTTGAAATGTGCTGTCCACATAGCTCTCAGTTCAATGCGCTTCAGAGCTCCCAGCTACTGTTCAAACTCTGAAACCTGGAGCTCAAGCCCCTCCAACTGACAACACTTGCTGCAAATGTGATTGAGCTAAACACAAGGAGCATTTCCCACACGACAATGGACGTGCATTCAATGGCACTCACTCATCCAGAGGTACAGGTTTTTATCCACTTACTTTTTATCTTCATTCATCCATGGCCATGCTGGCAAGACTGGTATCTATAGTCCATTCTAACTATCCATAAACTGCGTGACAAACCCATTTCAGAGGGTTGGTTAAGAATCAAGTACATTACTGTGGGTCTGGAGTAACATATAAGACAGGTCAAGTAAGAATGGTGCATTTCCTTCTCTAATAGTCTTTAGATATTTAGTTTGTTTTTAAACTAAGTAGTTTATTATTTAGTAAAAGTTGATTAGTCCATATCACACATCTACTTTTAAAACCACTGTGAATTTATTATGGAAATACATTTTAAACTGTTCTTTGCACAAGTCAAAAATTAAAATTCTTACAGCCTGAAGCTTAACACCACACTTGTATGTTATGTGAAGGTTCATAAATTCCTCAGCTGGTTAAGACAATGAGAATTTATTATACTGCTGCATTACATCTAAAAAAAAAGGGAATTAAAAGAGCGTTGGGTATTAACAGGAACAATGTCCAATAATCCAGAAAATCTGCCAATCCAACGCCAGTGTGTCAGATTATCTGAGTTTTAGTATATAATAATGCTGGGTACCCCATTACACTTCCTTAATAACAGATTCTTAAATAGCGGGGTTACATTTACATTACATTTGCTACCTTCCAGGCTGTGGGACAATGGATTCTCTCAAAGACACCGAAAAATAGTCAGCAATTAAAACTAACAGCAAAGAGACATGATAAATAAAAGCTGCCAGTGTTACAAATAACATCCTCCTTAATGTGGCTTCCTGCATAGAGATGACAGACTCTCTGATAAGTTCCACAACTGAATAATGTTGTCACAATATAGAAAGTAGCAAGTCACACAAATACAATCCTAAAGCGGTTCCAACCAATATTAAAAATGCCACACACGTTACAACGGTGAATTGGGGCTTGTCTTTCTCATGCTCAGGATATGAATGTAAAGGAATCACATCCTGGAAATTTTTAGAGTTTTCTCCCTTTTTCCCTGAACTTAGCGGCTCCACCTGGTACGTTCCCCTACACCTCAACATTCAGGAAGGTATCCATGTCAATCATCGCTTTCCCATGGGAACATCAATATTTTGAGATTGCCTCTGTATTGGAGCCTTCATGACCAAAGCTCTAGCTGAACTAAAGCTCTCCCTAGCCCCCAATAGTGCCGTAACCAGGTAGGAATGCTGGAGCAAGTGATTTCAGTCACTACAACCTGTCGGGGAGAAGTATTGCCAAAAGTAAGTGAAGCCCTGTGTAAACGGCATCAGCAATAAAAGCTCTAGCAGTTCAAGAGGTTCCAGGGCAGCGCAGTGACACAACCAGCAGAGCTACGGCCTCAGCTCCAGAGACCCGGGTTCAATCCTGACCTCCTGTGCTGTTCGTGTGGAGTTTGCACGTTCTCCCCGTGACTGTATGGGTTTCAACCCAAAGACGTGCCGGTTGGTAGGTTAACCCACACACACCCAGAAATACTGGAGACATGCTTTACTTCCCAGCTTTTTCTAACATCCACGAAGAGTCTTCATCCTGAGAATGTTAACACTGTTTCCCCCTCCACGGACGCTGCCTGACCTGCCGAAGACTCCCAGCATTTTCTGTCCTTATATTAGAACCACTAACCCGGTTGTCCCTCTCACACATGCTGCCTGACCTCTCCAAACCATCTGCCTGAAACGCTAACCGTTTCTCCGTCCACTTGTGAAGTTGCAAGAACACAGCTTCAACTTCTTTCCGTTTGTATCTAATCCCCTTTTCGACGTTAATTTAGGATGGCTTCCCGCCGCCTGCTCGGGCGGTGCAAAAGCGAGCGCAAGTAGTTGGAAAGTAACATCAGTGGGAATCGCTGGAGATTTGGAGCAGGCGTTATCCCGTCTGCCTTGTGTGGTAGAGGCGCTGCTGCCGTTCATTGATATGCAGGCGCACTACTTCCGCTTAAGGTCGCTCCAGCCAGGATCTCACTGAACGCACAGTCACAGAGAGAAAGTGGAAACTACACTTGAGGTCTGTGTATCCTCTCGGGCCCGTCTGAAGCTCTCGCCGAAATGGGAAACATTGCGGTGAACCGTGCCTGAAATTAACCGGCGGGCAGGATGGAAATTGACAGCAACCGAGACGGGCTGGTAAGAAAAAGGCTTGTTTCTAAATATTAATTTGTTGGCAAAGTTTTTCTGAAACTTTTTTTTTAGTGATCCGTTCTGCTGCCTCAGTCCGCGTAGTAGAATTTTACGTAGCTGTATGAAACAGTTGGCCCGTGGTTCATTCAAGGCGTCTACTTATCCGAGGCTCCAATAAGAGCCTCTGCAATCTTACCAAACCCCACCTAGTTAAACCGGCCCGAAACCACTTCTTCTCCGTTGCGCTGTCATTCCTACAATATGATTTAAGGCACAACGCGAGGAGGAGACCGGCTTGGATGTGTGCAAATTAAAACAGGTCAGGTCAGTGTTCTCTCTCTCTCTATCTCTCTCTGGCACTCGTGTGGAGTTTGTCTTGTTATTGATTTGCTGGTTGAAGAGGCTGTGTGAGGCACGGGACTGACTGCGGGAAGCCTGGGATTAGGTAAATTGAGTGAATGGCGCACTGAATGGGAATCTCCAGGCTGCAATGTATCAAAAAATAGATACAACTGTGTCGAGTCTGTTTTATATAATGAGGGCGGGGTCCCTTTTAGGAACACTTCATTCATTTCGACCTGGTTCTGTTGAATGTTAGAGGCGAGGAGTGCCGTGGCCGTGTCCGGGGATACTGGATTTGGGGTAGGAGATTTTTCCTGTCCCCAACCTCGCCGTGGTTCGGCCTCCCGGTGGCTGGAGTTCTGCCGCCGTGTCGCCACACACAGTATGTCATCAGGATGCAGTGAAGCGCAGCCGGAGCTGAACGTTGTCTGAATCCCGCTCTCCAGAGGGAGAGTTTTGAACTCTGGCCGGCGGTCCCGGGGAAATGCCGGCGGGAGAAGGGTCCGGTTTCCAATCCTTCAGGATTGTCCTGCGGTCGGTGAACTGAAAGTTAATCTGCAGGAAATTGATGCAGGCGACATTCAAAGAGGTGTGGAACAAAAGAGTACTTTGTGGTTTACTTCTGAAAACTTTCGTTTATAATTGGAAAAACATTTCGAAGTGGGAAGAAACGATTGTCTCTTCAGTTTGTAGTTGTTGCGAGATGTTCTTGGCTCCTTGTGGAGAAGGAGTCTGTGGGTTGAAACGTGTGGAAAGAAAAGCCCAGCTAATGTTGGCAGTCCTATTGGCAACCACTTGTTAACCGTCCCCTGAATAAACTCAAAATACTGTAGAAGTTGGTTCCCCCCGGGGAAAATTGGCCCACCTGCAAATAATAGAGGCTTATACCTCGTATAAGGTCTTCCTTGACCTCAGTTTGCCCAAGGTGATTTGCAGCTGATTAGTACCTTTATGAAACTGTACTCAAGAGGTGTGGCATGCTAACTCCTGAAAACAGGGTTCCATAAACTGTCATGTGATAGTGACTGGGCTCTCTCTCTCTCTCTCTCTCTCTCTCGCTCTCATTTATTTGAGGAATAAATAATGGTCAAGACACCACGAAAAGCACCCTACTCTTCAAGAGGTCTTTTATGTTATGTTTAATCTGGACAAGTGTGAAGTGTTGCACTTTGGGAGATCAAATGTATAGGGAAAGTATGTAGTAAATTGCTGGGCCCTTGGGAGCATTGATGTACAAAGGGATCTTGGGGTGTAAGTCCACAGCTCCCCCAAAAGTGGCAATGTAAGAATGTGTATGGCATGCTTGCCTTCAATGGCCGGGATGTCGAGTGTAAAAGTTGAGAAGTCATGTTGCAGCTGTATAAAACTTTGATCAGGCCACATTTGGAGTATTGTGAGCAGTTCTGGTTGCCTTTTACACAGTGGTGGGTGCGTGGAACGCACTGCCGGCAGAGGTTGTGGGGGCAGATACATTAGGGACATTTGGGACTCTTAGACACATGAATGATAGAAAAATAGAGGGCTATGTGGGAGGGAAGGGTTAGATAGATCATACAGCACGATAAAATGTCAGCACAACATTGTGGGCTGAAGGGCCTGTACTGTGCTGTAGTGTTCTGTTTACAGGAAGGACGTGGAGGCTTTGGAGAGGGTGCAGAAGAGGTTCACCAGGATGTTGCCTAGATTAGAGAGTATTAGCTATAAGGAGAGGTTGGAAAAACTTGGATTGTTTTCTCTGGAGCATCAGATGCTGAGGGGAGACCTGATAGAAATTTATGAGAGGACAAATAAGATATCTTAATTAGTCACATGTACATCGAAACACAGTGAAATGCATGTTTTGCGTAGAGTGTTCTGGGGACAGCCCGCAAGTGTCGCCACGCTTCCGGCGCCAACATAGCACGCCCGCAACTTCCTAACCCTTACGTCTTTGGAATGTGAGAGGAAACCGGAGCACCCAGAGGAAATGGAGTAGAAAGTCTTTTTTCCAGGATGGAACTGTCAAATATTGGACGGCATAGCGTTAAGGTGAGGGGAGGTCGCGGGAGCTTAAAGGAGGTGTGCAAAACAATTTTTTTTCGAGAGTGATAGGTGTCTAGAACATGCTGCCGTGGCAGATGGTGGAAGCAGATATAATGATGTCTAAGAGGCATTTAGACAGGCACATCAACATTCAGGGAATGGAAGGATATGGATCATGTGCAAGCAGATAGGGTTAGTTTGCTTTGGTATCGTGGGCTGGAGTGCCTGTTCCTATGTAGTTCTGTTCTATGTTCCAAGTGCTGGAAGATGGGAATTACTACAGATGGGTGTCCCCTGGTTGGTGTGGACATGGTGGGCTGAATGGCCTGTTTCCATGCTGTATGACTCTGTGACTGATAGACTTTGTCATACCATACACAGCAGCGGGGAGTTGATTGGAATGTGGGGACAATAAACTGGGATTATTGTGCGATTAGTATACATGGGTACTTGATGGATGGATGGCACGGATAGGCTGAAGGGCCTGTTCCCCTGCTGCATGATTCGATGATTGAAGGTCTTGTTAGCACAGGACTGTCAGGTTAGATCCCTGCAGTTAGACTTGAACACACTGACTTCTGAGTTGGAGGGGAGAGTGCTGCCACAGAGTGGGAGGGGAAGAAGAGGCTGGGAGGAGACTGGGTGCTGGAAATAACAGACAAGGTTTGCTCCTTGGGATCTCATGGAAAGAGTATGCAGGGAGGGGGCTGACTGCTTGAAGACTGAATAGGTAATAAGTGGAGCAAATGCCTCCAGGTTATCTGGTTCTCATTCTTCCTCTTTGATTATACAAGTGGCTGAACCAGGAGAATGCTAAATGTAGCTGTAAGGTGTAGAGGTGCTATAAGTGGAATGACTTAACCATAAAGATGGTATCTAAACAGAAAATGCTAGAAGCATTCAGTTGGTTAGGCAGCACTTATGGAGAGAGAGTTAATCTTTCAGGCCGATGGTTTTGGAATTATTCTAATGAAAAATCTACAACCTGAAAGATTAACTCGGCTTCCATCTCCTGACCTGAGTATTTACAGCTAATTTTACTGTAAATTAAAATACAGTAAATTTCAATTATTTACTGGGATTAATAAACCGATTTCTGGCATCTGATTTCCAGCGTCAGTGGTATTTTGGTTTTTACTATACAGATGGAAAATTTTGAAATTTGCCCTTGGTTGCTGACCATAAAAGTAACCAGAGCTTTCAGTTCTGTACAATGGGAGGTTGGCGAATACTGCGGTTCTAAGCAACAGCATCAGGGATCCAACAGCTGTGGTGGAGAGCTGTGCTTGCTGATAACTGCAATGACCCCAAGAGAAGGCTGTGTGGGAGAGAGAGATTTTGGCTTATTTGCTTACTCTTCTAAATGACCTAAAAGGAAAGATCCTAAAGCACTGAGCACTTAATTTGTAGCTTTGTGTCATAACTATCTTTCCAAGGGTTCGTTTGTTTGAGGCTCTGAATGTTGAACAGGATGCTGGAAGAATTCTTTGTTCTCCTTCATATTATGCAATGGAACCTATGACATCCATCTGAACAGAACGGGAGGGTCTCTGATTAAATGCCCTGCAGACTGTGCGACATTCCCTTCCTTTACACTGGGCGGCGTTGGTGTGGGGAACACGTCACCTGGAGCAGAACTTGAACTGTACCTTGACAAACATGGTCCTTGTTACTCAAAATGGAGTACACTTCCTTGTGAGGTTCCCAGCTCCCTAATTTCTCCTGGAGCCTTTGGAAATCCAGGACCAATCCACAGCATTGCTGCAGAGAAATAATGAAGGAAGCACAGGCAGTGGAAAGTGGGGCTTTATATTCTTTAAAAAAAAGAACAATGTCTGTAATGACAATGGCAGAAAAGCTATTTAACTAATAGCCCCTTCATTACCTGATTGGATGTTGCTTGGCTATCTTATGTTCCTATTGGCTATGGGAAGTGGATGCACTTTTTTTCCCCTAAAATAATATTAAAGTAACAAATATAAAAGGAAAGAAATAAGGACCATAAAAGAACAAACTGCTGGAGGAACTCGATGGGTTAGGCAGCATCTGTAGAGGGAAATGGACAGTCGACATTTTGGTTCGACCTGAGACATTGACTGTCCATTTTCCCCCCACAGATGCTGCCAGACCTGCTGAATTCCTCCAGTTTATTTCTCGCCCCAGATTCCAGAATCTGCCACCTCTTGTGTCTCAAAATAAGGGCCACGTTTCTCGAGGGAGAGGTTGAGTTCTGCTCTGTTGGGCCTCCCCTGTGAAGGAAAGGGAATGTTGCCCAGGCAGAGATCTTCTCATCCTGTTTAGATGTAATGGATTTCTTAGCACAATGTGAAGAAGGGCAAATAATTCTGCCAGCGTCTTGACTGATGTTCAGATCCTCCAGCAAGTCGAATTTTCTGTAGGTAACTGGCCGGTGTATTGTTCTGCACTCCCATCACTTCAGTACAAGCCAGTGAAAGGCTTCTCCCATTAGCTTAAATGAAGCATTGGAGAGGGTTTACATAGAAAACCTACAGCACAATTCAGGCCCTTCGGCACACAAAGCTGTGTTGAACATGTCCCTACCTTAGAAATTACTAGGCTTACCCATGGCCCTCTATTTTTCTCAGTTCCATATACCTATCCAAAAGTCTCTTAAAAGACCCTATCGTATCCGTTTCCACCACCGTTGCCGGCAGCCCATTCCACACTCACCACTCTCTGAGTAAAAAAAAACTTACCCCTGATATCTCCTCTATACCTACTCCCCAGCACCTTAAACCTATGTCCTCTTGTGGCAACCATTTCAGTCCTGGGGAAAAGTCTCTGACTTTTCCCTGACTCTACCCGACCAATGCCTCTCATCATCTTATATACCTCCATCAGGTCCCCCCCTCATCCTCTGTAGATATTAGGAAAGAGGAGGTGCTGAAACTTTTGGAAAGCATCAAGTTGGATAAGTCGCCAGGATCGGATAAGATGTACTCCAGACTGCTGTGGGAGACGAGGAAGGAGATTGCAGAGCCTCTGAAGATGATCTTTGCATCGTCAGTGGAGACGGGAGAGGTTCCAGAAGATTGGAGGGTTGCGGATGTTGTTCCCTTATTCAAGAAAGGGAGAAGAGATAGCCTAGGAAATTATAGACCGGTGAGTCTTAACTCAGTGGTTGGTGAGCTGATGGAGAAGATCCTGAGAGGCAGGATTTATGAACATTTGGAGAGGTATAATATGATTAGGAATAGTCAGTATGGCTTTGTCAAGGGCAGGTCCTGCCTTACAAGCCTGATTAAATTTTTTGAGGATGTGACTAAACACATTGATGAAGGGAGAGCAATAGGTGTAGTGTATATGGATTTCAGCAAGGCATTTGATAATGTACCCCATGCAAGCCTTATTGAGAAAGTAAGGAGGCATGGGATCCAAGGGGACATTGCAATGTGGATCCAGAACTGGCTGGCCAACAAAAGGCAAAGAGTGGTTGTTGAAGGCTTATATTTTGCATGGAGGTTGGTGACCAGTGGTGTACCTCAGGGATCTGTTCTGGGACCCTTACTCTTTGTGATTTTCATAAACGACCTGGATGAGGAAGTGGAGGGATGGGTTAGTAAGTTTGCAGATGACACAAAGGTTGGATGTGTTGTGGATAGTATAGAGGGCTGTCAGAGGTTACAGCGGGACATAGATAGGATGCAAAGTTGGGCTGAGAAGTGGCAGATGCAGTTCAACCCAGATAAGTGTGAAGTGGTTCATTTTGGTAGGTCAAATATGATGGCAGAGTATAGTATTAATGGTAGGACTCTTGGCAGTGTGGAGGATCAGAGGGATCTTGGGGTCCAAGTCCATAGGATGCTCAAAGCAGCTGCACAGGTTGACTCTGTAGTTGAGAAGGGTTTAGAAAGCTCTGGTTGAAGCTTTGAAGATACCCTGCACACCAGAAGTCAATCACTGATTCTCAAGCTGTCTGAGATGCCCATAACTTGTGGAAGTTCTGTGGAACTTGAGTTGTTTTGCTCCCAATATGCTTCATACAACAAAAACTTCAGTCAGTAGTTGCTGAATCATTAAGAGTGGGTGTAACCACCAGACTGCTCAGTTTTGTTGTGCCTGCTGTTGTTTGCCTCAATCTTGTACATATGGTACAGAAAGAAACCACACAGCCATCGTACCTATGATGGCCCTTTAAAAGAACTATTTTAAATGAGGCTGACTTCCCTATTCCTTCCTGAACCCTTGAAAGTTATTTTTTTCCAAGTACTTCATCTTTTGAAAATGACAGCTGAGTATCATGACTTGCGGCATAGAACCATTTCTGCTCCTCTTTCCCCCCTTGGTTTGTTCGCCAATGATCTTTGATCTGTGCCTTCCAGTCACTGCCACTGCTGGGGCAATGGTTTCTCGTTACTCTGCGTAACGTCCAGCAACTCTGTTATGTCCCTCCTTAACCTGCCCTGCTCCAAGAACAGCCACAGCATCTTGGTCTCCACCCAACCAAAGCCTTTCATCGCTCTGACATTAAAATTTGGAGTTACACAATGAGCAGATGGTTTTGAGTGGCTAAAATCGAAGCAACTTCTTTTCACTCAAAATGATGTTGGAGGAGGCCATTTGGCCCATTGAGTCTATGCCAGCTCTGAGCAATTGCGTTTTTTCCCCCCACTAATTGTCCCTGTACCCTATTCTCCACCTCCCATCCCCCCAGATTCCACCACTCACCTACACACTAGGGACAATCTACGGTGGCCAGTTAACCAGCCCGCACATCTTTGGGAGGTGGGAGGAAACCGGAGCACTTGACGGAAATGCATGCAGTCATGGGGAGAACATGCAAACTCCACACAGGTGGCACCCAAACTCAGGATTGAACCCAGGTCACTGTTGCTGTGATTTAGTAGCTCTACCAGCTACACTACTGTGTGCCACCCTTAACGCCAAAACTAAATCTTCTCAAGACTAATGCTGACTGTTGGTGAATCTCCTGGGCACACCTTACCTTGGGATGAAAGACTTATAGAACATGTCCTGGCCCTTGTTTTCCCAACTTGTCATGACTTGAAGGTTACTGGAATTAAATGTTCCCCCTGCCACCGCCCTTTCACATTTGGGTTTTTGTACTGTATGTAGCAATGCTTGGTTAAAGGAATTTTCTTATTTTTATTGTTGTCGCAATACCAAAATATAGTGGTTCAATTCCAGCCGCTGTCTGTAAGGAGTTTGTACGTTCTCCCCGTGTCTGTGTGGGTTTCCTCCGGGTGCTCCAGTTTCCTCCCACATTCCAAAGACGTACGGGTTAGGAAGTTGTGGGCGTGCTATGTTGGCACTGGAAGCGTGGCGACACTTGTGGGCTGCCCCCAGAACACTCAATGCAAAAGCTGCATTTCACTGTGTTTCGATATACATGTGACTAATAGATATCTTGTCTTAAAACGCTTTTGTTTGCGGGCCTTCCAGATAGGTCATTCCATGCATAAGTACATCAAGGTAGTAAAAAGGAAAACAATGTAGAGTAAAGTACCCCACACTTGCATAAAAGCAGCTGCAGTGTAGTTTGACTGTAGTCTGTGTAGTTTGTGCTGTGTGAGCAAGGTAGAATTCCCTTGTGCGAGAGCAGTGCTTCACTGGAAAATAATTGTGCTCCCACAGGACATGACAGAGAATCCTGTGTTTTCCATATTTGCTGTTTTAGTTGAGTTGCAGAGTTAAGGTGGGGGTCCAGTTGGAAATGGGGAAGCCCACTTGCCTCTATTACGTGTCCTGTCACTGAGGCAAATACTGACGCATTTCATTTCTGTACCTGCCCAGTAGTTTGATTCAGCGAGCAGTCCTCTTGCCTCTTTTAAAGTTGTGGGTTGAAGTCCCATCCCAGAGAACAGAAATGTGAGCACAGAATACAAGCTGGTGTTCTTGGTGAGGTGCTGGAGGAATGCTGTACTGTCAGCGGAGTTGTTTCCAATGAGATACTAAGGCATCTCTTGTATAAAGGACGGTTGGACAACATGGTAACAGGGCCTTCGGTCCATCATCAAGCACCCATCTACACTAATTCTATTTTTCTTCTTGCAACGCCCCACCCACCAAACCCCCCCCCCCCCCCCAACCACCCACCACCCTCTTCTATTTTCCCTCTGCCACCTACCTACACAGTGGCCAATTAACCCACCAACCCACACGTGTTAGATATGTGTGTGAAAACGAGCACCTGGAGGAAACCCACGTGGTCTTGGGGAGAACGTGCAAACTCCACACAGGCAGCACTGGAGGTCAGGATCAAACCTGGGTCCCTAGAGCCGTGAAGTCATACCTCCAGTAAGTATAACCATCTTCCTTTGTGTGAGATATGACTTCAACCAATGATGTGTATTCCCCACGATGCTCATTAACTTCAGTTTTAACAGGGCTCTTTGATGTCACACTTGGACAAGTACTACTTGACTTCAAGGGCAGTTCCTCACCTCCAGAATTCAGCTCCTCGGTCCATATTTAGATCAAGAGTGTGATGAGATCTGGAGCTGAGTGGTCCTGGCAAAACCTGAACTGGGCTTTGGTGAGCATATTGCTAAGTGCTGCTTGATAGCACTGTTAATGAAACCTTCCATCGCTTTGACGATCAAGAGTAATCTGAGTGGCAATTAGCTGGATTGGATTTGTCCTGCTTTTTGTGAATGGGCCTACCTGGGTCACTTTGCATATTGTCAGGTAAAGACCACTAGGGCAGCATTTTGCAGCTACTGTCAGGCAGGAGATACAGAAACCTGAAGTCCCACCCCACCAGGTTCAAGAACAGCTACAACCATTCAGTTCTTAAACCAACTGGCACAACCCTAATCACTACCTCAGTAAAGCAACGCTGATCACTTTGCACTAAAATGGACCGGGTGTTTTTCTTCTAATTGTGTTCTTTCTTGCAAAAAAAAAATTATGTATAATTTGTGTTTATTGTGAAGGCTGCTTGTATTGATGCTATATGCCTGTGATGCTGCTGCAAGTAAGCTTTTCATTGCACCTGTGCACAGACGTACTTGTGCAGATCACGACAAACTCGACTTTGATTATGAGGTCCAGCGCAGAATCTGGTTATTGAGGTCAGAGCACAGGTAACTGGAGGTTTAATTTATGTGTATAATTGTGTTTTTCTTCTGAAGGTTGTGCCTCTAATGCTATGTGCCTGTGATGCTGCTGCAAGCAAGCTTTTCATTGCACCTGTGCATACATGTACTTGTGCAGATGACAATGAACTTGACTTTGGTACTAGAACAGATTGGCTGTTAGGTATGGCTAGTTTTGGAGCACAGCTCTTCAGTCCTATAGTTGAGATGTTGTCTGATCCCTTTGCCACTGCTGTATCTGGTTCTCTCAGCTGTTTCTTCTCATCGCAGGGGGATTGAATCAAATCTGCTGGAACCTGGCCTCTGTGATGGTGGCGACCTTGGTAGCCTGAGTGGAATCCACTCAGCAATCCTGGCTGAATGTGCTGGCGACCGCTTCGGCCTTGCCTTTAGCATTTACATATTGGATTCTACCATTGGTCAGGGTGGGGATGCTTTTGGAACCGCTTCCTCCTGTTAACTGTTTAATTGTCCATCACCATTCACAATGAGATGTGGCAAAGCTACAATCTGGTCTGTTGGTTGAGAGGTCACTTGGCCCATTCTGCGGTTAAAACGCACCAGAACTGTAAAATGCATTGAGCTTTAACAAGTTCACAACTGGCAGGTATGCTTTGATTTGACCGTCACAGGGTGATGCTGGATTACAGCAGGTGATGGCATTGGTATTGCTGAGGCTTGACCATCTCATTGGCAGAAAGGTTGGTGCCACTGGTGATGGTGGGAGAGTTCTGTTCTAATGGCACTGTGAGTGAGCAGACGTACTATTTTAAATGATTATTATAATCATGGTTCTTCCTGTTAACTGTGGCTTCTTGCTCTCTGTCCTGTTTAGAGTTGATATACTTGGCCAAGTCCAAAACTGTAGGGAAGATGGATAGTGGGTCATTTGCAGGAGGGTGCAGAGGGTAAGCTACTAATGAGATGGGTAAATGCCCTTGCCAGACTTGGTGGCACTGAATTGGGTATGGCTGTGGTGGGCATATGTCCTGCCAGGTCTCGGGTTGGTTGAGCAAAGCATGGACTGTGATGGGTATACGTCCTGGTAGACATGAGTGGGTCGTGACACGGTGGGCAGACGCTGGCTGGCTGGGTGAGAAGTCGCGTTTGGGTTGGGTAGGATCACAAGCGGATCGTGAGGTGAGGTGCGTTATAACTGAGTGAGTAAAGGAGGTCATGATTGAACAATGGAGGAAGAGTTGGGTCTTCTGGTGCTTCATTCACTTAATGAAGATTCCTTCAACAAAAGAGGAGCTGAGGCCTGGTACAGATCGGCTGTGATCAAATTGAAGGACAGGACAGGCATGAGGCGCCAGCTGGTTTACTCCTACTTCCAGTTACCTGTGCTCAAACTGTTAATGCACCCACGTCCGAGAAACCGAAACAAGTGGGAAAGATCCTTTCATTTATTGATCCAAGCTCCCTGGGAAAATATTAAAGTAAATTTTTTTTAACCTGTAAATGTATAGTTGAAATGTTCCATGCTCCTATGGTGCACGTGTCCACCACAGAACAATAGCTTGTGGCAGCAATAATGTGCTTTTAGAGAAAAATACACTATATGCCGATTCTCTTTTTAAAAAAAAAAGTTGTTTTTCTCCTCATTTGAAGCATTTGACTCCATTTGTTCAAATGGCGGTGTATACATGGGGGATCAGAACTCTACAGCCTGCCAGGGTTCATGCTGGGTTGATAGTAGAGTGGGAGAGGCTTTAAGTGCTGTGGTTACTTCTAAGATTTATGGAGCAGGGAAAATAAGAATCCCTTGTAGACATCAGGACTGTGGGGGTGGTGGAGTTCTGCTACTCTGTAAAGGCAAGGCTGTGGCCTGGATCTAGTGTTGTATCAGGGTGGTGGGGAAAGCCCATAGCCTGGTTCAGGGAAGGGATGTGTGCATGGTTGGTTCAATATGCAGATTGATTAAACCTGCCCACATCTGTAACAAATTGAATGACAGCTGGAATTTTAGACAAGAGAGAGAGGGAGCAGCATCAAAAATGCCTGCATCATTCCACATAATTGTCTATTTACTCTGTGGAATGTTTTCTTGGTGCACTTGCCCTGGTAGCATCTCTTATGGCATATTGTAAAAAGGGATTGAGGTGCTTTACGGGACCGTTGCTCCTAACTACATAAAGAGATGTTAGGACAACTGAATAAAAGCTTGATCAAGGAGTTACTTGGAAGAAAGAAAAGTGAAACTTCTGTGCAGTTGCTCAATATTAAATCTCAAAGGTGCGGTAGTTGATGTAATCAGCAGAAGGCACTTTTACAAATTACACTGGGTACCATGGCTTGGAAATGCACTTGCCAATGCATTATGCAATCCTAAGCATACTTGCATGATAAGTTCTGGTTTGTTGAGGTGCATGGAAAATTGCAAAGCCCAGAATTTGGCTTTGTTATTCTCTGTAGTAATCAACATCATCAGCTTGAGATCTAACCATTTAGTTTTGGAATGTTATTTGGGAAGATAGCCATGTGACAGGCCTCATGTTGAACATTTCCTGATGGAATGGTTGGCACAGAACCTTTATGCAGTATGATGCCTGTAGCTCACTCAAGCAACTAACTATTTCTTTGCCGGGTGGATGAGTCACATACTTATATACACATTCTGACAACAGAATAGAGCTTCCATGGCTGTAAGGGCAACTGCTCATTATATATGACTAGTCCTCTGGAAGCAGGGTACAAGTCCAGTACGAGGCTAGTGGCACATCAAGTTTCTCTGCTTGTGACCTGGCTGTGAAGCAAAATTAATCTAAGGAGGATTGGAACGGATTGTTTTCGGGTAACTGACCACAGAGAAACTCCTCCCCAAATTGACTCTCAAAGTCAGCAGCTGCCAAGAATGTCGAGGTTGGGAATAAGGTGCAACAGTGAAACGCCAGATGTGGTGGAGGTGAATTCTCTGAGGCACGAAGGGAGCTTTGCTCGGACCCGGTGGTTTAGTGAGTTTGCTACTGGCCTTGTCTAGGGATTGCAACCTAAGGTGTCAAGCGACAGCGAGAGAATTAAAATTAAAGTTTTTATTGAAACAAAATACAGAAGTTTTAAAAAAAATATTGGGTGTCTGTAAAATGATTATGACTATCAAGTTGAACGGATTCACTCACGTCCATTAAGGAAGGAGACCTGCTGTTCACTTATTATGTATTATGATGCACACAGAGTACATTCAGCCCATTGCCAGCTCCTAGCAGAGAAATCCCATCAGTTGCATTCCCCCTCCCCTTGTTTCCCCGTACACCTGCACCTTAATTCTCTCTCGCACGTGCCCGTCAATTCCCCTTTGGTTCTTTAGCCACTTGCCTACACTAAGGGGTAATTTGCAGGAGCCAGTTAATCTTCCCATAGGATGTGGAAGGAAACCGGAGCACCCAGGGGAAACCCAAGTCATCACAGGGAGAACAAGTAAACTTCCCATAGCACCAGAGGTTAGGAGTGCACAAATTGCTGCACCATCTTGCCATCTGTAGCTGCTCTGAGCCATGTGCCCCTCTGCTCCCCTGAAATGGTCTAACAAGCTGCTGAATTTAAAAAAAATGATAGTGTGTTTTCTTTTTACAAAAGTCTTTCATCAGCTGCCCCTACTCCTTTCCACCACCCCCCCCCCCCACCCCCAAAAAATCCCAAGCCTGTCTTGCCAGAAACACCCACATTCTGGCTTGAATTTTAAAGAATTAATCTAGCCGGTAAGTTCCTTATGCTATTTTAACAGGTGTGAAAAATGAACTGTGTGTGATGCTGTGGCACAGATGTGTCTGAGCAGAAGATCCACAAACATGTGGGAAATTGAAGGATTATATTGGGATGGATCTTCTGATAACTGGCAAACTGCCCAGGCCCACAAGGGCTCTGTGGGGACGGACCACAGCAGAGGGCACTCCTGCCATTACACAGTAATTGGTTGAAATCTGTGTTAAAGCCCCATGAACTATTTGTTTTAAGATTGTTTGGTTATCATTCATTTACAATGTACTGATGTTAAGTAATGGGAATAACATGACTTGTTATGAAAATGTTCACTTAAATCAAAATATTGCATGGAACATGTTTAATGAATAAAATATATTTTGATAATAAAATGGCCAGCATTCACCCATCCTTGGGCCAGACTCTTTCACTTCCAGGGTGGTCCCAGTCTTCCAATGGTAGGCCAGCAGTAAGAGTAGCAAGTAAAGCATTAAACAAAAAAAATCTTAATTAGTCACATGTACGTCGAAACACACAGTGAAATGCATCTTTTGTGTAGAGTGTTCTGGGGGCAGCCCGCAAGTGTCGCCACACTTCCTGTGCCAACATAGCACGCCCACAACTTCCTAACCCGTACGTCTTTGGAATGTGGGAGGAAACCAGAGCACCCACAGACACTGGGAGAACGTACAAACTCCTTACAGACAGCAGCCGGAATTGAACCCAGGTCGCTGGTGCTGTAAAGCGTTACGCTAACCATTACATTACTGTGCCTGCCCACTGATGCACTGTGGTTCAGAAGGAACAGTCAGAGTGTAAAGGAGAAATGGCAGTAAATACTGGAGAAGCCCCTTCAGCTTGAAGCAAAAAAACTAGAGATGCCAGAAACACAGCAGGTCAAGCAGCATCTGTGGAGAGAGAAAATGTTAATGTGAAACATTGATTATTTCCAGCACTTTTTGCTTTGCCTTTTGGATTTGTGTGCTGACTGAAATGTGTGTTTATTCTGGATGTGGGGAACAAAGGGAAAAACACATCTAGAATTGCGCAGCATGATGCCACTTGGTGGTTTCCCGTTGTCCTGGACCTCCAGATGATCCTGGGGTTGGGTTTTACGTGGCTGAGTGCTGGAACAGTGAGCTATACGGAGATCTCTGCCTAGTGCTGTAGGCTGTCTATACGATGATGCAGGAGGAACTCAGCAGACCAGGCAGCATCTGTGGAGAAAAGCAGGCGGTCAAAGTTTCTGGTCAGGACCCTTCTTCAGCCCTGAAGAAAGGTCCTGACCCAAAACTTTAACTGCCTGCTTTTCTCTATGCATGCTGCCTGGTCTGCTGAGTTCCTCCTGCATTATCTTGTTTTTCATCTAGATTCCAGCATCTGCAGTCCTAGGCTGTCTATACCGCTGACACACAATGGATCAGAAGCTCTGGATTCCAGTTTGGGCACATGTGCAAACCAGAGTGCGCAGCTTCTGAGCAGAACAACCGTTGAATTCTGGAATGCCTTCAGAGGATCTCTCTCACTGATATCTCTGAAGGGAGGAGGGGGCTTTTTAAGGATGTATCCTAATACCAGACTGTTGGACAAAGAAAACCTCTGCTGTAAACATTAGATAATTTTACACGAGCAGTACTGACAGAGACCAAGGAGAGAATTCCCTGCACCCAACCCCCTTCAGTCAAGTATTCGTTTCCATTACAGAAATAGCTGAAGGTCTCAAAGCAAAAACCAACAAAAAAATAAATAATGAATTGCCAAATCAATTATTTACAGATACAAACAACCCTGACAAACTATTTCAATGAGATTTTACAAGGCAGTCTCCTATCCTCTTCCCGGCTGAGTTTGACTGTAGCCACATTATTTATCAGATGGTAGTCTCTCTCTGTCACAAAGAAAGGTTGTGCAAGCCAGTCTTAATTTGTTAGATGGCTTCTTACACGCCGTGCTCCTTGTCTTTTTAACCATGCCCTGTGGAAGTTCCACAGCCAAGGGATGAGCTTCTGAGGTGGAGCCACAGGCTAGGGTAAATGTACACCAGAACCTGTGTTAATGTTGTTGGTGCCATTGGTTGAGAGAGGATTGTTGCCCTGGATAACCGGAGAATTCCCTGAATAATTCCACTAAGGCTGGTCATTGTGCTGTGTCCAATGAACCTGTTTTATACCTGAATCAGTTTTCTCCAGCGTACCAGGGTGCTTACTCCTTATCACTACCAAGGCTGCAAAGTGTATTCAGCTGATGTTTGTGTAATATCAACCATTGGCCTCATAGGAATGAGTTAATCTAGGATCAAGCTTGAGATGGTCCTGATCTGTGACTGTCATAGAACGTAGTAGAGCACAGTAGCAGGCCCTTTGGCCCATGATGTCTGTGCCGACCACGATGCCAAATTAAACTAAACCGATCTACCTGCATGTGATCCACATCCCTACATTCCCTGCACGTTCATGTACCTGTCTAAATGCCTCTTAAACACTAAACTATTGTATCTGCTTCCACCACCACTGGCAGCATGTTCCAGGCACCTCCCACTCATTGTGTGTGGGGAAGATGTGCCCCCACACATCTTCTTTAAACATTCTCCCTCTATCCCCTCTGGTATTTGATATTTCCACCCTGGGAAAATGACTCTGAATATCTCTGTCTCTCGTAATTTTATATACTCCTATCAGGTCTCGCCTCAGCCTCCAACACTCCAGAGAAAACAATCTGAGTTTGTCCACCTCTCCTTCTAGTTAATTACTCTCTAATCCAGGCAGCATCCTGGTGAACCTCTTCTGCGCCCTCTCGAAAGCCTCCACATCCTTCCTGTAATGTGGCAACCAGAACTGCGCACCATATTACAAATTACAGTTTGGCTCTGGGTCACTGGAATTTATCTCTAACACCTACCTAAATGCTATATTGTATGTGGCCAAGGCTATCCTGGGAGTCGCACAGTGCAGCCCTTGTGTCCAGTATAGCTATGGGTTGTGCTTGGGTACTTCTTGTTCCTTGGTAAACTATATAACACCAGAGGGGTTGCTGGGGCAGAAACAGATTTGTATCTGTAACCAAGGGTGTCAATTAATGCCAACTATCAGTGCAAGCCACTGTTTGCCAGATTGTGTTGTGGACTGATATGTGATGTGTGAAGACCAGATGCAACAAGGGCAGCAGTGCAGGGTGATTGAATGCTTCCTGTGGTTGGCCTTAGCTGTTCCACAATCTGGGAGAAACTGAAGCCAAGGATGTGGAGTAAAACTAAGGCCCGGCCACAATCTCTTGCAGCAAAACAGGAAATGCAGTCAGTTCCTCTGAAGGACAAAATTGGGTTTCAACAAGTTTTCAATTCACTCACCAGGAATGTTTGGACAGCATAGGTTGAATGATTTGCATTGAAGCCTTGGCTTGCATATTTCTGTCTCTTCACACCCCCCCCCCCCCCCCCCCCCCCCCCCTCTTTTTCTTTCTCTCTGGTAATATTTTTCTCCCTTAAAAGAAACAGCTGCAATAAAGAGAGAGTCTCTTTTTATTCCATGTTCCTAGTGGGATGATCAGCAAGCTCAAAATCCAGGTACAGGCATGTGGGTCAAAGGTAACATGACCTTGATGCCAGTTCCTCTATGTCCTGTTAACAATGAAGGAAATGTTTTTTTAAAGAAGCTGTGAGGTTTCTTTGTTTGTATTTCACTTACATTGGCAAATCAGAAGTGATAATTGCAAACTTGACACAATGGCCCTGTTCCAGTCAAAAATATATTCCTTTATCTAGAGTGCAGCAAAATACAAATAGATGTTAATCCACTTTTGGCATAGGTGTGCAACTGTGAATTAATGCAATATAGACTAATGTAAGGATTTGTGTCTGGATAGGAAAAATTGGTTACACATACTGCCTGGATAATAACTGTCTGAATGGAGTAGACAAGCAAGGAAATCCACAATACAGATACTCCGGTCACTAAATGCAGCTGTTTTATTTAAAGAAGATTTATTAAGTCCTGTGGTTCATGTTGGCTTTTCATTTCTCACTCTCTAGAAATTATCTTTAAGCATGTCAAACCTTGACCAGAATTGGGGGTTTTAGTACTAATATGTTACAGAAAGGGCACCGAAGAAGGTGCAAAAGATTCCCTGAGGAGGATGCCAAGACTGTGAGGATATCCATCAGGACGTGGCAGGGCTAAGGGGTGAACTGATGGACACTTTTATGAAATGATTTGCTAAAGCAATAGAGTTTCCACGGTGGGAGATGCCAAGTGAGAGGTTGCAAATAAAAGACCTCGTAAATAAAACCAGTACATCAGGTCAGGATTTCAGATGAAACTTCTATTTTACGCAGAGTTGTTATAATGTCAAATTTGCCACGGGGGTAATTGTAGCAAATAGCACGTTGCATTTTAGAGGAAGCTGGAAGAACTTCTGAGGGCAAAAATAATTGCATGAGCTAAGTGAGTGGTAATTTGACCACATCCCATCTGAAGGGTTGTTGGACAAAATTATCTGAAGAGGGAAGTGGACGAATGAAGGGTCCTGACCCAAAACGTGGACTATCCACTTCCCTCCATGGATGCTGCCTGACCTCAAAGTTCCTCCAGCACTTTGTGTGTTGTGCCAGATTCCACCATCTCTTTTGTCTGAATCATCTAAAATTGATAAACTGGTTTGTTTACTGTCACTTGTTCCAAGGTACAGTGGAAAAACTTCATTTTGCATGCCATCCATACGGATCATTTCACAACACAAGTACATTGAGGTAGTACAAGGGAAAAGCAATAGCTGAATGCAGAATGTAGTGTAACAGCTACAAAGAAAGTGCAGGCAGACAATAAGGTGCAAGGCCTTGACAGGGTAGATTGTGGGGTCAAGAGTCCATCTTATTGTACAAGAGGTCCATTCAATAGCCTTTTAACAGTGGGATAGAAGCTTGTCCTTGAGCCTGGTGGTATGTGCTTCCAGGATTTTGTATCGTCTGCCCGATGGGAAGGGGGAGAAGAGAGGATGTCTGGGGTGGGAGGGGTCTTTGATTATGTTGGCTGTTTTTACCAAGGCAGCGTGAAGTGTAGACAGAGTCCATGGAGGGGAGGCTGGTTTCCATGATGCGCTGGGCTGTGTCCACAACTCTCTGTAGTTTGTTGCGGTCACGGGCAGAGCAGTTGCCATAACGAGCCATGATGCATCCAGATAGGATACTTTCTATGGTGCATCGATAAACATTTGGTGAGGGTCATTTTATGTACTGAACAGGACAAACACGCACTGTATTTGTGTTCTGATTGCCTTGCCCTTTCCCTTTGGCCTGGTAGTTGTGGTCTAGACATGGTTGGAAATAAGCTGATTCAGAAGACCGTGGGAATGAATCCCTGATCGTTTTGTTGGTATGGAGCAGGAGAGAGCATGAAGGTTCACCAGTTCACTCACTGCTTTGTGCTGAATAAGCTCACTGCTGCTAAACATTTCTAAGCCACACCATCTGGGAGGAGTTAGAAGAAGAACTGTAATCAACACTGACCTTGTGGTCCTCTGTTGTTGAGTCATCCCCAGAATTATATTGTTCCAGGCATTGTCTCCACTTGGTATGTCAAATCATTCTGTAATCGTTCCATTATAGACTATAGCACAAACAATATTTATTGTTATTTCAAACATAAACTTTATTCATAATAGGTATATACAAAAGAATAAACAGTACCAGACTTGCATTCTTAGTGTCATATGGTCAATACATTCAGCAGTGTTAACACTTTTTTAACCCATAGCACCATCAGAATCACCTTTATTATCCCTGACATATGTCGTGAAATTTGTTGTTTTGAGGCAGCAGTACAGTGCAAGGCATAAAGACATAAAAATTACTATGTTACAAAAATAAATAGTGCAAGAGAGGAATAACGAGGTAGTGTTCATGGACCGTTCAGACCGTGAGGGGAAGGAGCTGTCCCTGAGTCATTGAGTGTGGGTCTTCAGGCTCCTGTACCTCCTCCCCGATGGTAGTAACGTGAAGAGGGCATGTCCCAGGTGGTGATGGCCCTTAATAATGGATGCTGCCTTGAGGCACCACCCCTTGATGTCCGTGATGGTGGGGAGGGTTGTGCCCGTGATGGAGCTGGCTGAGTCTACAACCCTCTGCAGCCGCTTTCAATCCTGCACATTGGAGCCTCCATACCAGGCGGTGATGCAACCAGTCAGAATGCTGTCCATTCGAACATCTGTAGAAATTTGCAAGGGTCTTTGGTGACATAACAAATCTCCTCAAATTCCTAATGAAGTAGAGCCACTGGTGTGCCTTCTTCATGATTGCATCAATGTGTTGGGCCCAGGATAGATCCTCTGAGATGTTGATGCCCAGGAACTTGAAGCTGCTCACCCTTTCCACCGCTGACCCCTCAGCAGTCTCCCGACTTCCCCTTCCTGAAGTCCACAATCAATTCCTTGGTTTTGCTGACACTGAGGTGAGGTCGTTGTGACACCACTCAACCAGCCGATCTACCTCACTCCTGAACACCACCTTGTTGCCATCTGAGATTCTGCCAACAACAGTGGTGTCATCAGTGAATTTGTAGATGGTGTTTGAGCTGTGTCTATCCACATAGTCACGAGTGTAGAGAGAGTAGAGCAGTGGGCTAAGTACACATCCTTGAGCGCCTGTGTTGATTGTCAGTGAGGAGGAGATGTTATCACTGATCCGCACCGACTGTGGTCTTCCAATAAGGAAGTCGAGGATCCAGTTGCAGAGGGAGGTACAGAGGCCCATGTTTTGAAGCTTGTTGATTGGTACTGAGGGGATGGTGGTGTTGAATGTCGAGCCGTAATTGATAAACAGCATCCTGACGTATGTATTGCTGTTGTCCAGGTGCTCCAGAGCTGAGTGGAGAGCCAGTGAGATTGTGTCCACTGTAGACCTGTTGTGGGAGTGGGCAAATTGCAGCAGGTCCAGGTCCTTGCTCAGGCAGGAGTTAATTCTAGCCATAACCAACCTCTCAAAGCACTTCATCACAGTAGATGTAAGTGCTACTGGGCGATAGTCATTGAGACAGTTCACCCTGCTCTTCTTGGGCACCATTATGATTGATGCTCTTTTGAATCAGGTGGGAACCTCCGACTGCAGCTGTGAGAGGTTGAAGATGTCCTTGAACACTCCAGCCAGTTGGTTGGCACAGATTTTCAGTACACTGTCGGGGCCTGACACCTTGTGAGGGTTCACCCTCTGGAAGGATGTTCTGACATCGGCCTCTGAGACTGAGATCACAGGGTCGCCAGGTGTTGTGGGGATTCACACAGGTGTAGTGTTGTTCTCCCTTTCAAAGTGTGCATAAAAAGCATTGAGCTCATCAGGGAGTGAAGCACCATTACCATTTATGCTGTTAGGAAGTAATGGCATGCAAGCCCTGCCACAGCTGCCGTGCATCCGATTGTGTCTCTAACTTCACACTGAATTGCATTATTGCTCTCACAATGACCTCCTGTAGGTCAACCTGGTCGTACCATTGCCTTTTGTGTGCCGCCACCAACCCCCCCCCCCCCCCCCCCCAACCAACCTCCCGGAATGATGTACCCTTTTGATGTTTGAGGGGCTTCTCCACCCGACTCAGCCTCTCCATGTTTAGTGGCAGAAGGAGCCTAGGCTGTGGTCCTTCTGCACAGCCTTTGCAATGGCCGCACCAAGCTTTAGTCCATCCCCCAGCATGTACCCCTGCAGCCTGGAATGTGCCATAACTATAAACTGGCCGTGTGGTGAGAAGTAAACATGCAGAGTGCCTGCTCTGTTTTTTGGTGTTTGTCTCTGCTTACTGCCATTGTTAATGGAGTGAGCCGAGATTGGGTGCTGGAGGTGTGGCGGCCGTGCGTGATTGGCTGCAGGTGAGGTGTCGGGTGTTGTTGCTACTTAAGTGGTCTGAGATTATTGGGTTTCTTTCCAGTAAAAGTGCAAGAAGGGAGGATACAACGCTGCCTCAAAGCACTTGCTGTTTGCTAATCTCTCTGGAACCTGATGAAATATCAGCTGTAGGCTAATTGGAAAGAAGAAGTTAGAGAGATATTTTAAAGTCATGTTGGCTCCTCGATTTTTTTTTCCCCAGCCCAAAATGGCTTTTCGCAACAGTCTTCAGAAAGAGAAGTAGATTCTGTGAGGGAAAATGAGAACAAATTTTGAACCTTGCTGCAGCAAGGATAAAGAGTCCCGATAATTCGCTATCAAATGAGCTGCGTTCTGCACATCTGTAGATTCCAGACACCCACAGCTGTTGGGCTGGTGTTCACTCCCCACACTACAGCTTGCCCTCAACCCTCACAATGGACTGCTCGAGAGGGCTGTGGCTCACAGATGGGGTTTGTCAAATTCGGGATGTGAAAAGGGGGAGGAAGATATAGATGGCGGCTGGGCGGTGGGTGCAGGGGGACTGGCGAGTGGAAGGAGCAGGGAGGGTGGTCGTGGGTGATAGGGATTGCTCCAGACAGGCCCTGTATGTGTTCTAGGTCGGTTTTGACGGCCTGGGTTTTGCTGCTTGATTCCTTGTGGCCACACCGGTTGCTTTCGTCCTCCTTTATCTTCCAGGGGAGTTTCCTGTACAGAGAAAATGTCTGAAAGGAGATCTTTTTTTGAAAGAGTGATGTTGAAAGGGAAAAAGCTGCATTCGTTTTGTAAACACTGTGACTTTTAAGTGAGAGAATTCTTCCACCCGAAAAGGCTGACCGTAGACATGCCTTCAGATCTTCAGCTTCGTACAGACATGCTAGTGGCTGCCTTGTATTGAATCTAATTCTACTACATAGAAAATACTGGAAATACTCAGTTGGTCAGGCAGCAGTGGAAATAGAAACAGTTAATGTTTCAGCCTGGAGACCCTGTGAGTGTTTCCAGAAATTTCTGCTTTAATATTGATTTCTAGCATCTGCAGATTTTTTAAAATATTTTTCAGTTCTGGCACCCACCACTCTATGTGTATATTCAAAAAGAACTTGTCCTGCACATCGCTATTACAGTGCTAATGACCCGGGTTCAATTCCGGCTGCTGCCTGTAAGGAGTTTGTACGTTCTGCCCGTGTGTCTGCGTGGGTTTCCTCTGGCTGCTCCAGTTTCCTCCCGTGTTTCAAAGACGTACGGGTTAGGAAGTTGTGGGCATGCTTTGTTGGCGCCGGAAGTGTGGCGACACTTGCGGGCTGCCCCCAGAACACTCTACGCAAAAGATGCATTTCACTGTGTGTTTCGATGTACATGTGACTAATACAGATATCTTATTCTTTGAACTCTTCCCCCTCTCAACTTTGCATGCCCTCTAGTATTAGGCATTTCTGGGAGAAAGATACTGGCTGCCTATACCCCTATCTATGCCTCTCCCAATCTTTTATAAACTCCTGCTGGGTCTTCCCTCAGTCTTGCCATTTGACAAAAGCAGATTTGTTTTTTTTAAGGAATGGATTCTGTTAAAGCCCATATTGCATGGAAATGCGCAAACTAGAGGTTGCGTCTCCACTGGTCGCAAGTTGCCAGTAGCATTGTCTCTACTGCGAGCTGTGTAAGTTCCCATCATTCTGCCTTCAACTGATTCATTTGCTGACTTCCTGCTTTAGTTTTAAGTGGAACAATGGCAGTAAATAAATTACAGATGGCTGTTGTTGTCAATTCATCCCTGCACCAGTGTGACTCCATGTTGGAATCTCTGTTGTAGAGGGATACCGGACAGTATAGTGGGTGAGAAAATGTTAGCCTAAACTAACTGAATGAAAGTTGCCGCTGTCTCAATTACATTTGTGCAGACTTGGCTCACTTAGAGCCAAGCCGTAAGATCAGTCGCAACTTCACCTTTTCAAGAAGAGTGGTTCAGAAGTGCTAGCACTGTCTTCTGAAGATGTGGCTCACAATCAGGAGCTTTCATCGGTCTCTGCAGTGCTTGGCTTGTTCGGCTTGATATTTTCACTTGAAGGGGAAGGATTGATTAAAATGGGACAGAATACTTGGCTATTCTTTGTCCCTCTGCAATTTTAAATCGCAAGCAAAAATGAGTCCACACGTGGCCAAGAAGGCCTCTTTTAAATATGTAAATTAGGGTCTGGTGCTGCTTTAACCTGAAAGGAGGCTGGGGAGAGCAATGCTTCACTGTGTGCTGTGTATACGGGTCGGGGCCAAAAGAGGCCTAATGATGTAAGCTTTCAGCTTTATTTTTGTCCCTGGTGTAACCCTTTCATAGTATAGTACTTGCAGAGGTTTTCCTTAATATTCACTTGTGCTTTAATTGTCCCATGCTTTCTTAGTACACTATGTCGTAACACACAGATGTATTACACTGTCTAGTATTGAATCTAAACCACTCAGCTTTCCACTTTATTTGGTTGATAGAAGTCACTTAAAATTTCTTTCAGCTGGTAACTCAGGCATGTGTAATGCTGTTGAAGAAATCTACACAGTGCACTGAAAGGGATGTGGTATCAGTGTTCGACCAAGGTGTATTGCGATTCCTGTAGCAGAAGTGATACCAAAATTCTTTAATGGTAAACATCACCATGTTCTTTGCAAAATAGGAAGCTGTCTGGCCCATTGTGTCTTAAGACAACTTTCAGAGCAGTCCCATCAATTCCATTTCCCCACTTGTTTGTCTGTAATCTATTCACACACGTAGACTAGAGTCATAGTGTAATACAGCACGGACACAGGCCCTTTGGCCCAACTTGTCCATGCCAGCCAAGTTGCCCACCAAGCTAGTTCCATTTGCCTGCATTTGATGCACATCCCTCTAAACCATGTACCTATCCAAATGTCTTTTGACTATTGGTAATTTACAGTGGCCAATTAACCCACCAGATTTGGGATATGGGAGGAAACGAAAGCACCCGGGGGAAATCCACATGGTCGGAGAGAGAATGTACAAACATTGAAGGAAGCATAATGTTCAAGACCAATACAACCATTGAAGGGAAGTAGGGTCATAGAGTAATACAGAACGGAAACAAGCCCTTTGGCCCAACTCGTCCATGCCAACCAAGATGCCCAACTAAGCTAGTCCCATTTACCCACATTTGGCCCATGTCCCTCTAAACCTTTCCTATCCATGTACTTGTCCAAGTGTACCTGCCTGCACCACTTCCTCTGGCAGCTCATTCCATGTAAGCACCACTTTGTGTAAAGAAGTTTCCAGTCATGTTCTTTTTAGATCGTTCCCCTCTCACCTTAAACCAATGCCCTCTAGTTTTTGATTCCCCAACCTTTGGGGGGGGAGGTGGAGGAGAGACTGTGTGCATTCACCCTATCTATGCTCCTCATGATTTTATACACCTCTACAAGGTCACCCCCTCAGTCTCTTACACTCTAAGGAATAAAGTCCTAGCCTGCCCAACCTCTCCCTATAAACTCAGGCCCTCGAGTCCTTGCAACATTCTCGTACATCTTCTTGCACTCTTTCCAGCTTGGTGATGTCCTTCCTATAACAGGATAACCAAAACTGTACACCATACTCACCAACAACTTTTACAACTGCAATATAACATCCCAACTCTTATACTTAATATCCTGATAATGAAGGCCAGCATGTGAAATGCCACCTTCACCACCCTGTCTACCTGTGAGGCCACTTTCGAGGACTATGTACTTGTAATCCTAGGTCATGCTGTTCTACAACACTCCCCAGGGTCTTGCCATTCACTGTGTTTGAGTTGGAACTATTCTGATTACCAATAGGATTGTGGCACCAATAAAAGAGGCAAGCCATTACCTGTTCGAGTTTTGAGCACATAATCTGGGTCGAGAGCATAAAAACCCATATCTAAGGAAACGATATTCCAGTTTCCTGGCCATCTTTTAACTTGCCTGTAACTGTGGAGTTGATTTCACAGCACTCTTCATCATCAACAATGGACGTGGAAAAATGTTTAAAACACATCAGCGTTTCACTCTGGGGAATTGGATCAAGGCACGGGCAGAATTTGTCTGGATAATGAATGCTGTTGATCCACGAGCAGAGCTTCTCGCAGGCTGTGAACGCTATCAATCTGTGGGCAGCGCCCCCCCCCTCCCCTCGATCTCCAGGCAGTGTACACCAGAGCTAAAGGACCGACCACACCCTGGGGCTACAAACAAGTTGCTCCCCTGGCTTTTGAACCTGGTATGAAGCAAAGCCCCAATACACCCCTTGCTCAATGATAGAACAGGGCAGTCAATGGGCAGATCTGGCAGGGAAATAATTGTGGCGACAGATGGGATAGCCTCTATGGGCTGAATGGCTGCTTTCTCTGTCATAAGAGAATATGAAACGCCCACCCCACAGGTCAATGGACTACCGGTGAATGTGATCAAACTGCAGTCAGAATGTCCCCAGAGTAATGAAGGGTGTCGAGCCAATGGTCAGACTAGCCCGTGCTTTAGGCCTGGACTGTCCAACCCTTCCCCTCCAAGCCCACACCCACGTCCCCTCAACACATTCAAGAGACTGCAGGATCTGAAAACTGAAGTTACTGATCTCTGGCTGCCAAGGAGAAAGATAAGTAAGTGTCCCTGATTGTCTTGTTTGGCTGGGAGGTTGTAGGTAGCGTAGAGGGGGGAAAGAGTAGATGAAGTCAACAGTACACAGTACAAATGTTTGGCAAAGGAGTCGCCTGATACAGGACCCCTCCTTCCTCCACCACCCACCCATAATAGAGCAGGGACCTCGCAGAACTGCAGATGCACTGTTAGTTGCAAGTGCAGGAAATACAACTTGCTACCCTGTCTGGAAGGAGTGTTTGGGACCCTGGGGTGAGAGAAGCAGGTGCTGATCTCTGGCAGTTGATTTAAGAATGTGTTTGTGTTCAGCACAGGGACTGAGAAACGTTCGTGCAGATTGGAACAGCTAGAGGCCTTGGCAGGGAATGGGAATTTAGTTTATGCACGTCTTACCGTCTGCCTGACTGTTTGCCGGATATTGTCTTTGTCATTGTCATTGTTGGAAATATTTGAGTTGCTTCCTTCCATGCTCGACAGGAGACAATGTGCTGTTATTTACTATTGTGTTGGAAGAGCTGTGCACAGCCAAAGCTCCAGAGCAGTCAGGCTCTGATCCAGCTCAGCACTTTGAGTGTGTCATTGTATTTTCCACTGTAACTGGACACTTTTTAGAAAGAAGCCTGGAATCTGCCTGTTTGTGATTTGCGTCTAGCTGTGTGGTTATCTGATTCATTACAAATGCTGTCTTGCATTCCATAGTTTTAAAACGAATTTTCTTCGTTCATACACAAACCACGAGGCACATTGTCTAACGCTTACTGCCCTGAAAAAACTAATGATGGTTAAATTATACACCTAATTTTCCTAATTAGTACTTCAATTAAGCGTCTGATTATTTACTTGGTTGAAACCCAAGCATCCTGTTTGGAGAGATTTACTGTGGATGTCATTTAATGGTCCTGGTTTAAAAAAAAATTTCCTTTATCTTTAAATTAAATGAAGTTGCCTCTCATTCATCTTAAAAAGTACAGAATTCTTAAAGGGCTTGAAAGAAGATGATTCCTCTGACTGAGGAGTCTAGAACTGGGGTTCACAATTTCTGAATAAAGGCAAGGCTGCTTTGGACTGAAGTTTCTTCACTCAATAGATGGTGAATCTTTTGGAGTTCTCTACTGTAGAGGCTCATTTGTTTCATTCAAGACTGAACTCAATTGATTATTGGATATTAGAGGAATTGAGGGATCAGGAAAGGGCAGGAAAATAGGTATTGGGATAGAAGATCAGACATGATTTTATTGTATAGCAGAGCAGACTTGCAGGAGGATTCAGCCCTTCTCCTATTAGCATTGTCTTTCTCTTCCACTCCTGCTCTCAGTCATGGACTCGCACGGTGTAGAAACAGGCCTTTTGACCCATCAGGTCCACACTTGCCATCAAACACTCAACGGCACAAATCCCAATTTTGTCCTCTCTCGTCCCTATCAACTTTTTTTTTCTTCCCCTCCTGCTGCCCACCTACACTAGGGGCAATGCACAGAGGCCAATTAACCTACTAACTGCATATCTGTGGCAAGTGAGAGAAAACTACTGTGCTGCTTCTGCCTTTCTGTCTCTCTTTTCTCCCCCCAGTGATTGTGTTCTCCCCATCTCCCACATTCTGCTGCTTTGTTGTGCCTTGAATGCCGTTTGCAGAGTAATTTTTTTTTCATTGCAATTTCCTGTGTCTTGCTTGTTCAACTTTTTGTTTTTTTTATTTCTCATGGGACGTGGGCATCATAGAATCGTAGAGAATTTGAGTATGGAAGTCGTTGTGGCTGTATAAAACTTTGGTTAGGCCACGTTTAGAGTACTGTGTGCAGTTCTGGTCACCACATTACGGGAAGGATGTCGAGGCTTCAGAGAGGATGCAGGAGAGGTTCGCCAGGATGCTGCCTGGATTGGAGAGCATTAGCTATAAGGAGAGGTTGGACAAACTTGCATTGTTTTCTCTGGAGGATCAGAGGCTGAGGGGCAACCTGATAGAACTGTATAAAATTAAGAGAGGCATAAATAGGGAAGATAGTGTTTTTTCACAGGGTGGAAGTGATAATACTTTAACGTAACTTTAAGGTATGAGAGGGAAAGTTTAAAGGAGATGTGCAAGGCAAGTTTTTCTTTAAACGCATGGCGGTAGGTGCCTGGAACGCTCTGCCAGGGGTGGTGGTAGCAGATACAATGGCAACAGATAGGAAGCAGTTAACCATTGTCCTGTCCTGCAGCCAGTGGCCCAGCAAGTACATGGAAGTGCTGTTGATCCCTTCCTTCCTCCCCATGGGATCCCCACTGTCCTCCCCATAATGGTGCATGGAGAGGTGGCGTACATTGGATCAGCTCCCTAGCCGCCTTCAGTTTCGTCCTGTTTGCTCTATAAACTTGGCCTTCCTCTCCGATGCAATACCTTTGTCACGCCTGACATGAAAATCACACTAAACAATGCCCTGCAGCAATCGAAACTTCAACAGCTCAGCATGATCTTGGGAAGCAATCATTCCCTTGGATTGTAAACTGCTCTCGGGATACTTGGAGTCACCGAATACTGCTGATCGGATTGCTGTACAATGAAACCTGCTGCAAAATGGCAGCAGGACTGTTTTGTTCGGAATTTGTAATAATTTTTTTAATCAAAATTACTTGTAATATTTTTCGCAGCAGTTAGCACTTGAACTCCACAATTTAGTCCACTTTTCCGTAAAGCCTGTGACCTGGAACATGATGTTGATTTGGATGGCACTGGGAGCTTCTGGTGAGCCACATTTAGAACAACTGGACATGGATGCTCGGAATCAGGTTTATTATCACTGACATATGTCGTGAAATTTGTTTTGCAGCAGCAGTACAGTGCAAGACATTAAAAATTACTACAAGTTACAAAATTAAATACTTCAAGAGGAATAATGAGGTAATGTTCATGGACTGTTCAGAAATCTGATGGCGGAGGGGGAGAAGCTGTTCCTGAACCATTGAGTGTGGGTCTTCAGGCTCCTGTACCTCCTCCCCAATGGTAGTAATGTGAAGAGGGCATGACCTACACAGATGACAACAGGTGAATGTGATATCACAAAGTAGCTGCACTTGGGCAGTGAAAATTACCTGCACACTTCTTGCAGACTGTGCCGGGTGAATGTTGTCAATTCGGAACAAATACGTGTAGAGTCCTGGGCAAGGTGTACCCATGTAGCTTGTGCAGTGAATTCCTCACTCGTTTGGCAGTGAGACCCACTGCCCACACATTCTGGGCAGGCTAACACTAAACCTGGCATGCCCTGAAACTTGAACTCAAGGCTTCACTTGGCATTGAGTAGCCAATTAAAATAACTCAATTCTGCTGATGCAAGTCAACTTTGTACTGACTGTTAGATCAAGTGGGAGGATATGAAGAATGTACCTTAATTAAAAAGCATCTGAGGAAATGGAATTTGGAAAGGCCAATTCCCATTCTGGAAGCTCATTCACTCCAGAGTTGGGCTGGTTCCAGTCTCCCCTTGCATTTATTTTCTCAGCTGTCAGCAAAAATGAAGAAGAACCATTTGTGCATTGCAGCTACTTGTCTGTTGTGCACAGCAGTTGACAAAAGGTTTTCTGTCCAAACACTTGGTACCAGTTTCAGCAGGCTGTGAGGTGGTGGCTGCCCTACGGCTGATGTTGTGTGGAGTTAGGAATGTTGGCACCAATTGAATTGACTGGGATTGCATTGTTGTACTAGGAAGCCTTGATGTCCTCATCCCTATTCATGAAGCAGCGATCAATTCGGGCATTTGACCAAAGTCACAAAGCATGCTGGTAGGGTTCAAAGCTGATGCTTCGAATTTTTTTTGTTCTGCTCTGACTATAATTCAGTATTATGAGGAGCTGTGATTGGTGAGCAGAATGAAACTCCAGAGGGAAGCTGTTCTTTTACAGAAGGACTCCAGATGAATGTATGTGGAATAAAGTTAATGTGCAAAGTCAGCAGTCCTGGCTTCTATCAGTGCTCAGTGTGGTTTGTTTTGAGAGTTTGTTTCCATTCTCTCTGTGGAAAAAGTTGCATTTGTGTCAGGCGATTCTGCAAGGTAAAAGTGAAGTGAACGACTAATATATGTGCGTGGACTGCAACAGTGTAACTGTAACAAGTGGCTGAGCACACTGACGGGCACAGGCTCTGGAGAAATCTGGGTGCTCTTAGATCCAGCTGGACACAGTCCAAAACTTCACTGACCCTAACCGTAGAAACAACTGAGTTCTTAAACTAGTAATTTTGTTAATAACTGTGAAGCCATGGTGTGATGCTTAATGCTCTGAGAAGGATATAACATTATGATAATACATATTCCTCAATATCAAACTGTGCAACAGTATGCACTTTACATTAATACATACGGTAATGTTCACAAGAATATCACACTCAGCAGGCCAGATTGCATAGTAACATGTACTTTGTGTATACTGCAGTATATTGTCAGCAGTTCTGACCTAGGTTGTACAGTGATGCATTGTCGATTATAACTGCACATCAGTACGATACGCTGAATGTGTGTTATATGGAATTTGCACTGCATGGTGCTGTCCTAAGGTAATGCATGTCTGGCTATTGAATAATAATACACACATTTTATGAACTTACTGTGGTATAATACTCTCTCACATAACACTCACATGTCTTAATTAAAAAAGACGCTTGTGTCAATATCCCAGGACTTTTAAAAGTACTTAAAGTAATACCAACTGCACAAGATATAACATCTCTCCCCGCCCCCTCAGTTAAGTAGGACTTTGCAATTGCCTTCATGTGAATCTGTAATCTTTGAGCAACATGGTGTGTTATTAACTTGCCAATGTCACTACTTCAACTTGGAACTGCTCTGACAAGTAATAATGAAGTGCATTGCCGTTTTTAGTAATTGTAGTGATCTGTAAATTAAGAATTTAATAGTCTCACTTTTGCTCACCCTCTCCTGCCCACCCACCCAGATGCTAGCTCACCTGCTGAATGTTTCCACCCCGGCCTCTTTCCTTTCATTTCAGATATTCAGCATACACTGTACTTTGCATTTATGTTGTCCTAATGCTTTGAATTCCAACCTAGTAATTGGCACTGGATTATTGTTCTTAACAGCCCAGAACAAAAAAAAATCATATCTTTGACTCAATCTCTGAGCACCTCTGATTTAAAATATAATGCAGCTTTTATCTACTTGCCGATTGTACACCAACCATTCTACATATTGACCATATAATAATACTTCCAGTTATCAATATAACACAAAATTATCAACCAGGGTCTTTATTCTCTGGGGAAACTCTACCAAGAGGGTGTGATAAAGGTGTTCATAATTGAGAAAGGTTTGGTCAAAGTTGATATCTTTTCTGCAAGAATTTAAACACTCATTTGCAAATCGAAGAAGGTCATCGTGTGGGGGGGGGTGAAGAAATAGGAATTATCAAAGTTTATAAACTAAAGTCTTGGGCATGTGGAAGTGATCAGCAGTATAGGTGATGGAACAAACATCTGAAGGGTTTCAACAAGCAACTGGATGATAAATAGGGTGAGGGTTGAGGTTTGATGCTTGGTACAGACCCAATGTTGATTCTGCCTGAATCTGCCGGGGCATCAATAAATGTTCTGTGTTTGGTTTAATTGTCCCTGGAAAAGTTGGGGCCACCTCAGTCCTAGCTCCCACTCAAGCCCCAGTATGGTGACCTTCTGTTGGAAACCATTAATGTAGGCATGAGATGAGGATTGGTCCTGGCACTGAGGCCAATTAACAATCCGAATGATACTTCGGGCTAAGAGGGCTAAACTGACGGCAGGTTGCAAACAGCCCCTTGATTATAGATGATTAAGCAAGAGTTCATCTAATTGAGAGGGTTACAGTGATTTTAAAGGAAAAATAGGAACTATTTACCAACTAAACGAGTCCAGAACAAGGAGGCTTAACTTTTGAGAGACCGTCGGCTAGTGAAGGGAGCACTTCTTCAGACAATGGAAATCTCAGGCCATCTCTCTAGTCAGTTGAGGCAAGGAGTGAGTGGGTTGGAAGGAGAACTGGGAGATTTAAAGCTGAGTTTTTTTTTCAGGGAAGGACAGGACCATGGTTTACAGAGGGAATTGAGATGCAGATCAGCTGTGTTCTGATCAAATAGACTGGGGGAGCTGAATGGCCAACTACATTGTTGTCAAAGTATCTGGGAACTCACTGACTCGAGACTCGCAGGTGAAACATAGGGAGAAGGGTAGGGTTGGTGAGTCAGCACACTAACTACACTCAGCACTATAAAAGGTGACGTCTGAAGATTAGATCTGCTCTGTTTTTCCAGTTGTCTTACTGGATCTGCAGTCATGTGATTTCCTGAGGTCATTTCTACGGAAATGCCAAATCAAAAAGAGTGCTATTCTGATTACCTGCCACGGTGCTGCCCTTGGTGGTGACTTAACAAAACTCAGTGTGAAAAGTGGCTCAGTTCTTGCGTGATCCATCCAGATCATTTATTTACCTTTCTGTATAATTTGTGTGTGTCCACTCACCATGTGCCTTTTATCCATTTGAGGGCAGTGCTGGACAGGAGGACACTATCTTTCAATGCCTTTCGAGGCACCACATTATATGTTGACGGTGGTAAACTAAGGCTTATTGTCAGAGTGTGGCTTCATTTAATCCTGGGCAGTCAGTAGCCAAAGTATTGGTTTTAGCTGCTTGGTATTGAAGTGTTATGATGAAAGGTCATCAACGTGGAACACCTTTTGTCCACCTATCACTACTCTGCTTTTCTCTCCTATATATTGGGCTTCCCCTTCTCCTATCTTCAGTCCTGAAGAAGGGTCCTGACCCGAAACGTTGACCGCCTGCTTTTCTCCACGGATGCTGCCTGGTCTGCTGAGTTCCTCCAGCATCATCGTGTTTTTCATCTAGATTCCAGCATCTGCAATCCTTTGTTTCTGTAACATGAAACACTACTGGATTCTTCCTTCACAGCTGCTGCCTGACCTAAGAATTTCCAGTGTTTGGTTTTTATTGAGCAGGACCAGAGAGCAGTGCTGGGTCAAGGGTAGGACAGAGCAGGCACTATTGCCCATGTTTGCTTTAAGGCTCGTGATCATGAGTCATTGGGATGTTCAAGCTGTGAGCCCCTGCGCTCCACTCAAATAAACAATCCAGCTGAGAAGGTGGCTTGGTTTCAAAAGTAGTGGGAGTTTTTGCATTCCTCCAAGTGGTCCTTGAACAAGCAAGTGTCTGTGACATGGTTGTCCTCGTCTTGGCAAAGATGCTTGTGGCAAAATGTGGAATTGCATGGAATTTTACTGGAGAGGAACGGATTATTCGGCTGCTGTTTGAGCCTCTTCCCACCTTGCTACATGCCCCCACCCACCAGCCCCCACCCACCAACCCCCCCCCCCCAGATGACATTTCCCCCAACCTGTCAACACCACCATGTGTTCTACTTGCAGCCTTGCTGTCAGTGTCCAAGTTTTTTTGAAATAAAAATGGACAACTTGTAAAATCAGCACTGGTGAGGTAGCACAAATGGCAAATTGGTTTATTATTGTCACATGTACCAAGGTACAGTGAAAAACATTGTTTTGCATGCCATCCATACAGATCATTTCATTACATCAGTACATTGAAGTAGTACAAGGGAAAACAATAACAGAATACAGAATATAGTGTTACAGTTACAGAAGAAAGTGCAGGCAGACAATAAGGTGCAAGGCCACAATGATGTAGATTATGGGGTCAAGAATCCATCTTATTGTACTAGGGAACCATTCAATAGTCTTATAACAGTGGGGTAGAAGCTGTCCTTGAGCCTGTGGTACGTGCTTTCAGGCTTTTGTATCTTCTGCCCGATGGGAGGGGGTAAGAGGAGCGAATATTGGGGGTGGGTGGGGTCTTTGATTATGCTGGCTGCTTTACCGAGGCAGCAAAAAGAGTAGACAGATTTTATGGAGGGGAGGCTGGTTTCTGTGGTGTGCTGAGCTGTGTCCACGACTCTTTGCAGTTTCTTGCGGTCCTGGACAGAGCAGTTGCCATTCCAAGCCATGATGCATCCAGATAGGATGCTTTCTATGGTGCATCAATAGAAATTGGTGAGGGTCAAAAGGGACATGCTAAGTTTCTTTAGCCTCCTCAGGAAGTAGAGGTACTGGTGTGCTTTCTTGGCTGTGGTGTCTACGTGGTTGGACCAAGATAGGCTATTAGTGATGCTCACTCCTAAGAGTTTGAAGTTCTCAACCCTTTCGACCTATATAAACAGGAGCATGTGCACTCTGCCCCCACCCCACCTTTCCTGTAGTCAATGACCAACTCTTTTGCTTTGCTAACACTGAGGGAAAGATTGTCACGGCACCATGTCACTAAGCTCTACGTCTGTTGCCCTGCTGCTCTCAGTGGGAAGGATCATTCTCTACGAGCAACACACTGTGGAGGGTTTCAGGAAGGCGGGTAATGTCAGTCGGTTACTGATGGGACTGTCCCCAGGAACATGATGAATGGCTGGTTCCCCCACCCAGTGCCTCTCAAGTCCTCATTTAAAGCCTGCGTAACAAAAACATTGTCCGGTGACCTTTTTGTTCTAATTGTTGCATAGGATGAGATGAGTTTGTGTGTTACTGTTATTATTGAGCGCAGATCTTTCTTTCCTCCTCCTCCATCCATTGCCATCTGCCTTCCAATGCCAACACCATCGCCGGTAGTCCACCTTGAGTAGTCAAATCAAGTCCAAGTTTATTGTCATATGCACAAGTACAGTGAGGTACAATGGAAAAACTTGCAGCAGCTTCACAGGCATGTAGGTGCGGACACAACACACAGAACAAATTGCACCTGAATGCTAGATGTTGGTCAGGTTAAGGGTGTTGCGGTTGACCTGATCTGTGTCTACCCAACCTGTGCATCCTCTTATAACGGGGTGTGGGTTTGGGTGTCCTGTGGGTAATATGACTACTACCCCCTACTCCTCTTTTCCCCCCCCCCCCCCGCACAACCCAGCCCCCACACACACACCCTGAGCTGGCTTCTACCTAGTCAGGTTTTGTGGGGAAGAGTATGGAATTCTGGAGACACTAAAGGAATAATAATGCAGGTGACTAGCTGAAGACCGTTCTTCGCCTGTGTGGAACTTTGGCTGTTCTGTAGCCTGGGTGCTCTAGGTGAACAGAGGGGTGCTTGGAACTGTGTTGATTTATTCCTCGAGCAAAGGCTTGTGTGTATGCACTCAAGTATCAGTGGACCTCTGTGTCTCCTGTGGATGCATGTTGTGTGGCTCTCACAGTCTGACTGTGTTCAGTGTTCTGCAGGCCAGGCTTGTCCCCCTGGATGTGCCTGCTGTTGTACTGGGTCCAGGTGTTGTACCCTTCCACTGGAGAAGGTGAAGCAATTCATCAATTTACTCAGCAAGGGTGTCTGTCTCCTCCCAGTCACTGCAGCTGCAGCACATCTGGATCTATAATGCCAGTGGAGGGTAAAGATTGAGGGGTAAGGGGCAAGAGGGGATCTGAAGGGGACTTTTTTCACCCAGAGAGTGGTGAGTACCTGGAGCGCACTGCTGGAGAGAGTGATGGAAGCAGAGTTGCTGGCGGCATTTGTGTCTAAACGAGCACTTGAATCACCAAGGCTTAGAAGGCTACAGGCCGAGTGCTGGAAGATGGGCTTAACACGGATCGGTGCCCACTGGCCAGCATGGACGGTGAATGGTCTGTTTGCATGCTCCCTGACTCCTCAGCCATTGCTGCTAATCCAGAGATGACCATTTACTGTCCTGGCATCATTTAGTTGTCCCACGGCCAGTGTAGTGTCATGGGAAATAAAAAGAGCAATTGCACAGGCCTTATCTTCTGAGTTCAACATGGGTTTGTGCTTTTGCGTCCTGTTCTCACTCACCTCCCCTCCACCCTCGTACTGACAACATTTCCACCTGTGCTCCCAGTTTCTCCTGTGGCTCCCTGTTTGTGAGCAGCCTGCTGTTAATTTCCTGTCTGCTGTGCTTCATGGTCCTGGGATTTATATCAGTAGAAGCAGGAGTCCATTTCAACAGGATCTGTGTAAATGGATGCTGGGGCCACTATTGTAGTCATGGTCAGCCTTGATTTGCTCTGTTGTCCACTCCTAATGGATGCTTCACTCCATGGACTGCAGTCTATAGATCAACTGGCGGATAGAACATTGCCTGGCTTGGTCCACTGAGCTAATCTCTCTCTCCATTTTGCATCTGCATGTGTAGTTGGGTGAGCTGGGACTGCTGTGATGTGGAGATGGATTTCCATTATCAGCAGAAGGATTTGACTCGGACTCACACCACGATCAAGTCGGCAGATCCATACGGATCTTCTAATGGAGTCTCGGGATTGTTGAGTTCATTTCAAGTGACGAAGCTGGAAAAGCAGGTTTTGTGACCCAACAGTGACACACGAAGCCTGTGCCCACACCTGGCTCTCACTACCAGGTTCCAACTCCCCACCCGGAATCGGCGAGTAACCCCCTGCAGGGGAGGGGGCCCTGCAGCAGGCAGCTGACAATAGATGCCCTCCAAGTTGCATGCCACCCTGACTTGGAAATGTATCACTGTTCCTTCATCGTAGTTGGGTCGAAATCCCGGAAGTCGGTCCCCGACTGCACTGTGTAAGCCCCTTCGTCAGAAGGGCTGTGGTGGTTCAAGAAGGCTGCTTGTCACCAACTTCTCGAGAACAGATGGGGGTGCCCTGCAACGCCAGCACCTTCCACCTCCCCACCCACACACCACTGATTTTTTTTTCTCTTTGAATACCTTCGTAATAAAAAAATCAGTGATGAAGGAGCCGACCATGTTAACTGGGTGGACAGCCTTGGGATGCATCGCCATACCCTTAACGCCACTGTCCAGATCTCATAGAACGTAGAGCAAAATAGGCCCTTCGGCCCATGATGTCTGTGCCAAACATGATGCCAAATTAAACTAATCCCTTCTGCCTGCACATGATCTTGACTAAATGGTCCTTATTGAGGATTGCAATGAGTACTACTTGAGTTCAGCTAGTAAGAATCTCTCTGTTCATGTCGGGATTATAGTCTGTATTTACATTTATTTATTTCGGGGTGTGGGCATCATGGAGAAGGCCAGCATTTTTTTGCTCCTGCATAATATTCCTGCAGAAGTGGTGAACAGCCTTCTTGAACTGCTGTAGTCATTCTTGAGAAAGTACTAACACAGTGTAGTAGTGGCAGGGAGTCCCAGCTTTGGAGCCAGCAACAATGAACAAACAGCAATGCATTTTCAAGTCAGGAGGGGAACCTGCAGATGCTGGAGGGCCCTTCTTGAGGGGGTAGAGATTATGGGTGTAAGAGGTGCTGTCAGAGTTGCTTTGGCAAGTAACTGCAGTGGAGTTTGACAGTGATGCACACAGTAGCCTCCCTACACTGGTGGTGGAGAAATGAAATGTTTAGGGTGATAGATGGTGCACCAGTCAAGTGGGCTGTTTTGTCCTGGATGGTGTTGATCATATTGAAAATTGTTTGAGTTGCCTTCATCCAGGAATGGACAATATTCCATCGTTATCCTGACTTGTGCCTTTTTGTAGATGGTGAAATGGGTTTGGGGTGTCTGGAGGCGAGTAACCCGCTGCAGTAAACAGGGCCTCTGACCTACTCTTGTAATCTCATAGTATTTGTATCAGGTCCAATTTGAGTTTCTGGTCAATAGTAGTCTCCAGGATATAGATGGTGGGAGACTCCAGTGATGGTAATGCCCGTGAATGTCAATGGTGGGTAATTACACTGTTTTGCTGGATAAGGTAATTGAGACATGAGGCTGCAGATGCTGAAATCTGGAGCAACACACAAAATGCTGGACGAACTCAGGTCAGGCAGCATCCATGGAGAGAAATGGGCGGTCAACGTTACGGGTTGAGACCCTTCATCTGCACTGACCCTAATTCGGGCCCAGATAAAGGGTCTCGACCCGTAACGTCGACTGTCCATTTCCCTCCATAGATGCTGCCTGACCCGCTGAGTTCCTCCAGCTCCTTTTTGGATCAGATAATTGCCTGATGCTTTGGTGGGACTAATGTTACTTGTCACTTATCAACCCATCCCTGAACGTTGACAAAAGAAAAAGGCAGGTACTGGAATCTGGAACTGAAAAAACAACTGGAATAACTCAATGGGTCAAACGGCATCTGTGGGTGCAAAAGGTGCAAGCTGTCATTTCAGGTCGAGACCCTGTCTCGGGTCTTGTTGCAGGTCCTGATGCAGGAAGTTCTGAGGCAAGATCTCAACCTGAAATGTCGACTTGAACCTTTCTGTGTCCACAGATGCTGCTTAACCCGCTGAGTTCTTCCATCAGTCTGTTTTTTATCCTCATTGAACGTCGTCTAGGTCTTGCTACGTACAGTCACGGACACTTCATTTGCCGAGGAGTTCCAACTCACCACTTTTGTATGTAACTGGGGACTCCATACAAGAATCCAGCCACCCTGTTACCAATGCTTGACAAGACAACCTCTCTACAGTGTTTTATACTTGGCTGCCTTCTGATTTAACATTTTTCATGTTTAAACACCACTCTGTCTCTTTCCCTTCTAGGTGAGCGTAGGACGTGTCTGGAGATGGAGTAATGAGTGAGAGCAGGTTTGGGACAGCTTCTAAGGACCCCCTCAATCCCCTGGGTTCTGGCAGGTCAGTGAATCGGAGTTATTGTGCTTTCTGTGTAACTTTTTAATTTGATTTGTCACAAGACATTGCCAGCATTTATTAACCATCCCTAATTCACCCGGAACTGAGGTGGCAGTTAAATCGACCACATTAGTGGGTCAGCAGAAGTAAGGATGGCAGATTTCCCCTCCTGTAGGGTGTCGGTGGTGGCTTTTTATTGCAGCTGGTAGTTTGTACCCTCACAGCTGAAATTTCAGATTGTTAATCCTGGAATTTGGGACAGCACAGTGGGTAGTCCTGATGCAGGGTCTCAACCCGAAATGTCGACACATTTCTTCTCTCTCCCCCTCCCCTCCACAGACACTCCTTGACCCACTGAATTCTTCCAGTGGCTTTTTTTTTTGGCATAGCAGGTAGTGTTGCTGCCTCATCCATCTAGGTTCAATCCTGATCTCTGATGCTGGCTGTGTGGAGTTTGCACGTTCTCCCTGTGACCATGAGTTTCCACTGAGTGCCCAGAGTTCTTCCCACGTTCCAAGCACGTGCAGGTTGACAAGTAAGCTGGCTACTGTAGATCGCCCCTGGTGCGGGTGGATGGTAGGAGAATTGGTGGAAGTTAATGAGCATGTGGGAGAGAATAGGTTACAGGAAATAAGTAGGGAATTGGGCTGACATTGTGCTGATGGACTGAATGGCTTCCTATATCATAAGGAAGTCTGAACAGTTGTCATGGTGAGGCTTGAACTCTGGTCTTTGGATTGTTACGTTGTCTCTGGATCTCTTGACAACTTAACCATCGTACACAGGAAATCCATGCCTCTCTTTTTTTTTTACAACCCACCCCCATTCCCTTGCTTCCTAACCATCTTCAAAATTCCCCTCACCCTCCACCCCATTCCCCTTCATTCCACAGCAGCTGCCTTCTGTGAAGCATACAGATCTGGTTCTAACACTCCTAAAGGGAGTAAATCACAATAATGATTTCTTAAAGCAGGGATCGCCCAATTTCACATTTTTCCTGTCACTTTGGATCCTGTGTTGGAGCTAATCGCAGCACCAACCAGAAATGCCCACAGTTCCACCTCCTGGGTACAGAGGTACACAAGGAGCCACTCAAAATTGGTGGGTGAGTAGAAAGCGAGTGAGGAGGCAGTGGGGCTGTGGAACACACAATTTCTGAGCCTGATCCTGTCCCACCACTGCACCCCCACTCTTCACCCCCGACCCTGGGGGCACTGGTGACCTAAAAATCACATCAGCAGGAGATAATGCTTCCGAGACAGGACGAGGGAAAACTGAGAGGGGGAAAATCTCAATCTGTTGTTCCCTACCTCCCCTGGACAGTAAGACCCATACTAAAAAGGACAGAGCTCCAATACCGTTGCCTTGTGTAAGCATTCTAGGAGGCATGGCAGAGTTGACCTCCCCTTCCTGACGCAATGCAACTGCAGCCGGTGTACTGGACTTGATGATGTAGCCCTCTTCCTCCCTCCCATCCCGCCTCCCTGTGTGACTACATAATGCCAGCATGTCCCTTTGACCCTCACCAACTTTTACCGATGTGCCTATCCGGATGCATCACGGCTTGGTATGGCAACTGCTCTGCCCAGGACCAGAAGAAACTGCAGAGAGTTGTGGACACAGCTCAGCACATCACAGAAACCAGCCTCCCCTCCACAGACTCTGTCTACGCTTCCCGCTGCCTCAGTAAAGCAGCCAGCATAATCAAAGACCCCACTCACCCCGGTCATTCTCTCTTCTCCCCTCTCCCATCAGGCAGAAGATACAAAAGCCTGAAAGCACGTACCACCAAGCTCAAGGACAGCTTCCAACCACTGTTACAAGTCTATTGAATGGACATCTTCTATGTTAAGATGGACTCTTGCTCTCACAATCTACCTCATCATGACCTTGCACGTTATTGACTACCTGCACTGTAACTGTAACACTTTAGTCTGCATTCTGTTATTGATTTCCCTTGCACTACCTCAATGCACTGATATGAAATGATCTGTATGGATGGCACGCAAAAGTTTTTCACTGTACCTTGGTACATGTGACAATAATAAACCAATTTACACTGGGGCTCTACCTACCCCTCCCCTCCAGCACACAGCATCCGAGCCCCTCTCAGCCAGTATCAATGCTTCTGTCCACTCCTTGCAGAAGATCTGAGCATGAATTCCTACTCCTGGAATCCTGTCTATCCACTAATATCATGGCCTCACTAATTGAGACAAACATTTTTCCTAAATGCAAGATATTTGTTGTGATGTTTATAGTGAGAGTAGTTTCAGTTTATTTAAAAAAAAAGGTACAGAACAGAAAATTGAATGGACTTCAAAAGTGCTTCAATAATTGCAAATGGTTTTACTGCTGCCTAACTACCACATTCTTCAAAAACTTCACATTTCTTATTTCACCAGTTGCCTATGATTTTTTTTATTAAATGCCTGGCCACTTGTGTTCCATTACACTATATTTTTCTTTCTGATTTGCACATGAGCTGGCTGTTGTCCATCAGAACTGCCAACTCAGATGCTGCTGATTGTCATGTGAACAATTATTATTCCTTGGCTTCATTTTCCCACTCCCCTGCCAAGTAGTAGTCCCTTTTGACACTTGGCTGCCAATTTTTCCCTCTTGCTGTTACTCCTCCTTGTCAACAGGGTGACTAATCAGGTTTTAGAACAGTCATATGTTTTTGTTTTGGCAGCGTCAAGAACATAGTGAAAAAAATCGAAGACTCCCTGAGCCAGAGGTCTTGTACTACAACCAGCAAAGTTCTCCGGAAATACAACTGGCCTCTCACCAGGAATTTGGATAAAGTGAAACCCACTGGGGCTCTGCAGGTTGAACCGCTGCCTCCGTCAGGAAAGCCAGTGCTCTCAGTGGACATCGGTTCAAGCAGAAAGGGTCCAAATGACACGCAGCTCCCCAGATACAAAGCGTCGGGGTGGGGGGGTGGCATTCAAAATGGACACGTTGTGAAGAATTTACTGGAGAAAATGCACTCATCAGATAGTGCCCCCAATCTCGGAGATCGCATCACTTCCCGGCACCATGGCGTAAACATTAAACAAAAGATATTGCAATGGGAGGGGAAAACGAATGTTGTCTCCAGCATGGACAAGCCCACAGAAGGCACTTTATCTCCAGACCATGCGTGTTCATTTGCTTCCAATGCAAAAACTGAAAGTCTGGTGGGTAACAATAAGCGAGGCCTAGTGAAAGCTAAAAGCCTGGGACTGGATTTCAGGGAAGGATGGAATGCAGGTGACCAAAAGGTAAAAAGTACTGAGAAAAATGGGGGAGAACCGAACTCAAGAGTGTTGTCTTCTGTCTTCCCTCAAGCAAAGAAACTGGAGAACTTGGCTAAGAACAGTCCAGATTCTGCAAAGTTGCTACCTCCGGGAAATTTTTATACATCCCAGAAATTTTGGAAGAAGATGCAAGACATTCCACAGGATCAAAATGCACTATCTGCCTCAGAGCTGAAAAGGAAGCGAGAAAGCTCTAGTTCAACTGAAAAAGACTTGGATTTGTCAACTTTTAAGAGCAGAGAGACTGGCACCAGGAATGCAGAGAACGTGTACAGCACGGATTCTGAGGAAACTGAAGAATCGCGTGGAATTAATCCTGTTCCCAAACCTCGGCGGACCTTTAAGTATGCTGTAGATAAAAGTTCTGGTGACTCTGCCCCTCAAGTGAAGGGGATATCTACAAAAGAAAATGTTCAATCAGCACCTCCGCTCCCAACCCACCCACCACCCTCAGCAAAGATACCTGGGACTGAAGCACAACTAATAAAGACAAAAAGGTAGGCTGACCTCCATTCATTTTGGACCCTAGTTCTTTTGGAGAATTGACTGTTTTGAGACCCAAATTGTTACGGATCAATTATGACTGAAAGACATCAGTGAATGCCAGGCTAAAGCATTGAAGTCTCTGTTATTACTTCCAACTGCTTAACATGGGTTGACAATGTGAAAGCTGACACTGAAATGTCATATTATTGATATTGGTTTATCATTGTCACTTGTACTGAGGTACAGTGAAAAACTTGTCTTGCATACCGATCGTACAGGTCAATTCATTACACAGTGCAGTTACATTGAGTTAGTACAGAGTGCATTGATGTAGTACAGGTAAAAACAGTAACAGTACAGGGTAAAGTGTCACAGCTACAGAGAAAGTGCAGTGCAATAAGGTGCAAGGTCACAACAAGGTAGATCATGAGGTCAGAGTCCATCTCATCGTATAAGGGAACTGTTCAACGGTCTTATCACAGTTGGTGCAGTTCATTTACTGCAATGTTTGATTGTTGCTGATTGCACGTTTGACCCAGATGTTGTGTACCTTTTAATGATAATTACCTGATTCTGTGTCAAGATATTTCTGTCACCATGTGAATCCCTCTATCTCATTCTGTTGTTATCAGAGCAAAGATCAATGCTCTGCAGAGCACTTCAACTATCCTGTTTCCCACTCCCTTGTTCCCCTGATCTAATTTTCTTCCCCATACCTGCCTCCCAATTCCACCAGGCTGTAAATTGTTCCATGGTTCATTATGTAATTGATATTGTCCTTCAGCTTGATTCCCCAGTTTTAAAGCTGTTTTAAAATGTAAGCCATGTATGCTGGGTTAACGTGTACAGCACAAGGAAAATAATGTGTTGTAGCCAGGGAGAACATCAATCAGAATGTTTCTCCTGGTTGGTACAAATCAAACAAAAAAAAATTACCTCAATAAACTACCATGATTGACCCAGCAACAGGTGCATTTCACTGCACTAACGGGGGGTGCCCCATCCAACGTGTACGGATTCAGATGTTCTGAAGGTACGTACAAGATGCTTTAGGACTTATTGATTTCAAAGTCTTTGTGCTGATGAGTTTTGTTTTAATCTACACGCCATCGCAGTGCTGTTCACATTATTAGTGCACTCTCATTACCCAAGAGTGCTTCAAGGTGCTCTTTTTCTACTTTCCCAAGAAGATAAGGTGCTTGGCTCCAAGAAGCCACCTTCCTTGCTGTTGGCAGTTTGGCCTCCCATTTGCCACATTACAAAATGGATGTCCTGACTAATGTGGTCCCAACGCTGGAACTGAGCCTGCTTTCTCTACCAGTCCATTTGAACCCCTCCAATCCGGCATCCTTCCCGGCTGCAACACTGAGACTTCGGCCAACAATGTTGCAAGTTATTCTATGTGACTCCTGACTAGGGGGCACTATTCCTCCATTCTTCGTGCTCTGTCTACAACCTGTAAAAACAGGAAACCACAGGATCCTCATTCAACCTCTAGTTGAGTGATTTCTGTCCTTGCATGGTTCCACACTTCCTCCCTGAAACTGCTTCTCCTCCTGCTCCAAGCATCTGTTCCAGGCTACCTCCCACTTCACATCCATGTGCCCTCGGCACCGTCATCCCGCATACAGCATCGATTCCACTTTCCTCCTAACGATATCCTCTCCTGCCTCACAACAATCCCTCTTCCATTACTTTGTGTTGTCCGACTGCTTGTTCTACATTCGGCATTGCTTGAGCTGAATCCTGGTTCCAGTCCATCAGTGGGAAGACCATGGCCTTGTCTTTGGCTCCAGCTGGAAGCTCTGTGTTCCCTGGTTGCTAATTCCAGCCCCCTCCTTGCCCAGTGCCAAGGGGATGAGTTGCACCTTCGCAACCTATTTAACCTGGGGCTGAATGCCTGATCCCTTTTCCTCTCGATCACAAAGATTGCCTGCTACCACCTCCCATTAAGTTGTCTTTCATCACTCCTGCCTTGGAAACTTAGCTGCTGAAATCCTCTGGCAAACTCCTAGTTGTCCCAGATGTGACAATGCTTGTCCTCTCCCATCCTGCATAAACCTGAGCTCATTCAAAATGGGCTTCCAATACCCCAGCTACCCTGTGGTCTAATTCTCATCTGTTTTTCAAATAGGTTCACCCCTCCCAACCATTAAGTTCCTCCAAGCTCTACGATCCGCCACAGTACCCTCCAGCCCCAAAGTCATTGCACTGCAGTCCTGGCCTCGTGTGCCCATGCCCCACCCTTTGCTCAGCATTGGTAGCCCAGTCTTCAGCCATCTGACCCTCCCATCCTAAATCCCTCCGCCTCATTCTCCTCCATAAAAATTGTTCTTCATCTCTTTAACCGCATGGTGAATCCAGAACAGATGACCGTATGCATGTGGCTTGGCGTCAAGCTTTGTCTGATAACTGACCATTTTAAGATCCTCAGGAGGCTTCATTGCATTCAAATTGCTACATAGATCTAGTTGGTGGTTTTTCTAATGCCATGTTGCAAGGTCCTGGTACATGCAGAAGCCCAGGCCAGTTACCGGTTCCAGCAAATCGGGATGGAATCTTAGTATTTTGCTTCCATTCTGGTTGTGTGATCTAATGGTTCCTCTTGCCATGCAGACGGACCATGTATCTGTGAGTCATTGTTGTGCTAAGCTTGGTTGGGACAACAATGAACAACCAGTGACTGTTTCCAGAAACAGGAAGATTCAAAACTGTGAATATGTTTTCTGCCAGCTCCCAGGATTGGCAATTAGTGACCTCCTTGTCTGTATTTATTGACTTGCCTGTGCATGCAGTTACATTATCCAGATGGGACTTGGGAGCCCTAGTTCAGGATTCCCTTAAGGTTAACTTGCAGGTTCAAAGTCGAGTTTATTGTCATATGCACAAGTACATGTATTCACAGGTGCAACGAAAAACTTACATGCAGCAGCATCACAGGCACATAGCATCAGATAAGCTGCATTCCCAAGTAAATATAAATTAAACATAACTTGTACACAATTTTAACAAGAAAGAACACAATTAGAACAAAAAAAGGTCCATTTTAGTGCAAAGTGGTCATGGTATTGTTAACTGTAGGTTGAGTCAGCAGTAAAGAAGGCAAATGTAATGTTAGCATTCATTTGGACAGGACTGGAACATAAAAGCAAGGATTTAATGCTGAGACTTTATAAAGTGTTGCTCAGACTGCATTTGGAATATTGTGAGCAATTTTGGGCCATATCTAAGGAAAGATGTGCTAGTCCTGGAGAGGGTCCAGAGGAGGTTCACCAGAATGATCCCAGGAATGAAAGGTTTAACCTATGGGGAGTGTTTGATGTCTCTGAGCCTGTACTTGATGAAATTCAGTAGGGTGGGGGGGTGGGGGGTGGTGTGGAATCTCATTTGAAACCTACCAGATACTGATAGACCTGGACAGAGTGGACATGGAGAGGATGTCTCCATTAGTAGGATAGTTTAAGATCCGAGGGCTCAGCCTCAGAATAAAGGGACATCCCTTTAAAACTGAGCTGAAGAGGAATTTCTTCAGCCAGAAGGTGGTGAATTTGTGGAATTCATTGCCACAGAGGGCTGTGGAGGCCAAGTCATTGGGTGTATTTAAGGCAGAGATTGAAAGGTTCTTGATTAGTAAGGGGGTTAAGGGTTACAAACAAAAGGCAGGAGGATAGGGTTGGGGAAAAAAAAATCAGCTATGATTGAATGGCAGAGCAGACTTGAGGGGCCGAATGGCCTGATTCTGCTCCTATATCTTATGATCTAATGAGACAATAGTCAGTGGAGTGGTGGGGGAACCTATCATGGTCTCTCACACCTCTTTGTTTGAGAGGCGGGCAGGAGAGGGAAATTGTCCACATGTACCAGCCATGGTGTGATTGCTACATGTGTAAATGCTGCTGCTTGGCAGACAGAGTAATCGTGTATGTTCTATTCCAAGGACAGTACAATGGAAACGTTGTGCTCTGTTTGTATGCCTGTTGATTGTGTATTCCCAATAGCAAGATGTTTACAGATGTCACAACCAATTGACCACTAAATAATAGTAGACTGATTCAGATTTAGGAAACCTCTTCCAAGACCTTTTATTGTCGCACCACATCTGAAGTGACTCGAGGCTAGTCTAGTGCACCTCTTAGTTGCTGGCCTGTTGGAACAAATGACCGGAGAAGCCCGTTCAACTAAACAGCATGACAAGTTTTGAGCCGGGAAGAAACCTTGCATTCATTCAATGCCTTGCAGAACCTCTCGCCATCGAAAAGCACTTGCAGGCAACGAGGTAATTCAGAATTGTAGACACTGCCACTGTAATGTAGGAAAAGCAGCAGCCAGTTTATGCACTGCAAAGTCCCACAAACTGCAGTGAGATAGATGAATAGAAAACATGTTAACGGATGTTGCCCAGGACTTGAGACTGAGAGAGAAGACTGGTGTCTCATTTGAAAGGTGGTAACACTGATATTGTAGCATTTACTTAATTTTGTGCCATGGGCGTCAATGTTAATTTTATTGTCTTTTCTCTGAAACGGGACTTGAAGTCATAAACTTCTGGAAGGGAACAAAGCTACCAATAGTGACCTGCCTGCCAACAGTGAGAAAGTACCCGGCTAGGACCATTTCAATTGCATTCTCCAATGTGGAGGAGGTTGGGGGTTGGTAGGCTGAAAGGGTTTGCCCTGCTAGGTGGATGTGTGCACAGTGAGGTCAGGATCTGAATTCATAAATCGGTATTCCACTGATGCTCTCAATGAACAATGCCAGTATGAGGGCAGTGTCAGAGGGCACTGGGATCCTGAGGGCACCATCCCAGCATGCAGCAGGAGAGAGAAGAATTTTGTTTTTAGAAGAAAGTGATGCAACAAGGGATCTATTTTCCTCGCGCTCTGTGGGGAGTTGACGCGGGGGTTGTTTTTACTCTGACCTTGCGTTCCAAACGCAGCAGAGTCAGCACTTCTCTTTTGTGAATAGGTCCCCTACTTGTTAGACCAGATATTTGCTGGTATGTGTTTCTCACGCTCCCTGCATAGTTTTGGAGCTTGACCATCTCTTCAATGGGACACTTTGATAGTCAGAGAGGAGAAAGAGTTGGGTAAGGTCGGCCTACGTCGTTGAGATCTGTTTGGTACTTCAAGCCTTACCCATATTAGGTTAATGTGACAAAAAGTGCAGAGACTCTTAAAACAGATCGTTGCCGTGGAAGTTGCAAGTTAACTAAACAAAATTTCATCCCTGTATTCTCCCTCCATAGCTGGTCCCTTGTGAAAGTGTGGGAAGTGTGAAGCCTGGCTTGGGAATGGGATTAATTACTGCAGGAGAAATCCCAGGTTGATTGCTTCCCTTCCCTGCGAGACTTCAGAGCTGGACTGACTGTGCCTTTCGGTTTTAACGAGCTGTTGAATTGACAAGCGCCTCTGTTGGTTGTGTTAAATGTTCAGGGCTCTGTCATGAAAAGAGGTTACTCAGTAGACAGGAAAAGATCTAAGGACAGAGTGGGTGTATTGGCTTGTGAGGTGATCTCCTCCTCCAGCATCTCTGAACATCCTTGGGAAAAAGTGCAACATTCCCACTGACTTATGGGAATCCCTGGCCCATTCAACATGGGGAAGGAGCATTCGGGATGGTTTTGAGAACCTGGAGTCAGTGCATCGAACTGCACAGAAGCCCAGCAAAAATGCCAGGAGGAGGAGATCACCTCACCCTGTCAGACACTTCATGCCCCCATCTACGGAGAAGCCTACAATTCCCTCAATGGCCTCCTCAGAACCCATGAGTGGATGTGAGTGATTGTGTATGAAGAAGGGACAGGGTCATTTCAACAGAGAGGGAGAGTAAAAGCTGGCGTAGTGACCCAGGCAGTCAGCAGCCTGTCTCTCATTACTCTTCCCTTCCCCGGGTACTGCTGTGTTAGATTCAACAAGGAGGGGCTTGGAAAAAATCAGCTGAGAGAACCAATTGGTGGCCCCTGCACATTATTCCATCACACATACTAAAACAACAATCCACACACAAGTGTAAAGGAGATAGTTACAAATGAGAGGGGTTAGTTTACAACTGACCATGGGGCATAACTTGCAATCAAATTTATAATGAAACTCTGAATTTGCCATCCAAATTATCATCAGAATACCTTTGTTGGACATTAGACGTTGAAAGGCCAAGTTAATATATTGGAATAATAACAATGTCCCAGTGCTCCCAACCTGATTTGTTGGGTGACCCAAGCAATGCCAGATGCACAATGTCTCTCTTTCTCTGTTTCTCTTTCCTTCCCTCTCCAGCCTGTATCTTTCCTGTCCCTCTAGCTACCCCCACCGCCCCCATACCACTTTCTCTTCTCTCTCCCAGAATCTCCCTTTGCAAACCTCCCTCCATCCCATGCCTCACTCATTTTCCCCTCCCTCCAGAAATGTCTCAAGCCTCTCAATACCACTTCCATACCTATCTCCATCCCTCCACCCCCCACCCTACGTTTGTTGTGTTCAGAAATTTCTTCATAAAACTGACTGGCTACTCCATCTTGGTACCATGCTTGCAGCTGCCAAGGCCTTTAATCTTCGAAATTGCCATCCTAGTCCTCTCCCATCCCCAAGCCCCTGTGTGTTTCCACATATTTTTTTCTCCTCTTGAAAGATCCACATGAAATCTCCCGAAAGATTCGCGCAAGATCAGCGGGGGTGAGGCCGCGGCGAGTAGGAGGTATGCTACAGTGAGCACGGAAGCCTAGGGCATGGACCTGGGTGGAGCTGCCGCAGGTGCAGGTCTTGGTGGTAGTAGCAAATATTCAGATGAGAACGTTGAAGGCCAAAGTGGAAGTTGATTCCTTTTTGCCTGGGCTTCTGGTGTCAAATTTTGTCTGATGTCGGTCTTGCGGGGAGCCTTGGGCTGTTGTGTTGTATTCGAGATGCTGGACGTGGTCATTTGTGCCCTCTTGTTCCTGCCTACCTTAGCTCCCCACCACCCCTTCCTTTGTTGTTCCTCCCTCCCCCTCCACCCTGTTGTTCCTTCCTGCTTCCCGCACCCCCCCCCCACCCCCCCCTCAACCACCCCACCCCCAGACTCACTTGGCTTTTAAGCTGCAAACCTGACTCCAAACATTGCAACCCTCTATTTGTAGGAAATCCTACGAGTTTGAGGACGTGGACGGTCTTAAGCTCCTCCTGACTCCTGCAGGGCATGCAAAGAATCACGAACAAGGTGGCAAGGATACCGAGAAGACGCTTCCCCAAACTCTGTCCGAAGAGAACATCTACGAGGATATTATAAGTAAGGGGTCTAATTAGAAGATGAAAGAATTCTTCGCCGTGTTTGCTTGTGTGATTATTTTCACTCTGCCTTTTGGTGATTTTCACCACACTGCAGCTTTACTACGTGTTGCTCCTTTGTGTAGCTCCTTGTTTATATTACTCGTTAATGAATCAATGGAACATTCTCGAGGTCAGGAGATCAGTACGTGGCTCGCTCAGTGAAATCATGGTCCTAGTGATGCACCACAGAAGTGGGCCCTTCAGCCCATCACCACCATGCCGACCTTCTTGCTCATCTACACTGATCCCATTTGTTTGCATTAGGCCTATATCCAGCACGCAGTTACTGACGATCTCAGTTGTACATTCCAGGATTTTGACAGGCAATTTATAACAATTTCAATGCCTTTCATGTTTAATTGTCTGTCCAAATGCCTAAGCGTAGTAATTATATTTGATTCCACCACCGCCTCTGGCAACGAATTCCAGTTATGGACCACTCTGTACATTTTAAAAAGAAATCTTATCCCTCAGATCCCCTTTAAAGTTCCTCCCTTCTCAACTTAAACCCATGCCCTCTTGCTTTTGATACCCCTTCTACTGGGAAAAGGTTCTGACTATCTTCCCTATCTGTGCACCTCATAATCTCGTACACTTCTATCAGCTCACTCCTCAGCCTTCTCAGTCCCAGGGAAAACAAGTCCAACCTACCCAATCTCTCCCCATCATTTCAGCAGCCGCCGCAATAATTGTGTGTGTGTGTGTGCGCGTGCACCCTCCCCCATGTTTCAGGCTTGTCCATCAGACCCCCTGATCTGGGATTCCATGTATTCATGAACTCTTGACCTCGCAACCTACGTTGTCATGGCCCTTGCACCTTATTGTCTGCCTGCACTGCACTTTCTCTGTAACTGTAAAACTATATTCTGCATTCTGTTATTGCTTTTCCCTTTGTACTACCTCAATGTACTTGCGTTTTGAAATGATCTGTATGGATGACATGCAAAACAAAGTTTTTCACCGTACCTTAGTACATGTGATAATTATAAATAAATTACCAATATCAATCCCAGAATATGGAACTTCATTTTCCTACTTTTCTCCCCAGCTTTTCATTTGTTTTTAAAACCTTCCTAATTCTCTAACTGTCCATCCTATTGATTTCCCTCCCAAGCGATAGCCCTTAAGACGTTACATCAATTCAAGCACAAATACACAAGCTGGAGTGGGATATTGGATCCCACATGCCAGCACCACTATTCAGTAAAATAGAACATAGAACAGTACAGCACAGGACAGGCCCTTCAGTACACGACGTTATGCCAAACTAATTAAACCAATGACTCCTAATTAGTCTAATCCCTCTTCCCTGCACATTGACCATATCCATCCCTTCTCTGCATATTCATGTGCCTGTCTAAGAGTCTCTCGAATGCTCCTATGCTATCTGCCTCTACCACTACCTCTGGTACTGTATTCCAGACTCCCACTGCTCTGTTTTTTTATATATAAAAAATTACTTTGGACATCTTTTGTACTTTTCTCCCCCTCACCTTTTAAATACATGGCCTTTAGTACTTAACATTTCAATCCTGGGAAAAAGATACTGGCTCTCTATCTATGCCTTGCATAATTTTATAAACTTCTATCAAATCTCCCCTCAGCCTCCACCTTTCTAGAGAAAACAGCCCCAGCTTGTCCAACCTCTCCTCACAGCATGTCCACCAAACCTGGCAGCATCCTGGTGAGCCTCCTCTACACCCTCTCCGAAGCCTCCGCATCCTTCTTCCCATAATGAGGTGACCAGACGATAAGATATCTTTATTAGTCACATGTACATCAAAACACACAGTGAAATGCATCTTTGCGTAGAATGTTCTGGGGGCAGCCCGCAAGTGTCGCCACGCTTCTGGCGCCAACATAGCACGCCCACAACTTCCTAACCCACACGTCTTTGGAATGTGGGAGGAAACCGGAGCACCCGGAGGAAACCCACGCAGTCACGGGGAGAACGTACAAACTCCTTACAGACAGCGGCGGGAACTGAACCCGGGTCGATAGCGCTGTAATAATGTTAGGCTAACCACTACACTACCGTGCCTGCCGAACTGAACGCAATACTCTAAATGTGGCCTCACCAAAGCTTTGAGGCTGTAATGTCGTGGAAAAAGCCTGAAATCGTGGCTGAGGCTTGCACCTGAAGCCACATCAGGCAAGAAAGGTACAGGCAGCCACCTGGCGTATGTGGGACCGTACCTTGGCAAGCGGCAGTGTATTTGGAGAGGGTAAGTCAAGGGAAGAGCGCATCCATGAGGTTGGAGTACAATGGAACTACAAGGGAACTGGGCCCGTGGCCAGCATAAGATTCAGCCTCTTGTTACAGAGCGGCCTCCGTACAAGCTTCCTTCTCCCTGGTTGGAAGTGGTCCAGCAGTTCCCTGGAACGTAGCTGCGATACTTTACATCCCCTGTTACAAATTCCCTGTCAAGATCCTGGAATGTACAACTGAGATCATCAGTAACTGTGTGCTGGGTCGGTTGTGGAGAGCTGTGAGAAACTCAGGCCCTCAGCTTCCAGATGCCTTTGATCCTCCTCTTTGGTTTCAGCAACACAGCTGTTGGGAGGAACTCGACATCTTGGAGCTGCACAGTTAGAGCAGTACGTTGTATCCTGTGCTCCACTGTCGACTCTCAGCGCCTTGCAAACAATCTGCTGGAGGAACTCAGCGGGTCAAGCAGCATCCGTGAGAGGAAAGGAATTGTCGATGTCTCGGGTTGAAACCCTGCATCCGAGCTGAGAGTGGCAAAGCAAGACGGCCAGCATAAAGAGGAGAAGGCGGTGGTGAGATAGGAGTCCAAGGTGACTGGTGCACTGAGGCGGGGTATGAGGTGATGGGCAGGTTGCACCGGGTGGGGGTGCAGTCTCTTGTGCCTCCACGTGAGTGTTGGTCAACAGTCGCACGGTAGTGTAGCGGTTAGCGTAACGCTATTACAGCGCCAGCGACCCAGGTTCAATTCTGGCCACTGTCTGTAAGGAGTTTGTACGTTCTCCCCGTGTCCGCGTGGGTTTCCTCTGGGTGCTCCAGTTTCCTCCCACATTCCAAAGACGTACGGGTTAGGAAGTTGTGAGCATACTATGCTGGCGCCTGAAGCGTGGCGACACTTGCGGGCTGCCCCCAGAACACTCGACGCAAAAGATGTATTTCACTGTGTGTTTCGATGTACATGTGATTAATAAGGATCTTATCTATCCCCACCTAGAACAGGAAGATGGGCACATGGGGCCAACTCGTGCCTGTTTTGGAGAGTGGAGGGCCGCATTGTTGTCAGGTGGAAGATCTTGGCCTATTAGGAAGTGCAGAGTGCTAAGTGGTTCTTCACTAGGTGGTGAACAGTGTGTTCAATAAATTGTATTTAAATTTAAAAAAGGATTCAATAACCTGCCTCATCTATTTGGTCATGATTTGAATTTCAATACCACGCCAGCATCCACTCCGGTCATTAGTGAAGGATTTGTTGGATGTCCTTGCAGAATTATGTAGTATTGACAGTACACTGGTGTAATTGGGCTGGAAGGGCCTGTAACTGTGCTGTATAAATAATAATTAAAAAAAAGAAAATGTCCATTGGCCACACACATCCCTACCAGTAAATAAACTCCACGTGACTCCACAATCAACATATTTCGTCTAATCCCAGCGCTTAATCCTTCCTATAAATGGAAGATGCTGAGCAGTTGCTTACATCCAGGACCAATATCCAGGCATCCTGCTGTATTGTATTTGATGCACCATCTCCGAGGAGAAGGCGCTTATTCTTTAGGAGTGACTGATAGCCCAAGAAGATGACAGTTGAGCAGACCGATATGGTAGCTGATAGTCTTCATTCCTTTTCCCACCAAACAAACCTGGAAGAAGCCTGACCTGTCCTGTGGGGAAACTGAATGCCTATAAGGAATTCCCAACTTCGCTGCAAGTTGATTACATCTGGGGTTCCACTATCAAATGTAATGCATTCCAGTTGGCCAGTGCTCAAAGCCAGACTACCTTGGATCCTTAATTGCTTGCATTTATATTTCAACAAGGACCACTCTTTGTTTATACTTATAAAAACACAGGAGACCATTGTGCCCATCAGGTTGCTGCTGGCTCCTAGCAGAGCTCTTCCCCCTCTTGTTTCCCTATTGGGGGAACGGGACTTGTTCTCTTTTACGCATGCATCAACTCCTATTTTGTCCTCTTGCTGCTTCCCAATATTGAGTGGAAATGCACAGAAGCCAATTAGCCTACCAGCATGTCTTTGGGAGCACCCGGGACAAACCCATTTGGTCAAGGGGAGAACGTGCAAACTCTTCACAGACAGAATCAAGCCTTGGTCCGTGGAGCTGTGAGGCAGCAGCACTGACAGCTTCACCACAGTGATGTCCCATTAGAAAATGACCAGGTATCAATCCAACACTAAGAAAAGTGATCCTTCTGTTTTAGAGAACACAGTCTGGCACATTGAATGGTGTTTCCCCTCTGAGATTCAATATAAAGTCAAGAGATAGTCATCGCTCACCCACCATTTGCATTGTTTGTTCCCAACTCCTGTTGGGTCTGTGAGCAGACAGAACCCACCCAGAGGGTGATTAGGGGAAAAAAAACCTAAGATCCTGATGGGGAGTGACAGAGTAGGTGTCGATGTTTTCAATAGTGGGACAATCTTGAACGAGAGGATATAGTTTCAAGTAAAGGGGGCGATTACATGGAAATTTCTTCTCGCAGAGGTTGATGAATCTGGAATTCTCTGACCCAGAGTTGTGGAGGCTGCCTCATCAGAAGAGCATAAAACAGAGGCAGATAAATTTTTGGAAGACTGGGGGATATCGGGCTATGGGGATCTGGCACAGAAGAGGAGCTGAGTCCTGGGGTAGATCAACCATGATCATATTGAATGGTGGGGTGGGGCTGAATGGCCTACTCTTATTTCCTAGTGTTCTTGTATTCAGAAACAAGGCATTCTGATTAGCATCCTCCTCCTCTACTTTTGTTCCAGGTCCTTCCAAGGAAAATCCATATGAAGACGTCAAATTCACCCCAACATTTCTGTCCAGAGGGAGGAGAGTTTGGGCATCGCCACCCAGTCGACCCAGGAGGCCTCCAGAGGTACGAATGGTCCTTTATACCTCCTGGTTCTCGGGACCCCAGAAATAAGTGGATGTGTCAAACAAGTGTATGACCTGGGTCCATTTAGACATTGGAAGGAGACATGCACATGTACATACATGGTATATACACAGAACACTTTTTGCACCCTGTCCCAAAGCACCTTGAAGTCACTGAGATTTTTGAAATGTGGTCCCTGTATGGTGTAGGCCAACTTAGATGCAGTTGGGTCCCACTAGCAGCACCCTTGCATCGCTGGCTGGTTGAGGGACATGTCTGGGCCGGGGCATTGGAACATGGAACAGTACAGCACAGGAACAGGCCCTTCGGCCCACAATGTTGTGCTAAACTAATTAAGCTAATGCACCTAATCCCTTCTGCCTGCATGTGGTCCATATCCCTCCATTACCTGCATATTCATGTGACTGACTAAGAGCCTCTCAAACACCTCTATCGAATCTGCCTCCGCCACCACTCCTGGCAGTGCATTCAAGGCAGCCACCATTCTCGTGTTCTTGTTTTAAAGAAAAATTTGCCCAGCACATCTCCTTTTGAACTTTGCTCCTCTCACTTAAATGCATGCCCTCTACTATTAGAAATTTCGACCCTGGGGAAAAAGATACCATCTGTCTGTCTATGCCTCTTATAATATAAACTTCTATCAGGTCTCCCCCCAGCCTCTGCTGCTCCAGAGAAAATAACTGTAGTTTGTCCAACCTCTTCTTATAGCACATGCCCTCTAATCCAGACAGCATCCTGGTAAACCTCTTCTGTACCCTCTCCAAAGCGTCCACATCCTTCCTATAATGGGGCGACCAGAATCGAATGGAACACTTCAGATGCGGCCTAACTAGAGTTTTATAAAGCTACAACGTAACTTCCTAACTCTTGAACTTGATGCCCGGAATAATAAAGGCAAGCATATCATGCATCAACAATAGTGGAGGAGGCCATTCAGCCCATCTGGTCCATACTGACTCCTAGGGGAGCAGTGCCATTCTATTTTTTTTCTTTCTATTAGAGCCATACAGCACGGAAACAGGCCCTTCGGCCCAACTGGTCCATACCGACCAAGATGTCCAATCCAAGTTAGTCCCATTTGCCAGCATTTGGCCCATAACCTTCTAAACCTTTCCTATCCATGTACCCATCCAACTGACTTTTAAATGTTGTTGTTAAACGCAGGGCTTTTTCTGCCAATTTGAACTCAAAAGGAATGCTCATCACTGAAGCAGACCCATTGGACAAAGGGAACACCCATTATCCCATCCTTCTCACTGTGGGGAAGCAACAGTGAACAACTAGAATGAGTGGTCATTGTGGTTTATAAGGACACCACTGGGCTTTGCTGACTGATTTGATCATTTATCTGGCCAAGCATTCTAGTTCCTGAAGGCCCCATATTCTAATCCCTGGTGTCTGCTCCGTTAGTTGGCTTCAAATGGGATTCCACAACTTGTTGAGCAGGGCACATGTTATACTGTGTGAGCACCAGCAATATCACCACATGGACCACTGCGGTTCAAGAATGAGGGCCACCTACTCCCTTGCAAGGGCAACCGGGGATGGGCAGTAAATGCTGCCGATGCCAACATTCCACAGGTAATTATTTGGCCCCCATCGTTACTCAGAGTTGATGGGATCGTGATCTAGCAACAAAACATACAGAGATGGGGCAAGGGTAAGACTGGGTGTCAAGCAGAGAATCTGCCCACTTTTGAAGGGCACAGTGTAGCATCCATAAAGCCTCCCTTATTTCCCTGTGCCCACCCCCATCAACTCTTTTTTTTTTAATACCACTAACCTACAAAATAGGACAATTTGTGGTAACTAATTAACCTTCCAGCATGTCTTTGGGATGAGAGGAAACTAGAGCACCCAAGGGAAATCCGCTTGGTCAAGCAAGAACATGCCTATCTGCACAGATAGCACCCAAGATCAAGTTTGAAAACGGGTCACTGGAACTGAGGTAGCAGCACTAATTGCAGCACCACCGTGCTAAACGCTCACGTTTCAAATTATAGCCAAGAGACTGTGTACCCACACCAAGAGGAGAGACCATGACTTAATATTCGAAGGTATGTCCAATGGTGCAGCAGTCCCTCTGTTCACTGGATTTGGAGCATCAGACTGGATTATAATCCTGAATTAAAAAAGATTGTGGTTGGAATATTCAGCAGAAATATTGTAGTTGTACAAGACATTGGTGAGGCCGCACCTGGAGTATCGTGTGCAGTTTTGGTTGTCCTGTTATAGGAAAGACATCATTAAGCTGGAAAGAGTGCATAGAGGATTTACAAGAATGTTGCCAGGACTCAAGGGTCTGAGTTACAGGGAGAGGTTGGGCAGGCTGGGATTTTATTTCTTGGCGAGTAGAAGATTGAGGGGTAACCTTAGAAGTGAACAAAATCATGAGGGGCATAGATAGGGTGAATGCACACAGCCTTTTTCCCAGGGAAAGGGAAATCAAAAACTGGAGGGCGTAGGTTTGTGAGAGGCGAAAGATTTAAAAGGGACTTGAGGGGCATCTTCTTAATGCACATGCAACAAGCTGCCGGAGGAAATGGTTGAGGCAGGTACGATAACAGCATTTAAAAGGCACTTGGACGGATACATGGATAGGAAAGGTTTAGAGGGACGTGGGCCAAATATGGGCAAATGGGACTAGCTTAGATGGGCATTTTGGTCGGCATGGACGTGTTGGGCCAAAGGGCCTGTTTCCACGCCGTATTACCCTGACTGTATCGGTCAGCTTCTGTTAAGACAAAGTTACCATTTTGGGTTGATGACCCTTCATCAGAACTACGAAAAGTTAAGAAAAAAGAAAGTTTTAAGTTGGAGAGAAAGTAGAAGGGTTGAGGGATCAAAAGGGAAGGTCAGTGAAGGGATGGAGGCCAGCAGAGAGCGAGTGACACAGAAGGCCGGTGCCAGCCGGAACAGGTGGTCAGAGTTGGGGGCAGTGGTGTACGGGGAATTAAATTGACAGGGAACTGGTCACCCTCGCAGACTGCTTTGCAAACCACTGGCATTCGGTCACCCAATGTGCACTTGTGACTACTTTGTGAGCACTGAATACAGTACAATAATTTGGAAGAAGTGTGAGTGAATCATTTGGGTCCCTGGGCAGTGAGAAGGGAAGAGGTAGAAGGGCAGGTGCTGAGCCTCCTGCAGTTGCACGGGAAGGTGAGAGAGGCCGATCGGGCCTTTGTTCAAGGAAGAATTGAAGGTGTGGTGGTGGTGTAGAGGGATTGGATGTGCGTGTGGTAGATCAGCCGGTTGGAACCAGGACACTAGAAACTATTAACGTGGCAGAGGGTGTCAGAAGTGTGACAGACGTAGGTGGGTATAGACTGGAGGACGGGAGAAAGAATAGATCTGGGTAGGAAGAAGGGAGACTGAAACAATAAGTCTACCAGGACGGTCCTGCTATTGAATCTTGAAGGAGATAGAATCGGGCCATGTGTGTTGGGTGGTTGAGGCTGAGGGAAGATCCGCAATTGAAACCAAGTTGGTGACTGTCTGGGAGACGATGGTTTGGTGTTCACTGGTGACGCTCTGGCCCAGTGGGAGGTAAGAGGAGGTGTCTGAGAGTTGACGTACAGCCTGCGCGAGGAAGAGGTCTGTTAGCAAAACTTTTGTCGATAGGTCTGATGGCATTGGTGAGGTTGGTTATGTGAGCAGAGAGGGTTAGGCTAGAGTGAGTAGGTGCCGTGGAAATATCTGAGAAGGTCCATGTCAGGCCAGCGACTAGTCATGAATAGACAGGGTAAGATGCCAGAGCAAGGCATCCAGGTCGATCGAGACTTCTGAAGAAAGGTTCATGAACTGGAACAAAGACTCCAGCAAGAGAAATGGGTGTGTAAAAAGTGGGGAAGAAGAGCTTAACGTCATGTAGTCAGAATTAAGTGAGATAAGGATGCAGAGGGATGGAAGCAAATCCTCTGGTTAGAACTGATCATTTGGGATCAGGAGAGGAAACTGAAAATGCTGCAGGGGGTCAGACTGGGAGAGAGGTGGGATCAAGGGAAGAAAAGTGTGTTCGAATTTGGGAGTTGCAATTTGCAATATTCTTGAATCTCTTTGGTTCGTGAGTGACTCACATCCATAGTGTCATCCATTGGAGCTGGATTCTCTTGATGCCATGAACATGGGTCACAGAACTTGACTACTTTGACTAGATAGCAGGAGGATACAAAGAATACCAATGATCAAAGAAGTGCAGCAAAATTGATCCCTCTGCTTTGGGAATCCAGAGCAAGGGGAGCCCAGCCTTAAAGGTGTTCTCTTCGGTAGCTAATATCAGGGAACTTTTCACACAAAAGGTAGTGGAAAGTTGGGCAGTCTTCTCAAGAAGGCTGTCGCAGTTAGCGATTAATTCAAAATTTCAAAGCTAAGATTGCTAGTATTGTGTTGGGTAAGATTATTGATGGTTACAGAACAAACCAGGGTACGTGGAATTACAATTCGGATCAATTGTTATCTTACTGAATAATTGGAGGGTCTGAGTAACTACCACTAGCTGCGCTGGACAGACTGTGAGGCATACCTGCCCCAAGCTGTGCGTTCAGTACAGCAGAAGTAACTGAGTTCAGAAATGCCTGAAGTAAAGTGTGCAAGCTGTATCTGGGGTGAGTTGGGAGGGAGCCTTTGTATCCATGGCATGGTTTGTAGCAGCAACCACCAATCTGCAGTGGAAACCTTCCACTTCCCCTCAGGCTGAGGGCCAACGAATTCATCAGAAATGCGACTGTGAGTGTCACTGTTTGCAGTGGCAGCAGCGGTGAAGAAGGTAATCAGTTTCCAAGGGTCTGCTCCCTGGTACTGTCCATTACGCCAAACGTCACAGACCAACGGGCTGTTTTTAGCTTCCTTTTTGTCTGTCTCGATGTTGGAAGGCCTTTGCGTTGTTGTGAAAAGGTCTCCCAAGGAGCCTTCATGGACTTGATGGCTGGCACAGATGTGGTAGGCCAAAGAACCTGTTTCTGTGCTGTGTGCCTCTGTGAAGACTGTTCTGCAGGCAGCACAGCTTTCCAGTGGCTACATCCACTCACTGAATGGAAATTGGAGCATGCTCCTAGCTCTCCTGAGGGTTCTTGGCCTGTAGTGCACCTAGGTGGTTCTCTGCAGTGACTGCAACAGCTTGACTCCTCATTGAGTAGTTGAAACCTCGACCTTGTCAACAAATCAGTATTAGTATACAAGTGCAAGTTTGTTTTGACGGACTGATGCTGTTTAATGACTACAGTGCCCTGATTGGCTTTAAAATGAGGCAAAGAGCAAGTGAGAATCTAGCAAACTGCTCACCTAGAAAGAGGCACTAGTTTTGGCAGATATTTAAGCATTGTGCAAAAGAAAGTTACAGATTAGGCAGTGCTATTTCCCAACTCCTTGAGGTCAACAATGAGCAACCTCAGTCTAATATTTGTATGTTTATCCCACTATTGTCAGCTCCCACCAAAACCCCCCGGTCTCCTGGGACAAGCTCAGGAAAGTAAAACGTTGAAAGTTGCAGACCAGAGGAAGGTTGGTAAAGACTGCACAGTCCCTTTGCTTCGCTCCAGTCCCCTGTCTGTGCCGGGCAATCCTGAAGATTCTGTCGGTGGAGACGTGTTTGTGAAGAAACGAAAGAAGATCCCCATGGTGAGTTAATTGTGAGATGCAGTTGTTTGTTTATACAGCAGAACTCTGATAATCCGCTATCCAACTATTCTGAAATCCCACTGTTTTGGAATCTGGCTCACCAGGTGATGTTTGCCGCTCTCCCTTCCTTCTCTCTCTCACTGCGGCCCCACTTCCCATCCTCCCAACTCTCTGGATTCACCAGAACATTTTATTATTCTGCTATGTAACATCTTAAAGTGTTGATTAATAGGAATAACGTTAGATCGTCTGGAAAATCTGCTCGTCTGGCACCACCAACTCCCGAGCATGCTGGATTAATGGAGTTTTACTGTACCTGCAATTTTAAGAGAACAGTGATAGATTGTCACTTAGGATAATTCCTATCGGAGAGTGGTGCGTTGTGTTTGGTATGTTGTCAGGAAACTGTCTGAATTAACAGGTGTCCAAATTTTAAGTACAGTACTTAGTGATTACACCTTGTATTATACAATGCATTAGGTTAGAGGTTCTTACCTGTGTTATTAGGAAGTGTGACAGTTTGTGTTTTACCCCCACAATAAACAATCTCCAGTACTTTGTAGAAGGCCATCATCTCATTGGTATACTGTGATAAGCAGAGTCCAGTATTCGGTGACACAAAGAGATTGCAGATGCTGAAACCTGGAGCAAATAACAAACTGCTGGAAGAACTCAGTGGGTCAAGCAGCATCTGTGGCGGGTAGGAATTATCCTGATGCAGGGTCTTGACCCAAAACATCGACAATTCCTCACAACCCACAGGTCCTGCTCAACCCGCTGAGCTCCTCCAGCACTTTGTTTTTTTTTTCCGCTCTGGTGTTTGGTGAATGCTGCAGCACAGTATCTTGTACTTTTATAGGAAGCCATCACCAAGTAGTTGCTGCTCCAGTGCTAATACCTAACTGCCGCACTGCAGAAAGAGCCTTCAGTATTTGCTAAGCACTGCAGCATCATACCTTACAGGTCCCCTGTGTTAAACAGTCTCCAGCAGCTAGAAAGTGCAATGCTGCTATGGTGAATGACTGCTGTCATTTTCTTCCAGCTGGTTTCGAAAATCCAGGCAGTGTACAATGCAAAAAGAGGAAAGAAAAAGGTGAAGGCTCTGACATCCACGGGACCAGAGTCCACGCCACAGAAAGGTGCAAAAATTTACATTTGTATGTTTATACTGAAAGTTCCCGACTGAAATGTAAACAGTATAATCCAGAGACTCCAGACTTTGTGTCACACACTAGAATTTTTTAAAGGTCTGTGTAAACAATTTTTCAATGAAAATCTAGTTCTGGTATAGCCGTGTGAAAATTTATATAATATAGAAGTCAGTTTTACAGTAGATATTTTTAGTTCCTGTTTTATTCAACAGAGTAAGTTCCACTCACTGTGGCGAAGTGTGGTGTTACTGCTTATTCAGCAGGATATCGTTTATTATGAAGCAGAACAATGACAGATTGTCACTTCAGATAATTCCTATCGGAGGGTAGTGCATTGTGTTTGGTATGTTGTCAGGAAACTGTCTAAAAGGAACTGGCTGAGAAAATTGGTCGATAGTAGTAATTCAGAATTGCAAAACTCTCGACGACAAGTGCTTTACGTCCCAAGAATACATGCTGGTTTAATAACCATAAACCAGTGACTAATCGGAAAGGATGGTTGGAGCTGGTGCCATGGCTTGCCTTGGGTGTGCACTGCCAAAGATCACCGACTGACCCACAGTGTAACTAGCAGGTGGGAGCCAAGTCAATGAGATGATATGACGGACAGAAATCTCATGCCACAGGTAATGCTGCAGGTTTGTTTCAGGAGATGACCTTTCCCCTGATTAACCCTTCCTGTGAACTATTCTTGCTGGGCAAGCTGAGGTTGACCTTTACACATTTGGATGCTCACCAAAGGGGTCAGTTGTGGGTGCCTACTGGAGGAAGTCCTGTGTCATTGCTCACACTGGATGGTCTGGTCTCTAATCCTATACAGTAATGACCTAGAATCTGTGGTCAGTAGCAAGCAGTCTCGTTCTCCACTGACCCACTTGCACTTAACCTTGTGTGGTTTCCACAGCAGAAATCCATGGTCCACAGCCTGTCCCAACCCTCACCAAGATCCTGCATGCCAGCAGGAGTTTGTCCATTGTGCTGGGATTACAAAATGGGGGCAGACTGCTGTTTTAGACAGTCATCAAAGCTACTAAAACTGTGAATATCTTTGGAAGCCTCTGATATTCAGATACACTCAAGCTATTAAAATTTTTAAATAAAAAGTTAGAACTTAAAACAAAACTTTGGGGGGAAAAGCATTTAAGCACTCCTTTTTTTTAAAAAAAAAATTAAGCATTGTTACTAAGGATGTGATTAAGCTAGGGAGGGCACAGAAAAATTTCACAAGGATGTTGCCTGGGTTCGAGGGCTTGAGCTATAAGGAAAAATTGGATAGGCTCGGGGACTGTTTTACCCTGGAGCGAAGGAGGCTGAGGGGTGAGATTACAGAAGTTTATAAACCTGACGGCATAGATAAGGATAGATGGTCTTTTTCTCGGGGTAGTGGAGTCTTAAAAACTAAATGATAGAGGTTTAAAGGTGAGAGGTAAAGATTTTAAATGGATCTAACAGGCAAGTTTTTCAGAGGGTGGTGGGTATATGAACAAACTGCCAGAAGAGGTGGTAGAGGCAGGTACAATCAGTGTTTTTTTTTAAATGCATTTTGACAGGTACATGGATAAGAATGGTTTAAAGGGATATGGGCCAAATGCAGGCAAGTGGGATTAGTTTAGATAGGCATCTTGGTTGGTATGGACAAGTTGGGCCACAGAGCCTCTTTCTGCACTATATAACTCATTAAGCACTTAAGCATTTAAATAACAGTTAAGAAGTCCAAATTACCAAATCCCTCTCAGCAGTTTTTCTCGTGTTGGACTTATTCAAGAATCAGCCACACAGGCTGGATCTGGTTTTCAGCAGTGGTGGTGCAGTGGTTAGATTACAGAATTAGTAATGGTGGCCTAGACAAACAATCCAGGGACCCAGGTTCAAATCCCACCACGTCACTGGTGCAGTTTAACTTCAGATTATAGCAGCAGCAACAATAACCAGCTGTAGTAATGATGACCACAAGAACTCCTAGGTTGTTGGAAGGAAAGGGCAAAGATAGATTGAATGATTGGATTAAAAACCTGGCAAATGGAGTTTATTGTGGGGAATTGTGAGGTCGTACACTTCTGTAAGAGGAATCAAAAGGCAGATTTTCATCTGAATGGAGAGAGACTGGGAAATCTATTTGTTCTAGTGAATCTCAAAAAGTTAGCAGGCAGGTCCAAAAAGTAGTTAAGAAGGCAAATGGCATGTTGGCCTTTATTGCAAAGGGGTTGGAGTTTAAGAATAGGAGGCTTTGTTACAGCTGTACAGTGTGTTGGTGAGGCCACAGCTGGAATGCTGCACACAGTTTTAGTCCCCTTACCTAAAGAAGGATATAGTAGCATTGAAGGCAGTCCAATGGCGATTCACCAGGCTAATTTGTTGGGGTGAGAAGGTTGTCCTATCAAGAGAGGCCGGGCAGTTTGGGTCTGTACTCCTTAGAGTTTAGAAGAATGAAGGGGTGACCTTATTCAAACAAAATCCTAAGGGATCTGGACAAGGTAGATGTTGAGATGTTTTTGGTAGTGGGAGAGTCACAAACAAGGGGACAGATCTACAAAATAAAGGGCCGGTCATTTAAAACTGAGGTGCATAGAAATTTCTTCTCTCGGAAGGTAGTTAATCTCTGGAATTCTCTGCCCCAGAGGAAGGTGGAGGCCAGATCGCTGGATATATTTAAGGTGGAGATAAATAAATATTTGAAAGGTCGAGGAATTGAGGTTTATGAGGAACTGGCACAGAAGAGGAGTTGAGGCCAGCACAGATCGGCCGTGATCATGTTGAATGTTGGGGCAGGCTTGAAGGGCTGAGTGGCCAATTCCTGCTCCAATTTAATAGTGTTCGTGTGTTCAAAGGACAAAGGTAACTGATCCCTTCACCAATCTCTTGTCTTAAAAATGGAAACGTTCCAAACGATTGGACTGTTTAAAGTCTGGGTACAAAATCCATCTTGTTCATTCAAGAGCTAAGAGAGCTATTAGATGGAAGGGTTTCTGTTTGCCTTCACCTGGGGCAACATTTCATAAAGCCTACTCTTGGGGTTACATATTGTCAGAGACACAACCTTGCTCTGGTCAGTAGCAGATGTGAGGTTTGACTTAATTATGGATGTTGAACAGTCCATACAACAGCCCTCTGAATAGGAGAGTGGGTGGCTGATGGTATCACAAGTATAATGATGCTGGGCAGCCTGTGTTTCTTGTTGACCGTGGGTTGTCCTGGATCTCGTTTCTTTCCCAATACATGCCCAAAGCAGCACAACGTTTGATAGCTCTTTATTTCCTCGTCTCGGATACAATTTGGGCACTTGCCTCTGAGTCAAAGGTCAGGTTTCAAGTCACACTTCAGAGTCTGGAGCAGAAAATCTAGGCTGACTTTCCAATGCAGCACTGAGAGACGGTACACTCGAGCAGATGGGATGTAATACTGAGGCACCATCTCTCCGTGGGTTGACCCTAAACATTTCCCTTGATGGTATTTTGAAGAAGGGCAGGAGAGATTGTATTGGTGTCCAGCCTCTCCAGCACCTTGGCTAACAGTGCTATTAGATTGCTGTTTGTGAGGATCTTGCTGTTCTTAACTGGTTGCTGCATTTCTGCCACAACTGTATGTAAATACTTTAGGACACTTACAGGTATAAAACAAAAATAAATCTCTTTATCATCTGACAGGTATCCAGCACATTTTGAGTTCCACCATCACTGGCTTTTTCCATTAAGCACCTTGTTAAATCCATTCCTATTAAGAATGGATGATCTAAAATAAGCACCAATAATCTATTCAGCAGATGTTGTAGTTGGAGTGCAGAGAGACAGGAGTCTGTTCCCGGCCTCCCTAAGGACACGAGGAGGAGGAGGAGTTGGCCGTACTCCATCATTCCTGTACCTCAAGTCATCATCCTGCCTGATCTTGTATCTCTCTCCCTTCCCTTGATCCAAGAATCTATTGCTTTTGGCTTTGAATACACACCACAATGTCCACACCCTACTTGTGTAGAGGATTCCAAAGATTTATGCCCCTCTGGGTCTGAGACACTGACCCTTATCCTGAGTCTATGCCCCAGGGTCCTAAGCCCCAGCCTGGGGCACAACCTGCCAACCCCTTGCAGAATCTTTTATCTTTCAACAAAATCACCTCCCCTAAACTCCAGCAATTTCTGCCCCGACCCCTGGCTTCAGCTGCACAGCCCTCTTGCACTCTGGATCCCTGGCTTGCATTCCGGACTAATGAGTGAGATGTATGTTGGACCATCAGGGTTTCCAAACAATCCGATGCCGGATAATTGGTGTTTTACTGTAACAATGTTTTGTCTCGTACCTTATTAAGTGCCTTTTATAAATCCAGATAAACAGATTCTTGCTTCTCTGGGGGAAATGGAGGAATTGGTAACATCACGTTGTACTTTGAGGGTCTGGTTCAGCCATTTTAACATTTCTAATCTCTCTGCATTCTTGTACCTTTCAGATGAGAATAGTGAGACAGAGAGTGATACGGAAGAGCAACAGAAAGGTGAGAGTGACCCAATGATGTGTGCATTTGGATAGGACGTTGACAGTAGTCTTCAATTTTAAACAGTCTCCTGGGATCAGGGATTCCTTCCTGCTGTTCCCTGTTCTAGAGTGGCTTTGGTGAGGTTAATGTAGGAACTGCAGACTCTGCAACAATAGGGCAGGAGTTGCCTGAGTGAGGAGGCTGATGGTTAGTTTACGAGGCACCGCTGATCCTTAGATCGGAGGTTCTCGATACCATTCCGAGTACTACTACTCCACTTAGAGTGTTCGTGGACTGGAGATTCCCAGGAGTTGGTGAGGATGATGAGCATGGCCTTGAGTCTTTGCCTCTGTCCACCTAGTAATCTCTTCCCATGACAGAACTCGGACCAGAGTATCTGTTTCAAGAGTCTGAAATCATGTATGCAAACGATGTGGTCTGCCCAATGTAACTGACTGAGTGGAACAAGGCCTGAATACTGGGAACATTGGCCTTGGAGAGGACGCTGGTTGCTTATCCTTCCGGTGCACTGTCAGGGTCTGAGGCAAGCTGCTGAGGACAGAAGACTAGTGCACTTATGACCTAATTTTCATTCTAATAAAACAAGTTGGCAGTCGGTGTAATATTTCCCATGATAAGTATCCCCCTGAGCTGGCCCAGATTTGCCACATTCCTGCAGTTCACTGATGCAGGCCAAGTAACAGCACTGAACTTTTCATTTTTACAAACCTCTCATGTTCCAACACTTTTCCTGTCTTAGGATTTCCTTATCCTGACCCTCAATGACCTCGTAATGTACGGAGAACATGGAGTCAAATTAGCATGAATGCATCATAGAGAGATTGTAATTCTGAAGCAGCTGAAATTGTAATCCAAAACCAGATCCAAAATATTTCAGGTCTTTGGTGATTGACCATCGAACTTTGATCTGGAGACCTGTTTGTCGTGAGGGACTGGGGCATCACTACCTGATCTCAGATAATCTTGGACTCCAAAATGTAAGGGACAGAGTAGAGGTGCAGTACGGAGATTTGGATACTTGTCCTGTTAGATTTTTTTTTAAAGGCTTTGGTGTGAGAGAGCACTCTTGATAGTAACACAGTCCCTGAAGGTGCTGTACATGTTATGTTTGCAAATTCCACAGTCACTTTCATTCCATCCTATTTGAGAGTTAAGATATTACAACTCGGTGACTTTGCAATTTAGGGTTCTGTTTAAGATATTCGCAGCAGTCTGCATTTTTTTTTCCTTTTGTACTACCTCGATAAACTTGTGTATAGAGTGACCTGTTGGAACATAGAACAGTACAGCACAGTACGGGACTTTTGGCCCATGATGTTGTGTCGACCTATATAAACCTTATCCACATTCTATCTATCCCCCCCTCTATGTCACCTCCCATAACCGTCTATTTTTCTTTCATCTATATGCTGATCAATCGTATCAGCAACCCCCCCCCCCCAACCAGCAGTGCATTCCAGGCAGCCACCACTCTGGTTTTGAAAAAGAAACCTACTTCTGACATCCCTCCACCCCCCCCCCCCCCCCCGCCCCCCGAACTATCCTCCATGCACCTTAAACGGGTGACCTCTAGTATTGGCCATTGCCACCCTGGGGAAAAGATGCTGGCTGCCCACTGTCTATGCCTCTCATAATCTTGTACACCTCTATCAAGTCTCCTCTCATGCTTTGTCTCTCCAAGGAGAAAATCCCTAACTTGCTCAGCCTCTCCTCATAAGACATGCTCTCCAACCCAGGCAGCATTCTTGTAAATCTCCTCTGCACCCTCTCCAAAGCTATCCTATAATGTGACAACCAGAACTGAACACAATATTCCAGATGTGGTCTAACCAGGGTCTTATAGAGCTACAACGTTACCTCTCTGCTCTTGAACTCTATCCCCCGGCTAATGAAAGCCAGCACACCATATGCCTTTTTAACCACCCTGTCAACTTGCTCAGCAACTTTGAGGGATCTATATACTAGAACCCCAAGAGCTCTCTCTTCCTCCACACTGCTAAGAATCCTGTCATTAACCATGTACTCTGCCTTCAAGTTAAATCTTCCAAAGTGTATCACTCCACACTTCTCCAGATTGAACTCCATCTGCCACTTCTCTGCCCAGCTCTGCATCCTGTCTAAATCCCATTGCAACCTACGACAACCTTCTGCACTATCTACTTCACCAACCTTTGTGTCATCTGCAGACTTACCAACCCACTCTTCCATTTCTTCATCCAAGTCATTTATAAAAATCACAAAGATCAGGGGTCCCAGAACAGATCCCTGCGGAACCCCACTAGTCACCGACCTCTAGGTCAAATACTCCCCTTCTACAACCACCCTCGGCCTTCTGTGGGCAAGCCAATTCCAAATCCACACAGCCAATTTTCCATGGATCCCATACCTCATGACCTTCTGGATGAGCCTACCATGGGGAACCTTGTCAAATGCCTTGCTAAAATCCATATATACCACATCCACCACTCTACCTTCATCAATCTCTCTTATCACTTCCTTGAAAAACTCTATTAAGCTCGTGAGGCGCGACCTGCCCTTCACAAAGCCATGTTGGCTATCCCTTATAAGACTGTGCGTCTCCAAATGCTCATAAATCTTGTCCCTAAGTATCCTCTCCAACAGCTTGCCCACACTGATGTAAGACTCACTGGTCTATAATTCCCAGGATTATCCCTTTTACCTTTCTTGAACAGTGGAACAACATTTGCCATCCTCCGGTACCACTCCTGTGGCCAGGGAGGATGCAAATATCATCATTAACGCTCCAGCGATCTCTTCCCTTGCTTCCCATAGTACCCTGGGGAATATCCTATCTGACCCCAAGGACTTATCTATCCTAATGCTTTTTAGTAGCTCTAACACTGCTTCTTTCTTAAGCTCAACATACTCCAACACATTTGCCTGTTCTACACTAACCTCACCTTCGTCTAAGTCCCACTCCTCAGAAGACTGAAGCAAAGTATTCATTCAGGACCTCCCCTACCTCCTTCGTCTCCAGACACATTTTTCCCTCTTATCCCTGAGTGGTCCTACCTTTACCCTGGTCATCTTCTTGTTCCTCACATATGTGTAGAACACCTTAGGGTTTTCCTTAACCCTACTTGCCAAGGCCTTCTCATGCTCCCTTCTAGGTCCCTTCTTCAGCTCCTTCCTGGCTACCTTGTAACTCTCAAGAGCCCTGACTGACTTTTGCTTCCTAAACCCTAAATAATTTTCCTCCTCCCTTCTGGATGGTATGCAAACAAAAGCTTTTCACTGGACCTCAGTACATGTGACAATAATAAACCAATAAACCAATAATTGTCAGGCTGCACTATTGATCCTGACACGTAGTGATACTGCTGGCTCTGTGTGTGTGTGTGTGTGTGTGTGTGTGTGTGTGTGTGTGTGTGTGCGCCTGTGTGTGCGAACTTGCACACACGTTCTGAGACAACTGAAGCAATTGTGGTTGTTGTCGGGTTAGAGCCTCAGTTTCAAATATCATGAGATCATTAGCCTGATTCTCTTGTATCAGCGAGACTGAAAGTTGCTGGAGCTGCAGTAGATAATGTTGTTTAAACTTTTTATTTCTGTAAGTATTTGAAAGCTGACTATCAGTCCACTGGTTAGATACTTGCATATCTAGATAGTGGTATTGCACTGAAGAGGCAATGCTACCTGAGAATGAGTTAGGATCTCTTAGAAAACTACAAAACACTCCTAAGGCTGGGCAGTTTAGCTGCAGAAAGGGTGCTCCCAATGGTGGGGGGACGGGGGTGTCTGGGACCAGAAGTTACAGTCTACAGATAAGGGGTAAGCCATCCAAGAATGTTCTTCTCCCAGAGAGTGGTGGACCTGTGGAGTTCTCTACCACAGAAACCAATTGAAGTCAACTCATTGTTTGTAGAGCTGAAGGGATCAAGGGAGAAAGCTGGAGCAGGGTACTGAGTTTGGCTGATCAGCCACGATAATATTGAATGGGGGGGCGGGTGGGCATGAAGGGTTGCATAGCCTTCTCCTGCACCTACTTTCTATGTTTTTATGGAACCTATGGTGGGGGACAGCACCTTTTAAACAGTCTCATTAACACAACTGAGTTGGGGTCCTGGTATTGGTGACAAAGCAATAATGGCTGTGTGTTAGAGCTAGCTGGCAGAATCATCCACTGATATTGCCATGCATGTGTGGTGTTCCTGCTGACATGTTACTCTGTACTCGTATGTCACCATGTTAACCCACCCCTGAATTTCACCAGCACTGTGTCATCTGATAATAGCTCTGTTCCAATTTATACATTATTCTGTATTGCAGCCTCTCAACTTGCCCTGAAACAGGTTTCTCCTGTTTGATATCGGTGCAATGCTTGTCCGTGGCTGATTGAAGTAATCCTTCTGGCTTTGATGTTTGCAGCACACAGTCAGCGCCTGGTGTACGTGCACTCCACATTGAAAAGGAACACACGATACCAAACCCTTGAGCGAGATTTAATCGAATTGCAGGAACAGCAGCTCTTTGAGTACTTTGTGGTGGTCTCACTTCGGAAGAAAGTTCCCTCAAACACCTACGAGCCGCAGGTCACACAGCAGTTTCCAAGTAAGGTGAGACTGATTGCACACCGTGTTACACATTTAGTGCCATGACAGCTCACCCATGTAGTTACGTATACTGACCACGAATTCCCATGTTTGCTACATGTAACCACATCCGAAGTATCAGGGAATAATTCCTGGTTCCTTAGCGGAGGTCTGTATTACAATGTGCCCCTTCACTCGAGGCCAGTACAACACTGAACTGGGACAGTGTTCCCTTTCACTGAGGTTGGTGCAATGCAGGACTGAGTCAGTGTTCCCTTGCTCTGAGCTCAGTGCAATGCAGGACTGGGATGGTGTTCCCTTGCACTGGGGTCCGAGCAATGCAGGACTGGGTCAGTGTTCCCTTGCATTGAGCTCAGTAAATCATTGGCCTAGAACATGTTCTCCTTCAGTCAGATTAATTGGCAGCACAGAAGGTCAGTGAAGGTTTGGGCACAAATTATTCCCACTGCTTTTACCTGGCACTCAATGAATCCTTTTCCTACCTCCTAGGTTTGAATCATTTAAACTACATCAGCCTTTCTTGGCTTTTCTTTCTGCTACAGACTTGCTTTTAATACACACTCTACCTGTTTGAATTACTGCTGCCTCTATCCCTTAAGAGTTTGGACCCTGTATTTGCTCTTAACTGTCCTCAGCGTTGTAGATCCCTTTGCCTTCATGGTCTACAGCCTTTTAAACCCCAGACCTAACCCAGATGCTGGTTCCTGACTTCCATCCTTGATTATGTCCGGAATTACAGGTCTTGTCTTTCACCTTTTTAAGGTTTAATGGTGAGATTCCCACCACCAATGTTATTCTAGACATCAGCAACAGCGTAGTAATGGCCTACCTCCAAAAGAGTGAAACTAGAGTGTTCCTTAACCTTCAGATTACAGCAGTTTGTTGATGTGAGCAAATACAGGCCAGCCCTGGGTTACCAATACCTGACCTACAGATACCCCTACGTACTAACGAGCTCCCATGATGTTATTAAATTTTTTAAAAGTCTGATGTACGTGTTCCTTCCTATGAATGGCACAACTAGTTTCCTCCCTCTCCACTTTTAGTAATTCTTTCTTATCAGTCTTGTGTGCTTTTGATGCCATTCATGGTGTGGTTGCCACATCAAATTATTTTTGTGTATTTTCCGACTAGCGGACAAAATCGACTTAAGGACATCTGTAAAAATGGAACCTGTTCATTACCTAGTAATGGCCTGTAGGAAAGGACTTAAAAAAGTTTTAAAACAAATTCAATTATTGGCTAGAACTGACAGCAGAGGAACTGGCCATTTGATGTTTTCCGACTGTTTTATTTCATTCCTATGCATTTTTCTAGTCCTGTCCCCATCGTGTACTTTTCTTCCCCCTTTAAATGCAGCAATGCTCAACCCCTGAGGTGCTGAATGCTGCTGGGACTTAAAATTAGTATGGCTCCATTGGTTCTGGATAAGCTTCTGATATGTTGCAGTCTTTGTATCATCTAGTGAGCCATAGGATTAGGTGCAATTGGGGAAAAGTTCAACGTTAATACCACAGAGCATCGATCCACGCATAAGGTGCACAAATTCCTGGGAGCCACAAGACCATCCATTACCCTTTACGTTGTTACCTTAAGTACATCGGGCAAGTGCCCGAATTGTATCAGATCCCTCAGTCCAACAAATAAAGTAAAGATCTAAGTTCATTCTGACTTCAGACAGAAGAAGTATCCTTGACTGAAGAGCGATGTTACTTAATAAATAGATTGTATGGGTGTAAAACTTGTGCATAGTGGTGTTTTGACTCTTTCTGTTCAGGCCGTCCCCGGGTTACCGACCCTTGACTTTTGGACACCCCTACATATGAATGAGCTCCCATAATATTATTAATTCAAAAGTCTGACATGTGTACATATTCATTCCTACAAACAGCAGATCTTGTTTCCCCTCTCTTCACTTTTTGTCATTGTTCTGGTCAGTCTTGTGTGCTTTTGATGCCATTTATAACAATACTGTGGAGTTATAGTTACCATATTGAGTGATTTCAGTGTATTTTCCGATTTATGGATAATATCGACTCAAGGACATCATTTTTTAAAAAAACGCAGAACCCGTTTGTTATCCAAGGAGAGCCAGTAATTATGTGGCCCTGGTTTGTAAGTAACTTAAAGGTATAATGAAATATGATTCAAAATGTGGCAATTCCTTTGCTTTATATAAACAGTCAGTACAAGTACAGGAGAATGTTGGTTGAATCTTCCCTGTAAGCCCTTAAGTTGCTCATCCCAAACGTGGGGAAATCTGGGATAAAGGTCCACATCTGTGAAATTTGCATGGATTGATGTGATGTAGTATGGACACTGGGCTCTAATCAAGCTGCATTTCAAATCTGGATATTCATTGCACTCATGATCATTTCAGTGTTGGCAAACTATCGGGCTGTATTACAAAAATGTAGAAAGTGATTTAAGTTTATACAAAAGCACAATTAACACAAGTAATACGTGAATGTAATTAATTGTTATTCCCACTGTGGTTAGTAGAGTGAGATGAGAAAGGTACTGCACAGGGGTCCATGTTTGGCTGTGATGACAACATGCAGTGTTTCACGACTTTTGACCCAGTTCTTTTCCCTTGTAATGACTTGTGTGGTTGAAAAGCCGAGGGAGCCTCTTGCATGAGGAAAGGCCACTGGGGAAACAAAGGTGTTGGATACTGTTCTTGGAGCTAGGGGGATTTGAGGAAGATGGGGAAATCAAGGAATCTGGGGAGAAAGCTGGAACAGGTAACTGAATTTGGAGGATTAGCCATGAATAGCAGAACAGGCTTGAAGGGCTGAATGGCCTACTTCTATTTTTTTTTTGTATAATCTGTGTTACCAGTGGACAAAGGACATTCATGGGAATTGGGCTTCACTTGGGGGGAGGAAACGAGGAGCTCCTGAGCTGTGTACATTGGTTGCTTCATGAGGCTTCTTCACCCGGTCTGTTGCAGCTGGAGAAGTCGACGAGACAAGCTCGTGATGCTGAGGAAAGGCTGAAGGCAATCCCACAGTTCTGCTTCCCAGACATCAGCGAATGGGCTGCAGTTTCCCACCTGATCAGGTAGGGATCCCTGTAACCTGGGTGGTTTTGGACAATGAGGCCTCACTTCCCTGTCATATATAAAAGCAGCCCCGTGACACTTCACCACCGTCCAGCAGCAGGTGGTGAATTTTATAGGCTGGCAGTTTTCCTCAGAACTGCCAAGTTTAACTGCAGGTGTGGTAGAAGCCCGTCCGTCCACTGCTGTCAGAGTTTCTGATGTGTTCACATCAACAGCCAGGCCAGCTCCCAGCAAGTTCCAGGTAAAAGTGGAAAAATAACCGTGAGCATTTATTTCTCTCCTTCCATAAATTTGGTACTTTGAAGCCAATGAAATGTTCTTCAGGTGTCGTTATGGTTGAACTGCTGGAAATGCAGCAGGTGATGTGTGTCCATGGAGCAGATCTCCAGCACTATGGTAATGACCAAATCAACAGTTCGTGATTGTTGTCTGAGCAATAAATATCGGTCAGGATACTGGGATGAACTTCACTGCCCTTCGTTTGATTAAGAGTTTACTTGCATCCATTTAACATGGAATAGTACAGTATAGGAACAGGCCCTTTGGCCCAATATGTCTATGCTGACCATGAGGCCAGTTTAAAGTCATCCCATCTGCCTGCACGTGGTCACTATCCGTCTGTTCATGTGCCTGTCTAAATGCGTCTTAAATGTTGCTTTCATATCTGCTTCCACCACCTCCCCTGGCAACACGTTCCGGACACCTACCACTTTGTGTTAAAACAAACATCTTGCCTTATATATTTTCTTTAAACATTCCCCCCCTCACCTTAAACCTATGCCCTCTAGTATTTGACAATTCCATCCAAGGAAAAAGAGTCTCTGACTTTGTACCCTATCTACGCTTCCCACAATTGTATTTGGAGTCATACCAAATGGAAACAGGCCCTTCGGCCCAACTCGTCCATGCCAACTGTGTTGCCCAGCGAGCTAGTCCCATCTGCCCATAGCCCTCTAAACCTCTCCTATTCATGTACTTATCGAAGTGACTTTCAAACATTGCTAATGTGCCCACCTCAACCACTCTTTCTGGCTGCTCATTCCAAATACGCACCACCCTTTGCGTGAAGAAGCTGCCCCTGATGTCCCCTTTAAATCTCTTGCCTCTGATCTTAAACCTATGCCCTCTTGATTTTAGCAACTGCTCCCTGGGGAGAAAGGTTATGTACTTTGTCTATGCCCCTCATGATCTTGTATACCTCTGAGGTCACCCTTCAATCTCCTACATTCCAGGGAATAAAGTCCTAGTCTACACAATCTCTCCTTGTAACTCAGGCACCCAAGTCCAGGCAACATCCTGTTAAATCTTTTCTGCACTCTTTCTAGTTTAATAACATCTTTCTTATAATAGGGCTACCAAAACTGTACAGAATACTCCCAGTGCGGCCTCACTGATGTCTTGTATAACTGCAACATAACTTCTCCATTCCTATATTCAATGCTCTGACTGAAGGCCAGAGTGCCAAACGCCACCTTCACCACCCTATCTAACTGCGATGATGCTTTCAGCGAATTATGCACTTGCACTCCTATGCCTCTCTGTTCCATAACACTCCCAGGGTTGAACCATTCACTGTACAAATCCGCCCCTGGTTTGATCTCCCAAAATGCAATACCTTGCATTTATCTGGATTGAAACCATTTGCCAATCCTCAGCCCACATTCCTAGATCAAGATCGCCCTGTAATTTTTCTTAACCTTTTACACTATCTACAACACCACCTATTTTAGTACGATCCGCAAACTTACTAACCGTGTCTTGTACATTCACGTTACTTCCATCAGACCATCCTTCAGCCTTTGACGTTCCAGAGAATACAATCCAAGTTCATCCAACCTCTCCTTCTAGCTAATGCCCTCTAATCCAGGCAACATCCTGGTGAACCTCTTCTGAACCCTTTCCAAAGCCTCCATAACCTTCCTGCAATGCTGCAAACAGAACTACACACAATATTCCAAATGTGGTCTGACTAAAGTGTTATACAGCTGCAATGTGACTTCCCCACTTTTATATTCAATGCCCCAATTGGAGAGTGAGATAGGACTTTGGTTTCCTCTTGCAAGTCAGGGGTATCTGAGTCAGTGAAAGGGCTAATTCTAAGGACCAGTTAATGGTAAGAATGTGGGGGGATATCCTGGAAAACACTGACATTTGAACATACTCAGTCACACATTGGTGAACGCTTGGAATGAGACATCAGAAGGGATAAAGAGATACAGCTAACTTAAAGTCAAGTAGAAGGAGTGAGATAGGAAGGTGTATATTGTGGGAGTAGGAGTATGATTAGCCCAATGATTTATCAACTTAATCATTGATCTAGATAATCTGACCAAGCACAAAATATCCACTGATTGTGATAACATACTTGAGAGAGCCCTGGTGACTGTGAGGAGCAAGTCAAGGCACTGTTCGAATTGACCAGTTTTAAGGCCAGTGAAGGCACAAACAATAGATACAATTTCTGTCATGCAATGTCTCGACATTAGTATGGTCCTGTCTGTCGGTTTGCTGTGGGATGTTCTCTGATTGATGATGGCTGTAACCAGGGGTGGGCACGGTAGTGTAGCAGTTAGCGTAACGCTATTACAGCGCCAGCGACCCGGCTTCAATTCCGGCTGCCATCTGTAAGGAGTTTGTACGTTCTCCCCGTTTGTCTGTGTGGGTTTCCTCTGGGTGCTCTGGTTTCCTCCCACGTTCCAAAGAGGTGTGGGTTAGGAGCTGTGGGCATGCTAAAGACACATTTCACTGTGTGTTTCAATGTACACATGACTAATCAATAAATAACCTTATCTTATGTCAATAGTGAAACCTTCTCCTTTGTTCTGACTGGTGAGGATGGAAGCAGGAGGTTTGGATACTGCAGGAAACTCTTGGTAAGTCCTTCACTCATCTCCATCCAGCATGTGATCAGTATGAATACAAATGTCTACAAAATGTACACTGGCTGATTAAACAATTGTTGGAGACCCAGCAACATTAGTCCCAATGAATGCACACAGACCACCTCCTTAATATACTCGTACAAGTGCAAAGTTAAACTCCCTCCACCATTCCCTTGCCTACTTTCCTAGGTCCTGTTGTAACTTTAGACAACCTTCACTGTCCACTATACCACCACTTTTGGTGTCATCTGCGAACCACTAATCGTGCCTTAACTAGTAGAGGAGTGGGTTAAATAGATTGGAAAAATAAAGTAAAAGGGAAAGAGAGCGCAGGAGAGGTTACTGAAGTTTCCAGAATAGAAACATGACGAAGTTTAGAAAAGGACAAGAATTTAACTTCCGGCAACATGGAGACAAATATGAGAAGAGAGGTGGTGAATACAGGACTGAAGGTGTTATATTTGAATGCATGTGGTATACGAAACAAGGTAGATGAACTTATAGTGCAGTTAGAAACTGGCAGGTATGACGTTGTGGGCATCAGAGTCATGGCTAAGAGAAGATCACAGCTGAGCGCTAAACATCCAAGGCTACACGTCCTATTGAAGAGGCAGGTGGGTGGGTAGAGGGGGTGGGGTGGCTCTGTTGGTAAAAAATGAAATCGAATCCTTAGCAAGAAGTGATATAGAATCAGAAGATGTAGAATCCTTGTGGGTAGAGTTAAGGAACTGCAAGGGTAAAAAGACCTTGATGGGAGTTGTATACAGGCCTCTGAATAGTAGCCAGGATGTGGGGTACAAATTACAACAGGAGATAGGAAAGGTATGCAAGAGAGGCAATGTTACGGTGGTCATGGGGGACTTCAATATGCAGGTAGACTGGGCAAATAAGGTTGGCACTGGATCCCAAGAGAAGGAATTTGTAGAATGCCTACAAGATGGCTTTTTAGAGCAGCTTGTGGTCAAGCCCACTTTAGAAAAGGCAATTCTGGATTTGGTGTTATGCAATGAACCAGACTTGATCAGGGAGCTTAAGGTAAAGGAACCCTTAGGAGGCAGTGATCATAATATGATAGAATTCACCCTGCAGTTTGAGAGGGAGAAGCTAAAATTGGATGTATCAGTATTATAGCTGAGTAAAAGTACATACGGAGGCATGAGAGAGGAGCTGGCCAATATTGACTGGATGGGGACCCTAGAGGGATGATGGTAGAGCAGCAATGGCAGGAGTTTCTGGGAGTAATTCGGAAGACACAGGATCAGTTCATCCCAAAGAAGCAGTGTTCTAAAGGGAGGATGAGATAACCATGACTGTCAAGGCAAGTCAAAGACAGCATAAAAACAAAACAGAGGACACACAAACCACTGGTCAGGCTAACCAGCTTCTAATTTCCTGTCTTTCCCCTCCCTCCCTGTGACGTTTGCAATTTTCCAGTCGTCTGGAACCATTGCTGACTCTAGTGGTTCTTCAAAGATCACTACTAATGCCTCCACATTCTCTTCAGCCACCTCTTTCAGAACCCTGGGGTGTGGTCCATCCGGTCCAGGTGACTTATCCACCTTCAGACCTTTCAGCTTCCCAAGCACCTTCACCTTAGTAATAGCGACTACACTCACTCCTGCCCCCTGACTCTCTCGAATTTCTGGCATCTGCCATTTCTTTGTTCCCTATTACTACTTCTCCAGCATCATTTTTCAGGAGCCCAATATCCACTCCTGCCTCTTTTACTCTTTATATATCTGGAAAAACTTTTGATATCCTCTTTTATATTATTAGCTAGCTTACCTTCATATTTCATCTTTTCTCCCCTTATTGCTTTTTTTTTAGTTGCCTTCTGTTGGTTTTTAAAAGCTTTCCAATCCTCTACCTTCCCACTAATTTTTGCAATATTGTATGCCCTCTCTTTTGCTTTTACGCTGTCTTCGACTTCCCTTGTCAGCCATGGTTACCTCATTCTCCCTTTAGAATGTTTCTCCTTCTTTGGGATGAAATGATCCTGCGTCTTCCAAATTACTCCCACAAACTCCTGCCACTGCTGCTCTATCATCATCCCTGCTGGGGTCCCCATCCAGTTAACTTTGGCCAGCTCCTCTCTCATGCCTCTGTACTTACCTTTACTCAACTGTAATACAGATTACATTTGATTTTTTCTTTTGACTTCTCCCTCTCAAACTGCAGGGTGTATTCTATCATATTATGATCACTGCTTCCTAAGGGTTCCTTTACCTTGCGCTGCCTGATCAAATCTGGTTCATTGCACAACACCATATCCAGAATTGCCTTTTCCCTAATGGGTTCAACCACAAGCTACTCTAAAAAGCCATCTTGTAGGCATTCTACAAATTCCTTCTCTTGGGATCCAGTGTCAACCTTATTTTACCAGTCTACCTGCATATTGAAGTCCCCCATGACTACCGTAACATTGCCTCTCTTGCATACCTTTCCTATCTCCTGCTGTAACTTGTACCCCACATCCTGGCTACTATTTGGATTTTAGAGTCCATTATTAAGAATGAGATTTTGGGGTACTTGGAAGCACATGATAAAATAGGCTGAAGTCAATGTGGTTTCCTTAAGGGGAGATCTTCCCTGACAAGTCTGTTGGAATTCTTTGAGGAAGTAACAAACAGGATAGACAAAGGAGAGTAGGTGGATTTTCCAGAAGGCCTTTGACAAGGTGCTGCATATGAGGCTTCTAAACAAGATAAGAGCCCATGGTATTATAGGAAAGGTACTCGCATGGATAGAAGGTTGGCTGACTGGCAGAAGGCAAAGGGTGGGAATAAAGGGAGCCTTTTCTGGTTGGCTGCCAGTGATTAGTGATGTTCCCCAAGGGTCAGTGTTGGGTCTGCAACTTTTCACTCTATATGTTAGCGATCTGGATGACAGAAATGATGGCTTTGTTTTTGAGTTTGCGGATGATACAAGGATGGGTGGAGAAAGTAGGTAGTGTTAAGGAAGCAGGGAGTCTGCAGGAGGACTTGGATAGGTCGGGAGAATGGGCAAAGAAGTGGCAGATGGAATACAGTGTAGGGAAGTGTATGGTCATGCACTTTGGTAGAAGGAATAAAGGCGTAGACTATTTTCTAAATGGGGAGAAAATTCAGAAATCGGAGACGCAAAAGGACTTGGGATTCCTAGCGCAGGATTACCTAAAGTTTAACTTACAGGTTGAGTCGGTGGTAAGGAAGGCAAATGCAATGTTCGCATTCATTTCAAGAGGACTATAATATAAAAACAAGGATGTAGTGCTGAAGCTTTATAAGGCATTGGTCTGACCACATTTGGAATATTGTGAACAGTTTTGGGCCCCATAATCTAAGAAAGGAAGTTCTGGCTTTGGAAAAGGTCCAGAGGAGGTTTACGAGAATCATCTCAGGGATGAAAGTGTTAACGTATGAGGAGCATTTGATGGTTCTGGGCCTGTACTCACTGGAGTTTAGAAGGATGAGGGGGGATCTCATTGAAACCTACTGAACATTGAAAGGCCTGGATATGTGAAGAGGATGTTTCCAGTAGTGAGAGAGTCTACAACCAGAGGGCACAGCTTTAGAACAGAAGGACGTCCCTTTTAGACCAGAGATGAGGAGGAATTTCTTTCGCCAGAGGGTGGTGAATCTGTGGAATTCATTGCCACAGAAGGCTGCAGAGGCCAAGTCAATGGATATATTTAAAGCGGAGGTTGATAGGTTCTTGATTAGTAAAGGTGTCAACGGTTACAGGGAGAAGGCAGGAGGATGGTGAGAGGGGAAAAATAAATGTGATCAAATGGCAGAGTAGACGCTAATGGCCTAATTCCGCTCCTGTGTCTTATGGTGCCACCTACACTCCTAGCCATGATTGGTGATCTGATTGTTGTGGGTGCAGGGGAACTTGGACCAAGCTGAATCTATTGCAGAGCATTAGCTGGCAAGTGCAAGTTGCCACCGGAATGTGACAACTCTTTGCAAGCTGCTCTCAGCAGATCTACATTACATCTATCACAATCATTCTACTCTCTTAAATCTCAATTCTATGACTTTAAGAATTACCTGCACTGCATTCTCTATAACTGTACACTGTATTCCACATTCTGTTATTACTTCTGTGCTACCTCATGTACTTGTTTAGAATGACCGATATGGATGGCATGCAAAACAAAGGTTTTCCACTGTATCTCTGTACACATGACAATAATAAACCAACAATATCATTTAAATGGTTCCCACCTCAATCCATGTCCAGCAAGGAAAATGAAAGTTAAAAGATTGTACTAGGATTTTCTAAAAAAAAAAATAGAGACGGTGGGTGCCTCAGTCACTCAGTGTTGGGTACTAATGGAATCGAGGAGTAAGAGGTTACTGCAGGAAAGTAGTGCTGTAGAAGGAGGTCAGACCTAACCCTAATGGTGGAGCAGATACTATTGGTGCTACTCCAAATTTGTTATGTAACTTTTGCCTTTGTTTTTGCATTCAAAGGTCATAACAGTTTGCATGGGATGAGGGAGGGATGTGGTATTTCAGAACAAAGGGATTAAAGTCCATGAAACAAAGCTTCTGGACAAACAGTAATGACAGCAGCTGGATCACCAGGTTGACCACAAATGGAACAGATGCACAGCAGGAGGTGTGAGGCAGCTGGTCCTGGAAAGTGATCTCGGTGTTGGGCAGCTCTGTGCCATGACTGACTGGAGATGCCCACTGTGCTGCCCCTTGCCACGTTGCAGGTTGACCACAGGCAGAACCGGGCAGTTGCACTTGGTTATGCACCCAGTTGATGTCGACCTGGTGTCTCCCAGGTGAAGGCCTTTCGGTATAAACTGGGGCTTCAATTTGACGTTGCACTGGTGGTTCAATGGTAGAATTCCCATGACATGGGAGGCCCCAGTTCGATTCCTGGTCAATGCAGAAGTTGTTCTTGGGATGGAACAGTGGTGCTACCTCACAGTTAATGGGTTCAATCCTGACCTCAAGTGCTGTCACCATGGAGTCTCCCTGTCACTGCATGAGTTTCCCCAAGTGCTTCAGTTTCCTTCCACATCCCAAAGATGTGCAGGTTGGTGGGTTAATTGGCCACTGTAAATTGCCCCCTAGTGTGCAAGCGAGTGGTAGAATCTAAGGGAGGTGGGGAGAGAGTAGATGTTGGGAGTGTGTGGTGAATGTTTGGTCGGTTGGTTGTAGAGCTGGTTCTGTACTGTATAACTCTGTGTCCGCTATGATCTATAACTGTGAGCAGACTAACTTCCATCATATGAACTGGGCAACTCTACATTGGGTTAAACACTTGCTGTGTAGCTGGGAGAGCGTGTGGATTGGGTGAACTACTCATTTGATGGGATCAGAGTGGCGGATGGTGGATTACCACTTTAAGGCTTAAAACTCCAAAGAATCTTATAACTGTAATGTTACCCCACCCCCCTCCCTCACCCCCCCCCCCCCCCCCAACTATTCCTCGCTGACTGCTCCATCTGCTGTCTTTTCATGTGATCCGTCCAGCCAAATGGGAAAGGTAAAAGACTGCCGGAGGTTTATTGTATCATCAGTCGTCTCGGCTGCTTCAATCTCTTCTCGAAGGTAAAAGCAAATCTAGAGCTCTGTGTATATGTGTGTCCTTCTATCACCAGGCACGGTACCTATCCAGTTCCCACCCCCACGCTTCTCTTACCTGGCAAAGGAGCAGCAGGCAGTGGTTCTCCTGAGATTGCCAAGACAAGAAATTTGCTCTGATCAATTGTGCTACAAGGCTACCGATTTCGCTAGCTCATTCCTCCTGCAGTACAGGACCTTGGGCCTACACTGAGGAGGTATTGGCCAGGTCATTGGGCTGCATTTCAACTGGGAAGCACCAGCCTTTTAAACTTGATGATGTTTCTAACCTGGGAAAGGCACCGAGAACCCGAGCCACTAATTGTCATCACCTGAAACTCTGGAAATTAATCCAGGGCTAGACTCTCCATTGCAGATACAGAAACAGGCCATAAGGCCCAATCAATGTGCTACCAGTGACCATACAAATAAATACTTCCAAACACAGTAACCCTCGTACCCCTTCAACCAATCATCATCTATGGTGTCTATTCAATCTAATCATAATTTGTGGAATTTCTACCATAACCACAGAACCTTGCAAGTAATTTCCACAGTCTCGCTGCTCAGTGCAAAGAGTTTCTCCAAACCCTGTGCTAAATCTTTTACCTTTCTATCACTTGTCAATTGTTCCTCGTACTTGAGCCCTCAACTGCTGGAAACTGTCCACTTCTGTCTACTCTGTGCCATGTTCCCAATCTCATGACCCGATCAGGCTTTGTTTCCAAGTACTTAGTCCCTGCTTTAGGTTTAAATAGTTTTATTCAAACCCTGTCATCAATTCTTCACCCACCACACATTCCTGACACCAAGATGCATGGAGAGCTAGTACCGTCCAACGGGAAGGAGAGGTAAAAGTGCGTACGAGTAAAAAGCAAGGCCGAGACTTTAAATAACTTCATCTTCGCTTCCTGATAACCCCCTCGCTTGAGAGAAAATCTCAGCAGTTCTCTCAAGTTCCTGGATGTACGGGCCCTGTGCATAATCTGGCAGATAAAAGCTCACGACTAGTTCCTGGCTAAACAAATCTCGGAAGTGCTTAAATAGGAAGCACAGGAAGCAGCAGCAAGACTGATTGTTACCTCAAGATTGTTACCTGCTGTGTCTGGTCTGGCCTCTGGTGTATTTTAAGGGGATCCCATGTATTTCCTCTGACAGCCTCTTGTGTTTTGGAAAGGGGCCAGGGTGATGATCAGCAGATTAATTTAGTTTAAGTAGTCATACCAGTGATTTAGCTGCTTCACTCAGCAGCTGCAAGTATTGTTGCATTGTGAAATCTGATCCTATTTACATCTGCAGGCTGCAATAAAATAGCACCCTATGTTTAAAATAGCAATGGAAATGATTCAGGTTCTCAGCAGAAGCCCTTGGAAAGTGCTGGTCAGTGTGTGGCTGCACCAGGATGGTAAGAAATGTCCATTTTATGTCAGGAATTGGTTCCAGTTTTGCTGTATGGGCTGAGATCCACTAACTTGGCACAGATAGTGGGTTAATCTCATGGCAAGTGTCTATGAATGCTGGTAATACTTATTGAATGCTGTTCGACCTGAAACATTATCAGGACCTGAAACATTATCAGAACCTGAACAGTTAACTGTTTCCCTCTCCACAGATGCGAACTGACCCGCTGAGATTTTCGTGCACTTATTTTTTTTCAGATTTCCAGAGTCCGCAGTTTTTTGGTTTTTCGGTCTCTATAAACACACCTTCAGGATTACCTCCAATTCTACCTCCCCGTCCCGACACACGCTGCAATTCACCAACCCTAATATATGCATCTTCATTACCTATTATTGTCCAAAGAATACATCTTGTAGCCCCCAGGAATTTCAATCTATGACACGAGAAGTTGCTTCAGATGAATGATATTTAATCAAATGGCTTTCCTCAATTTTAATAGTAAATTTTTCCCTCAACTTTGAGCCATTGAATGAGAAGTTTCAGCAGAGACCAAGCGTGTTCAGGCCACTATGTCTTCAGTAGCCAAAATGGAATTATTGGAGTTACTTCCACCTCCCTGCTTTCCGTCTATACCCTTGTAGCTTGTAGCTCTGTAAGTACTCATGAGGAAGAAAGATATAGAATACAGAAAGTTATCAATGGACGGGTTGGGTAGACAGTATTCTGTCCAGAGAAGTGAGATTATGTATTTGGGGATGAACAAGGTAAGGAAATGCATGATAAATAGTAAGATACCAAGGAATCACTAAGGACCCTCACCATCCAGGACATGCCCTCTTCTCATTTCTTCCGTCGGGGAGGAGGTACAGGAGCCCGAAGAACCACACTCAACAATTCAGAAACAGCTTCTTCCCCTCCGCCATCAGATTTCTGAACGGTCCATGAGCCTCTCTTCCCTTCTTTGTTGCACTATTTATTTATTTTTGAAATTTATAGTAATTTCATGTCTTTGCACTACTGCTGCCACAAAACAACAAATTTCAAGTCATATATAAGTCAGTGATAATAAACCTGATTTCTGAAATGTAGAGGAAAAGGGTAGTCTTGCAATGCAGGTCCATGCAACCCTGAAGGTGCCAGGAAATCGGAGACCTGTGTGTGGAGGCAGGAGTGTACAGCTCTAAATGAATACTTTGTACCTGCCTTCACAGAGGACGGCGATGATATGGGCATTGAATTTGAGGAAGTATTGGAAATAAACATTAACAGCCTTCCAATCCTACAGCACCACCCCTGTAGTCAAAGAGCATTGGGAAATTGCTGGCTAGAGTCTGCACTGTTCCCTCCCTGGCTTCCTTTAAAGAACCTGGGATACATATTATTCAGGCCTGACAAGTTATCTACTTTTAAAGACATGGAACCCCACTGTGTCCAAATAACAGTTTTGATCATTAATCGGACAACTCCTTTCCTCACATATATTTACTTAAAAGGTTGGTTTTCCTTAATTTTGCCTGCCAATTTTTTTTTTGTATTTCTTTTACTTCCCTAGTATCCTTTTTATAATTTCACACCAGCACCTTCCATACTCTGAGTGTTCCTGCAATGTTGAACTGTAGGTATTCCTAGTAAGCTATTATTTTCCTCATTATTCTACCCTGCATGTTACTTGGGGCTGTGGAGTCCCCCCTTCTCTAACTGGGAGCCCTCACTCCCTCCCTATATCCTCGCCACTCTGCTCTCGACTCCCCATCCACCTCCACTGCTCTGATTCTAATTTGCCTTCAAGTAGCTGCTTCCTGTTCACTTTGGGTTCATCCAGTACAGGTCCCTCCTTCAAACTTGTTGTTTACTTATTTTAAAAGTTCTCTTGAATGAATTTTAAGAATTCTGCACCTTCTCACCCTTTTGCCACTGACGTGGTTTATGTCGTGTTGGTTGGAATCCCCACCATCACTACCTTTTGTTATTTTTGTGCGTCTCGCCCACGTGTCTGCTTTTCAATCTCTCTAAGTAGTTGGGGCCTATGGCTGGCTCCAGCAGAGTGACTGCCCTTTTTTTTTCCCCCTTATTTCAACTCAAATAGCCTCGTTTGTTGATCTTTCTAGGATATTATCCTCCTCGCAGCTGTATTTGTTTCCTTAACCAATACTGTTATGATCCCTCTTTAATCCCTTATCCCATCTGAAAGCCTTGCATCAGGAGTGCTGAGCTGTCACTCCTGCCCTCTAAGACTCTGCTCAGTAATAGCTACATCGTACTCCCAAGTGTTTGCTGTTTTTCCTTGTTCCTTTGCCTTTACTGCGCAGTCTTCACAGAATAATGGTTAAACACTACCATACCTCTGTTTCCCTTGTTCTGCTGCATTTCCAGACTCCATACTAAACCCCTTTCTTCTTCCAACCTGACAGCATCAACATCGATTTCTCCTGATAGCCCCTCTATTTTTCTCCCTTCCCTTCCCCCCCCTTTATTTTCCCTCATTCCTATGGCCCCCTTCTCTTCCCCCTCCCTGCCCTCACAACCTGCCCATCACCTCCCTCTGGTTCCCCACCTCCTTCGCTTTTATTCCACGGTCCACTGCCCTTTCCTACTGGATTCCTCCTCCTCCAGCCCTTTGCCTCTTCCACCTATCACATCACTCCCATTCACCCCCACCCACCTACCTTCCCCCTCTCACCTGGACTCACCTGTCACCTGCCAGCTTGTGTTCCTTCCCCTCCCCTTTTATTCTGGCTTCTGCCATCTTCCTCTCCAGCCCCAGTGAAGGGTCTCGACCTGAAACATCGACTGTTTAATTCCCTCCATAGATGCTGCCTGACGTGTTGAGTTCCTCCAGCATTGTGTGTGTGTGTGTGTGTGTTGCTGCAGAATCTCATCTTCCAGTGTTGTTTTGGCCTTCTGAAACTGCTGTCAAGTCCTTATTCCCCAGCCACGTAGTTCTCTTCCACCCCGATGACACGCCACCCTCAAGATGACAAGATTCTTGATACTTGTCCTGTTGAGATGTTGTCCCTTCCCCCCCCCACCCCCACTTGTAGAGATCCCACCTCCCCTGTTTGCATGATCCTCTATCTGTAATCACCAGCACACTGCACATGTAGCAATACCTTTTGAGGTCCTACTCTTTCAATCATATCCCCAGCTCTGCTTGTAGGACCTCGTCGACTTTTCCATCTCTTGTTGGTGCTGTTATGGATGACTATCTCCTTCTACTTGCCCTCTGCCTCAGAATACTCTGCACCCACTCAGTGATATCTCTAAAACTGCTGAGGCAATATACCATCCCTGAGTTGTGGAAGTTTGGACTGGGCTCTGGCTGTACTCCCCTGAGGAACCATGGCTATCTCCAGTTTTCAGGGGTCAACACCGGTGGTGCACAAAGGAATCCAGCACCATCTGTCAGGTTATCTCCATCTGTCCAGCACTCAGCCTTTCCACTCCCACTAGCTTCTTAGGCTGAGGAGCATCATCCACCTTGTACGTGCTATCCACACAACACTTCCATGGTGCCAATGGCTGCTGGAGCGCTGAAATCTGGATCTCAAGCTCTTGCTTTTTGTGACACTTCTCACATCTGAGGTCATCTAGAACATCCTCGAGTCCCTGTGTAGTACCGGACATGTGTTCAAAGGGACGGACGAGCCCTGCTACACCTCAACCCTAGAATAAGGAGCAAATCTAACAAATGTTCAGCCAACACTTATCACCCATGTGCTTTACTGATTTGTTGAACTAAGTGATTGCTATTAGAACATAGAACAGTACAACACAGGAGGAACAAGCCCTTTGGCCCACAATGTTGTGCTAAACTAATTAGTGCCAAACTAATAACTAATTAGACGCCTAACTAAACGAATCCATTCTGCCTACATGATGTCCATATCCCTCCATTCTCTGCACATTCATGTGCCTAAGAGCTTAAATACCCCTATTATATTTGCCTCCACCACCACCACCCCTGGCTGCACATTTCCAGGCACCCACCACTCTATTTTTTTTAAAAAAAAAGCCCTGCACATCTCCTATGAACTTGCCCCCTCTCTCCTTGGATGCATGCCCTCTTAAAATTAGACATTTTGACCCTGGAAGAAAGATACTGGCTGTCTCATCTATCTATGCCTCTTATGATCTTATAAACTTCCATCAGAACTCTCCTCAACTCCACAAAAAACAACCCAAGTTTGTTTAACCTCTCCTTATAGCACATGTCCTCTAATCCAGGCAGCATCCTGGTAAACCTCTTCTGCACCCTCTGCAAAGCCTCCACATCCTTCCTATAATGGGGCGACCAGAATGGAATGTAATACTCCAGATGCAGCCTAACCAGAGTTTTATAAAGCTGAAATATAACTTCCGACTCTTGAACTCGATGCCTTGACTAATAAAGGCAAGCATGTCATTTGCCTTCTTTACTACCCTATCAACCTGTGCAGCCACTTTCAGGGAGCTATGGATGTGGACCACAAGATCCCTCTGTACATCAACACTAAGGATCCTAGCCTGTTAACAGTGTACTGTCCCTTTACATTTGATCTCCCCAAGTGCAACACCTCACACTTGGCCAGATTAAACTCCACCTACCATTTTCTCTGCCCATATCAGTAACTGATCTATATCCCGCTGTATCCTTTGGCAATCTTGTACCCTATCTTTGTATCGTCTGTGAACTTACTAACCCACCCATCTATGTTTTCATTCAAGTCATTTATATACATCACAAGCAGCAGAGGTACCAGTACAGATCCCTGAGCAACACCACTAGTCACAGACCTCCAGCCAGAATAAGTCCCATCAACCATTACCCTCTGTCTTCTATGGGCAAGCCAATTCTGAATCCAACGGCCAGTCTGATCCTTGCATCTTAATCTTCTGTTTGAACTGACCATGAGGGACCTTGTCAAATGCCCCACTTTGGTCATGAATCTTCTGAATTCCCTACTCCAGGGACCTGCTGAGGCTAGAATTCACATGGTGGCACAGTCGAGCAGCTAGTAGAGCCACTGCCTTGCAGCGCCAGAAACTCTGGTTCAATCCTGACCTAGGGTGCTGTCTGTGTCGAGTTTGCAGGTTCTCCCTGTGACATCGTGGGACACAGACACACACCCACAAACGCAAATGCACCAGGTTGCTGGGTTAATTGGCCACTATAAATTGCCCCTGATGTGTAGGTGAGTGATGGAATCTGGGGAGAGGTGATGAGAATATGGGGAGAATAAAGGCATTAATGTAGGGTTAGTATAAATGGGTGGATGATGATCAGTATGAAGGTGGGCCAAAGGGCCTGTTTACATGCTGTATCTCTCTTATTTTTGGGCTATAGGGAGATTAAGGATTTTGGGGATCAGGAAGGAAGGTGGAATTGAGACCTGGATCATCACAGACATGATCCTAATCGAATGTAGGAATGGCATCCACTCCTGTTCCTTCTGTCTTATGTTCTTATCCTGAGTTCTTAGCCTTGCCCTTAAACCCATTGAAATAGTACACAGCCAGGGTTATGTTCATCTGTGTATCTTTCTGCTTTCCTGCCCCAGATATTAGATGAAGTGGAAAAAAGAAGGGAGCTTTCACCTGCCCTTGTCCATCCTTTCATGAGGAGCGTCATGGAGGCCCCTTTCCCTGCGCCGGGTCGAGTCATCACGGTGAAGAACTTCCTGCCGGGGTCAGGAAATGAGGTAATAATTGGCACGTTTCCTTGGATACAAATGGTACTTGAACACAAGGCTGGTCGTGGGTGTGCTATGGTGTGGGTGCGGTCTGTGCTGTGGGTAGAGATGAGACAGGATCTGAATGGGTGGCCCAGGAAGAGATGAGTGGGGGCAAGAGGAGAAGTGAAACCTAGGATGGGAAGGAACTTGTGGAGATGTGGCTGATGCACAGAACCCGGCCAGGGCAGGAGGCTGAGAAGTGCAGAGTGGTGGGCTGGATGGTCTGCGGAGAAGGTGGACTGAGACTGTTTGGGGAAGGTCTTGTGAAGAATATTTACCTGACCAACCAGATATACATGCACAAGATTTTTGGATTCAGAATTGGCTTGTCCATAAAAGACAGGGTAGGAGTCAATGGGACTTATTCTGGCTGGAGGTCCATGACCAGTGGTGGGACCTCTGCTGTTTGTGATATATAACTGACTTGGATGAAAACATGGATGGGTGGATTAGTAAGTTCACAGACGATACAAAGATGGGTGGCGTGGATGGTGTAGAAGATTGACAAAAGATACAGATCAGTTGTAGATGTGGGTGGAGAAATGGCAGATGGAGTTTAATCCGGTCAAGTGTGAGGTGTTGCACTTTGGGAGATCAAATGTAGTGGGACGTACACAGAAAATGGCTGGATCCTTAACAATGTTGATGTACAGAGGGATCTTGAGGTCCAAGTCCATAGATCCGTGAAAGTAGCTGCTCAGGTTGATAGGGTGGTAAGATAAGATGTAAGATATCTTTATTGGTCACATGTACATCGAAACGCACAGTGAAATACATCTTTTTTTGCGTAGACTGTTCCTCAGGCAGCCCACAAGTGTCGCCACTCTTTCAAGGCATTGAGTTCAAGAGTCAGGAAGTTGCGTTACAGCTTTATAAAACTCTAGGCCACATCTGGAGTATTGCATTCAGTTCTGGTCGCACCAGAGAGTGGTGGGTGCCTGGAATGTGCTGCCAGGGGTGGTAGTGGAGGCAGATACAATAGGGGCTTTTTAGAGGCCCTTGGGTAGGCACGTGAATGTGCAGAGGATGGAGGGATGTGGACACTGCGTAGACAGAAGGGATTAGTTTAGTCAGGCATTTAATTACTACTTTAATTCAGCTCAATGTCATGGGCCAATGGGCTTGTTCCTATGCTGAACTGTTCTCTGTTCTAAGATCTGAAATTGCATTTTGGAAGACTGCCAACTGATGCAAAACCACTTTTCTTAGACTGGGATTGAGGTATTTAATCTCGGACAGGAAGTTTAACTCTTGACACATTCGGTGGCAGCGAGGGAATGGGAAAATGTGAAATATTGTGCATACCAGCACAACATCTAGGTGACCTACTGTAATCAGCACAAATAAATTAAGTGCAACCCCATCCAAGAAGATTACAGCACAAGATGGAAAGCTCTGACTGAGAAAGAAACTTGCATTTATCATGACACTCCAGAATCCCATCAAGCCCCTTCCCCCTTTTTATTTCCCTGCAAGTTATTTCCTCACTCCTGCCTTTCAGTTTGCCAACTCCATGCTGGCCATCAAGTACCCACTTACTGATCCCATTTTATTCTCCGCTCGTTCCCATCATCTCCTGCCAGATTCTGCCACCTACTGACACAGGGCAATGTGCAATAACCAATTGGCTTACCAAGCCGCGTGTCTTTGGGATGCGGGAGAAGACCAGAGAGCCTGAGGGAAACCCAGGGAGGATGTGCAACCTTGACGCAGACAGCAGCCAAGGTCAGAATCGAACCCAGGTCGCTGGAACTGTGAGAAAGCAGCTCTCCTAGCTGCTCCACTGTGCTGCCCATCCCCATCACCAGATGCATGTCAGTTTCTTTCTCAGTAAGACCTTTTTGTCTTGTGTTGTGATCTTCTGAGGTGCACTTCAGAGGTTGCAACTTTGTGCTAATGACGGTAGGTTACCTGGCTGCTGTGCTGGTACATAATATATTCCCACTTTTCCCATGCTCCTGCAGCCACTGAATGCTGTGCTCGGGCTACATATCATGCACTGTTCAATTTGGATCAACCAGATACAGGTGGGGAGCTGAGGTGTGAGAGTGGGGCAGAGGAAGAGGTGTACAGTTGCTGTTCTCCAGCTCTGAGAAACCATGGGAGTTCCGGATTTGTTCCTCGGAGGCCAATGAGAGGGGCTTTGGAAAGTCTGTGATAGTTAATGGAACGCAGTAACTTAAATTCAAGTTAAATTACAACTGTGGGGCCAAGAGATATGGTACAATGTTAAAAGACAGCTGCAGGGTTAATGGCTGGAGAGTGGTATGGTGCAGTACAGCAGTGGTGGCAAAAGTCATCCAATCAGCTGCTGTAATGGGAGGTCTATAGACCACTATATTTCTACATAAGGACGGAGCTTGTAAACCAAACCACGCCATTTGTCCAACTTGTAATCCTCTTTGAGACCATTGTCATCTTGCCCAACTTCACGTTTGGGACCATTGTCAGACAGACATTCCTTGTGTCTGTTGTTGCTCATCATTGCTAGTCACTGCTGCCGGTTAAGCTGTAATGCCCCACACTGACACCAGGCTGACGTCCCTCAGGTGATCGAGCTGTGTCGCCCCACGGATTCAAGACTGGAACACGTAGACTTTGAATGTCTCTTTGGCTGTTTGAATGTGCGGCATGTGGTCCACGTGTTTGCTTCTCTGCTCCTGGAACGCAGAGTGATCTTTATCGCAGACAAGCTCAGGTAAGGAGATCAACTCACGTTGTACACACTATGGTAATCATGGCTTCATAAACCAGGAGCTAAGGTCTATACAATATGGAATTCGGGGGGAGTGGGGAAGCTTCTTGACTTGGTAATTTGGTTAGAAGATGGAATTCACAACTACAACAGACGGGAATAGCATTGAAGGGGAAGCCAGCTAAGTGCATGAGTCAGAAAGAAATAGGAGGGTATGCCGATCAAAATTGCATCGACCAAAGTGGGAGGAGGTTTGTATGGAGGGTAAACGCTTTTGTCAGTAAGCTACAATTTTATTCTGGGGTTCCATGGGCATTGTATGTTGGCATCTCCTGGGGCAGCTAGTGTGTCAGAACATGAGGTAATGATTTGGGGCTCTAATTCTTTCCTCTGCTTCCTAATCTGATTTAAATGTCACTGTTGATTCTCTTCTATGGCTCACACATCCTCAACCCTCAAGAGGTTTTACCTTTACCTGTCCTCGCCTGGGCTAATCCCTTTGCGTCTTATTCTCCAATAAAAAAAACAATATCAAGCTTGCATTTGGAGCAATTAATTTTCTGCTCTTGCCTCCGAGCCGTTGAGTTAATGCAACATTCTGCTTTTGTATTCCTGTAATAAAATTCATCCACTGGCTTATGTGCCCCACTCATCGGGAATGAGTCCATGATGTTTTTGCAGTCTTGTGACCAACACGTGCTAGCCCACACTTCCTGTAAGCAGCTTTCCATTCCACTTTCCCTGCCGTGTTTCTCTGTCACTTTGAATTATCTTCCAGTTTATAACAATTAACTGCTCCCTAGTTAGTGACGGTTGGGTTTACCCATCTCCTCTTGTTTTCCAGCACCCTCTCTAAATGTGGGCATGCAGCTGTGGCCATGCTGTACCCATTCACCTGGCAGCACACCTACATCCCCGTGCTCCCTGCTGTCATGATTGACATCGCTTGTTCTCCCACACCCTTCCTTATCGGGATCCTTTCAAACTCGGTGCCTCTGCTGAATGACCTGCCAATTGAGGAGGTGAGACTTCAGAAAACCGTCGGGAGGTGCCTGTTGGGACCTGAAAGTGGAAAATACCAATCTCTAAAAGAAGTAATTTCAGTCTAACCTTGGTGTGAATTCAATGATTAGGTATTTTGTCACTAAGATGTTCAGTATCTCTTGAGGACAGTGGTATGTTCAAATAGTCTGATTTCTGTCTCCAAGACCAATTTGTATGTTTGCAGGTTTAGTTTGTATGTGAAAACCTTAAAACAAAACTGCACTTGCTGGAAATCTGAAAATGGAACAGTTCTGACGAAGGGTCAGAGACCCAGAATGACGACTGTTTCTCTTTCCTTGCTGAGCTGCTCCAGCATTTTCAGCTCTTGTTTCAGTTTGTACTGTCTGAGGCAATAGGCACAATGCTGGAGGTCCAGATGAAGCCTCTTGTCCTAAAACGTGGACTGTCCATTTCCCTCCACAGATGCTGCCTGACCTGCTGAGTTCCTCCTGCACTTAGTCTGTTGCTCCAGATTCCAGCATCTGCAGTCTCTTGTGCCTCTATCTTTGAGGCAAGGTTGTGTGCATTCTCCCTGTGAGTGTGTCTCCAAGGCCAGTGGCTTGTTTGGTTAGGCTGTAAGTGTGTTTTGGAGGGCAGGGTTGTATGCAGTCAATATTTGTGTATTTCTCTAAGGGCAGTATGGGAATGCTTTCCCTTAAAGATCTGATGAAAAGATCTTGTGTGTAGCTGAACCTTGACGTCTGGGTATGGAAGCTAGAGTGAGCACATTTGCTGCAGAGATTTATACCATCCAGCTCTGAATCTGGTTTGGGTTTGATTTGATGCTGGCTCCGCTTTTTCTCAGTTGCTGCCAGGAATGTTCCAGCTCCCTGCCAGAACGCCAAGATCTCGTTGTACGATGGAGCTCAATGCATCCCTTATGGAAGAGGGTTCCTATCCCTATTTTGGCTCAGTTGGTGCTGCTGTGAGTTAGAAGGTTAAGGTTCAAATCCAGCTCCAGATATTTGAGTTCACTTAATCTCAGCTAAAGCTCCAGTGCAAAACTAAGGTGGTGTTACACAGTTAGAGGCCTCTGTGTGTGACATTGATGGCAATACTAGCTATTTTGTCCATCCCTGATTGCAGTAGGAAGTTATGAGTTGACACACGGTTGTGCACTCTGATATAGGCCATACGGTAAGAATGGCAGATCTCCTTCCCTGATAGACATTAATGAAGCAAACGTTTTTAAACAACAATCCAGTGGTTTTGTGGTTAGTTTTACTGTCTCTACTATCCATTCTCCTGTTTCGGTTTGGGAATTAGGTCTATGTTGCTTTAATGTTCCATGTGAAGGCTGCTTGTTAATTTTTTTAAAATTCTAAATATATTTAGTTGCTTGAATGTAACTTCTCCAGCTGCTATGGAGGGACTTGTATTTCTGGATCAGCCATCCAAAGCTGCCTTTGTGAATGAGCCATTAAACAGACACCTCTCTACACTCTCAGATGCTCCACAGAGCACAACCACTACGTCAAGCTGACACATTCAGGAGTTTTTCTAACTCCTTCCACTTGATGTTTGTCCACCTGGGTTCTACAGACCAAAGAGGGCTCGGGTTTGACTGAGCTGTGTGCCAGTATGAAGTGCAATTATCTGGGAACAATGTAACTCACTGCCTGCCCATTGTACTGTCTGTTTTCCAGGTGCTGGTAGTGGACTTGTGTGCCGACAGGTTCTTGAGAAGGGTAAGTGCAATGCTGTCTCCGTGACTGAAGGCTGGGCTGTATCTGGAGAGTTCCTCACCAATGTGCCAGGCTGGAATTTGCTGAAACTTGTGCACTTGTTCCCACTTCTTGTTGCTGGGTCAAGATTGTAGAAACCCCTACAGAGAGGAGTAGACACACACCTTTCCAGGGATGTCCTTGAAAGTAATTTATTTTTTTTCTGAAGAACCTCGTCACTATCTTTGGGGGTTTAACATTAGATACGAAGAGAGGTAATGGAGTTATTTTGGAAGCAACTTATATAGTGCAGAGCTGCTGATGTGCAGTCCGATTCATTCCCTCCCTCCCCATCAGACCACGGAAGAAAGCAACCACTGTAAACACATTCCTGGTTGAATAGACTCCAGACTGTGAACAACAAGCCCAGGCGAGGCAGAAGTTTCATTGGCTGAGACTGAGAGCAGTGGAAATGTGTGCTGAGCCTCCCTTAAAATCAGAGCCTCTGGTAGCAGTGCGGGGAATAGAATCGGCCTCCCTTGTTTAATTTAGCAAACCTAGAGGTCTCCAGGTCACAGAGGTTGTACCTCAGGATCAGTTTCCATCTCAAGGATCGATGGTAAAGAAACAACAAAGGAAAATGCACCTTTTTCCATTTTTACATAGAACATTACAGCACGGTACAGGCCCTTCGGCCCACAATGTTGTGCTGACATTTTATCCTGCTCTAATATCTATCTAACCCTTCCCTCCGACATAGCCCCCCATTCCTCTATCATTCATGTGTCTATCTGAGAGTCTCTTAAATGTCCCTAATGTATCTGCCCCCACAACCTCTGCAGGCAATGTGTTCCACACACCCACCACTCTGTGTATTTAAAAAAAATTACTCCTGACATCCCCCTTATACTTTCCTCCAATCACCTTAAAATTATGCCCCCTTGTGTTAGCTATTGTCGCCCTGGGAAAAAGTCTCTGACTGTGCACTCCATCTATGCCTCTTATCATCTTGTCCACCTCTATCAAGTCACCTCTCATCCTCCTCCTCTCCAAAGAGAAAAGCCCTAGCTCGCTCAACCTATCCTCTTAAGACATGCTCTCCAATCCAGGCAGCATCCTGGTAAATTTCCTCTGCACCCTCTTTAAAGCTTTCACATCCTTCCTATAATGAGGCAACCAGAACTGAACACACTACTCCAAGTATGATCTGACCAGAGTCCTATAGAGCTGCAACATCACCTCACGGCTCTTGAACTCCATACCCCGACTAATGAAGGCCAACACTCCATATGCCTTCCTAACAACTGCGGCAACCTTGGGATCTATGGATGTGGAGCCCCAGATAACTCTCCAACGTGTGGCTGACACTAATGGATTGTTGCCTTTACGTACTCTACTGAAACAAGTAACGTGAAGGGGAAGGTGCAGCTTCACAGCGGGTCCTGTAACCGTTCAGCGGCCACCCCCTCCTTCTCTGCTGTGTGTGCACACAGACACACCATGCACTGCATATGTGCCCACTCTGCGCGCACTGAGCAACAGGAAGCATTTGTTTGAGGGTTTCCTGCTTCCTGCAGTTCCTTTGTTCTCCTGTTTTCTTTGAGATTTCCTGATTATTTGAAGGGGAACCTCTGACCTCCTTGGGAGCAGAAGTAATCTCGGCTCATCCATGTCAATGTTATCGATTTCTGTGTACTGTACCTCAGACCAGTTAAAGCTGTTGCATCAATGAAGACGGTGACGGTTTGGTGTGGATATTGTAAACAGTTTGCCATTCACTAATGGCTTCCCTGAATACCATCGCATCGTGAAGCCCACGACGTTGTTGCTAAGATGGAGATCATGTTCCTCCCTCTAATTGTTACACAGCCACCTGCAAGAGTGAGCCCACAGTTTTGAGGGAGTAGCATGAATGAATCTCCTGATCTTTTCCCCCACAGATGGATGATGAAGATTCCATCCTTCCGCACAAGCTACAAGCTGCACTAGTGCACATCTTTGAGCAGAAGAATGAAATGCTTGCTTCAGAGGAAGAAGCAGAAGGTGGAGATGGTGAGTACAATGGACTGTAACTAATGGACTCGGTACCTTGTATCTTGCATTGCCAATGGCCGATGGAAATCATGGGCCGATTGATGCCTTAAGGCGCATTACAGGTTCAGCAAGTAACTAGGAAATGGTATGGTGACTTTGAGGGAGTTGGAGTACAAAAGGATTGTACAGCGCTTGGTTGAGTTTGCACTTGGAGCACTCTGTGCAGTTTTGGTCTTCATATCTAAGAAAGGATCCACTTGCTTCAGGGTGATGCGAGGAAGAAGTGTTCCTTTGACCGCACTTTCCTATGACCAGAGATTAAGTAGAATAGGCCTCCACTCTCTGTTTTGAGATTAACTGTTATTTCTCAAAATTCAATGTTTAAGATTCGGCAAAGGATTGACCAGATATCTGTTGAATGATTTATTTCCTCAGGCCTAGGTAGTCTAGAGCCAGAGGGCACAGTCATGAGATGACGGTCAGTCTTTTTATACAGAGAAAAGGGTCGTGAATCTTTGGAATCCTTACCCAGTGAACGAAGGATGCTCAGTCTTAGCAAGTATTCAAAGCTACAGTAGAGACTGTTAGAGATTGAGAAACATGGTGGGAGAGTAGAGCTGAGATCCTGATCATCTTACTGAATGATAAAGCAGACTCGAGAACTGAATTAAAGTCTTTTTCTGGGGGTTTTTTTGTCAGATTTCTAGCATGTTTTTTTTTTCAGGGGCTGAATGGCCTGCCCCTAATTTCTTTTTATTTCTTGCAACATTCTGAGAGCAGAAAAGAGGGGGGAGGCTGGCAGAGGGGGTTATTGATGAAACAGCTGTAGATGGTTATAGGATCTTGCCTGAGGAACTCCTACTGAGGTGTCCCGGGTCTGGGATGACTGAACTCCAGTGACTACAACCACCTTCCTTTGTGTGAAGATCGGCTCCGATCAGTGGAGTGTTTTCCATTTGATGACCATTGACTTCAGTTTGACCAGGGCTCCTGTTGCCAAATTCGGTCACATGGTCCCATGATGTCGAGTGCAGCCTCTCACCTCGCCTCTGAACTTCAGCTCATTGGTCCATGTTTGAACCAAAAATGGGATGAGATCAGGAGCTGAGTGGCCTGGGTTAGATCAGCCATGATGGCACAGAATGGCAAGGCAGGCTTGAGGGGCCGAGTGGCCTACTCCTCCTGAAGGAGACCAGTGGATCAGATAAAGTGCTATGACAACTTGATAGTTCTGGCCATCGTTCCTTTGACTAGTTGTGTTCTTAAATTCTAACCTGATCTTCCCTGCGTATGACTGGTTATCTCTTAAATGCCCTCTGAAGTAGCCCAGCAAGCCACTCAGTTGTACCAAAGCATTAGGTTAAAGCAGATAAAGGACAGCATTGGACTGTCCTCCAAGTTGGGACACAGTTTTCCTAGCCCAGGTCACCTCAAAGTCCTTCTCAAAACATCTGGGAACTGGTGTCTCCTGAAGGAGACCAGTGGATCAGATAAAGTGTTATAGCAACTTGGTAGTTCTGGCCATCGTTCCTTCGACTAGTTGTGTTTTTAACTTCTAGGCAATGTTTAAATACTACAGATGCCCATGTGGGATTTGAACTTGTGTCTCTGGATTGTTAGTCCAGGCCTCTGGGGTTTCTAGACTGATAACCCCTGTGTCACCACTGTACACCAAGCTACACAGATATTAGCAGGTATCCTGAAATAGAGCATGGGTGATTTGTTTTTGTTCAGGTATCTTTTCCCCAGCAATATGATAACCCAGATGGAAACTAAAATTATCAGAGGATTCCTTCTCTTTCTCTCCGCCCCCCCCCCCCCCCCAAAGCTTGTTTTAAAAGAAAGAGTCGAGGGTGTGGAATGCGTATGGGCACCCCATAACTAATGTCTACGGATTTGCCTTTAAAGTGTGGACAAAATTGGGTGTCTGTTGTATTCTGTCCATTCATGGAAAGTAAACGCACTTGTTCAAAATCGATCAGCCTCATCTCACAGCACTTTTCAAACTAACGAGTCTTTTCTCAGAGGCGCAAGACACTGCAGAGACTGAAATCTGGAGCAAAAAGCTGGAAGAACTCAGTGGGTCAAGCAGCACCTGTGGAGAAAAAGGAATGATCAACCTTTTGGGTCTGGTCTATTAAATAAGGGGTTTCTTTTTTTTAAAAAAAATTACAAGGGCAGGCACTTAAATCCTAGAATCCAGTTCACACAATGTCCATGGGTGCTGGGTGAGATCATGTTTAATGAGAGATCGGGCAGCAGCTGGACTCCGAACAGCAGACGTCTCAAACTGGACAGAACTTGGCAGTGATACCCAGCCTCGGACCTTTTATTGATGATAACTGTGGACCATAAGCTACAGCGAACCACCATGGGTGATTGTGAGCCTGCTGCACTTTCTGGCTGTTTGAAGATGGGCTTTGCTGTCGTGTGTTATACAAACACTAGAAAATAGTTCATCAAGTATGTCCCACATCCAAGATAATTTGGAACAGTTTGACTAAATATTTCTGCCCTACCACCACCACTGTGAGATCCCCCAGAGAGGCAAAATACCCAGGGATATCAAATTATTCCAGGCAAGTTCATTTCTGAACCCCATGGGTGACCAAAATTTGGTGGGAAATTGTATGAAAAATCTGTAAGTTGATGTAGCTTCAACAGTGCTTTGTCGCCCCTACTTATTCTGTCCCTTTCCCCAGCCCAGAACTCTCTCAGCACACTGGTATCAGAAGCGTGCGTCAGGTTCTTTGTGGAGATCGCGGGTCATTACTCCCTGCACATGTCGGTCAACGAGAAAGGCGAGCGGTCCTTCCAGAGAGATGCCTTCCGCAAATCCCACACCTCAAAAAGCATTAGGCAATTCCTGGAGCTTTTCATGGAGACTCAGATGTTCGCTGGCTTCGTGCAGGACAGGGAGCTTCGGAAAAGTGGGGTCAAAGGTTAGTTCTCCAAATGCCATTTACCTGAGAAACAGGAAATTAATCGTTACCAAAGTCAGCTCTGCCTGTTCTTTGTTTTCTGTATTTAAAGTCTCCCAGTCTGTTTCTTTTTTCCCGAGTTCCAACCCTTAAACTGATTTTTATTTTAGCTGATTGCCCCTTTATTACTTCCATATTTTTCATTCTATCATTGCTGATGTTATATTTCAAAACTAAAAGTGCATTTCCATAGCACCCAGTCCCCCCCTCCTGATACTGCCGACAATAATTAGAAGTCCTCACCTACATTCACAAGATTATTACTGGCTGCTTGTTGCACAGTTTGGCAATAATATTGCACAGATTATACAAAAAATCTTCACAGTGCTTATTAAGTACGGGGTAGCTGATTTTCAAATTTAAGTACCTCTCCCTTGTAATACAGCACAGTTGGCAAACCTATTCAGTGCTCTTTTGAAAGCTGCCATGTCCTGAATGTACAAAGATTACAATTGCCCCAAAGTGTCCTAAATGCTATATCATGGTACTTCAGTTTTATTGCTCTAAAAGTAAACCTTTACTGTTGTCGAATGTTGAGAGTGACTTTCTGTGGAGGCAACTGTGCTTGTTTGCTGTTACTTTACCAAATCTGCCGTGCAACCTTGGACAAATGTATAAGGCCCAACATGCAACTTTAAAACTTTTTCTGGGTGACCACAGCTCTTTGGCTGAGTAAGGATAAATTCTTTTTCCCTAATCATGGTAATCCACCCCATTGTGTTTGTTGACTCGGCCAACTCTTATTTGCTGAGCATGATGGAGCTTTTCATTGGGCAGTCGGTTTTAGAAATGACTCCTCTAAAGTAATTTGCTTTTCTAAGGTTTGATATCTCGTTTTCTGGTCTTGCTTCACTTTACTGTTGCTCAATTTTTTTTCATTTAGTCCAAATAAAAATGTGTCCAGCATGCCCGCTCCTGTTCATTTAGACCACAATGGGTGATAAACGCAGCCCGTCCTATATTGCACTCTGTTGTTTGTTCCTGTTGTCATATTACATTTCCACTACTTCCCCTTTTGACTACATTCCCTGGCTTGTACTACTTGCTCAATTCTCAATTCTTAACCTTGTTTTGAACAGCCCTGTCCCAAATTGTGAAGCTTCTGTAAAACAAACAGCCACAATTTTGGATAATTTCTGTACAATGTTATCAGTAATGATACCATAATTTCTCAGGCACAATTACATAGTCTATTGCAATAAAGCTATTTATACATTTTTTATTTCCTCCATTGCATACCAGTAGTTTTCAACCAATTTGTTCCTTCTGTGTGAAGTGATCAACTGTCAGGTATAAGTAGCTTCATTAAACTATGTAGTGACAGATACTGAGGAAGGATAATCGATTCTATTGTCAGTGAAGAAGTGAAGTCAGGCTGCTTGCTTCACTGGCTATGGTTCTTGAATAAGTTTGGTCTGGCTGCTTGAAGTAAGGCCATCATTTTACATGTTATACAAACAGGAATGTTCATGTGTATGAAATATCAGCCAGAAGTGACCAAATCGTCCACCAAGCCTACCCCACAATTGCTAGAGTTGCAGCAGCATGACCAGTTAGAAATATTTGAACGGTTTCAAGTCCTATGGCATAACTTTGGTTTTGTGGGACCCACTTTAAGATGGAGTCTTTCAAAATGATGGTACGGTAATTGGGCTTTTCATTGGATTAGCAGTTATCCAAATGCTAGGAGTAAGTTACATTAGGGATAATGCAGAGATTTGAACCGGTATTCCCGAACTCTTCCATCTTTTCTAGATTTATTCTGTTACGCTGCTTAAACTCTGCCTTCAGTCCAAATATATAAGTCACCAGGAGACCCAGGTTTGGAAAGAGCTGATTACTTTTGATTCAAGCCTGGAACCGGTGAAAGGGGGCAGCTCAGACAGTGCCTGGGGTGGGGATGGAGAGAGACCCCAGTAAACCAGCACCACCATGCTGTTCTGCACCGATACTGCACATGTTTGCCCAGTGAGCAAGAATGGTCAGCATGAAGGAAGATCTTTGAGGGAAGAATGGGCCAATAAGGCAGGCTAACAGCTCAGAACCAACAGTCGGTCTGTTTCCTCTTGCAATCCATATCCCAAATCACATCCTGAAGGAATCACTCTGCTTGTGGATAGATGAGGCAGAGGTCTTTATCGAGCAGTGATATCTGGATGTTCCCAATGCAGGTCTCTTTGAGGTGCGAGCTGGGGAGTACCTGGAGACAATCCCCGAAACTGGACCAAGCAGCGTTAATAGGTTCCTCAAAGGTCTTGGTGAGTATTGACGACTTCAAAGTCCTCCATCTGTCCAAGGATGGATGACCTCCATCCTGCGTATTACTCTGCACAACACACCCGCCAATTTTGCACGAAGCATCTTGTCCAAAGGAAACCTCTGTTCCCCACCTCTTCAACCTGACCATTCCTACACACCCCCAGTTTCCCATTCACATACCCTTGGGTGTGAAGGGGAAATCTCTCCAAAAGCCCCACCTTCCCACTTCCACATTCACAAACTGCATCTGATCTGAGGGAGGGACCTTCCTCCCATCCCTCCATCCACCTTACACTGCCATCCCAACCCCTCTCCCATTCACACTGTGTACTGGATGGTGCCTCCTTGGCCCATTGCGTGTGTATTCCAGTCTGAACACACCCTCCCTTGTTGTGGCCCACCTCTGACTAATCACAGGGGTGGCCATGGTGCAGTCAGCGGCGAGTCTCCCAATGGCTGGAAGAGCACTGGTGTAGTGTGTGCTTGTGCTTTCAAGAGGTGGCAGTGAACTCTCGGTTGCATGTCCAAGTCCCGACGGTAATGAGAACTTTGACCAGGAGGCCCACAGTTGCTGAAGGGAGTGGCTTTTACATCAGGGATCCTGACACTGTTTAATCAGCACTGATGAATTTTATGATTTTCTGAGAGCTTTTTAAAACAGCATCAGAGATCCATGTAATGCACGCACTCTCACGCTGACCCCTCAGTGAAACAGGTGATGTATTATCTGTACCTGGTTTAGAGGACCTACTATTGAAGGGTATACAGTCACTGAGTTATGGGCTATGAAAGATTTTCCCTGTTCTTCCTTCAAGGATGATTTACCATTTGGGGGCATTGTTGCCACAGGACCCTGCATTCCATTGATAAGGTCGGTATGAAATGGTGTGGCTTCCTGTTGGTTTGCAAATGAATGCTCTGGACTGATGCATGAACACTCACCCTGGATCGTATCCACATGGACACAATTACCGACTTCCTCGGAAGTGACCCAAAGCATTTACCGTGGCACCAACCACATTACTGGTGTATCTTCCTCGAAAGATTCTCTCTCATTATTTTACTCTCTCGACCACCCTGCACCCGACCAGCCCCATCCCCCACCCTGCTGCTGTGTGCTATCACCCTAGCCCATAACCAACTCTGGTTCCTGGTCATGGTTTTAAGTGTAAAATATCAGGTTATATAGTAACGGACCCTCAATGTCCTGAGAGCAGGTACAATTACAATGTTTAAAAGACATTCAAACAGTACATGGATAGAAAAGGTTTAGAGGGAAATGGGCCAAACACAGGCAAATGGGACTGGCTCGGATAGACGTCTTGGTTGGCGTGGACAAGCTGGGTTGGAGGACCTGTGTCCATGCTTTACAACTTGATCACCCTCAAGAGTCTTGTCACAGATGGCAGCTGTGCTTGGTCAGAATCATCTTACTGCTTTTCTGCATGGCACTAGCCACTGCATTCTGAAAGTCCTGGTTCATTAGGCAGAAATTAGATGTCACAGGTAATGTGGGGGAACCAAGGCCATCGATACGGCAAGACTCTAAACTAAAGGCTCTCTCCTAGCCATCTTGGTTTAAGTCTCAAGATAAGCATCCAAGGCTCATGCTGAAATGCACATCTCCATCATACAACGTGGAAACTGGCCCTTCAGCCCAACCGGTCCATGCCGACAAGATTCCCATCTAAGCTAGTCCCATTTTCCCATATTTGGTCCATATCCCTCTAAACCTTACCTATCCATGTACCTGTTCAATTGGGTGGTCAGTATACAGAACAAACTGCCAGAGGAAGTGGTTGAGGCAGGTACATTAACAGCATTTAAAAGACAATTGGACAGGTACACGAATAGGTAATGTCTAAATCTCTCCCCTATTAAATCTCTCCCCTCTCTCCCTAAACCTGTGTGTTTCATGTGTGAATAAGACCACTGTGAAGCTTTGGGTCACTTCTAACTGTGCAGTGTGAGTGCTCCTGAAAACACTTCCCTCCAGAAGTTGGTAATTGCACCCACGTGGATACAATCCATGGTGAGTGTTCATGCATCAGTCCAGAGCATTCATTTGCAAACCAATAGGAAGCCTTGTAGTAATTTGATATGATAAACACCATGTATACAGCTGTTTTTTGAAGTGGTATTGGTTTATTATTGTCACTTGTATGGAAGTACAGTGGGGAAAAACTTGTCTTGCATACCGATCATACAGATCAATTCATTACACAGTGCATTGAGGTAGTACAGGGTAAAAACAATATCAGAATACAGAGTAAAGTGTCACAGCTACAGGGAAGTACATTGCAGGTAGACAACAAAAGGATGTATAATTACATAACTCTGCTAAGTTCTATGGGGGGAAAATATAAGCGAGAAATTATGCATACAAAACGTGCAACTTGTGACTGATTAGTCTTCTGATTGTTGAAACTTCCTGGAACATTTTTTTATTCTCATCAACAGGGAATAAAATGAAATTTCTTTCCAAGAAGTGAAACCAAATCCAGTGACACAGACACTTCACCACCATGGGTTCTATAATGAAGCATCTTCGAACCGTGCTGTGTGAGTGCTCCTGAAAACACTTCCCTCCAGAATTTGCCTTTTGCTGGCCATTGGGTTGACTGGAGTGACCCTGGTTTGTGCAGTTTGCCCCCACACCCATGTCTGTGTACGTCTCACTGCACTAGGTTTGGAAGCAGTCTCCGAGCAACAGGCACTGGATTTTACTTTGCTGAAGAACAGCAGCATTCCATACAAGGGCATGTCCAATTTTGGGCCTGATATGACATGAAAGGAATTGGAAGAAGTTCAGATGCAAAATGGATGTGACTGAAAGAGGTCGCTGGATCAGTCTTGGCTGTTCTACCCTTACAGAGCTGTCCTTGCTGTCGAAATATCACTTCAAATTGTTCTGGTGTTCCTTCTGAACTCCGCACCACGTGTATGGCTGTAGTCAAAAGCTTGCACAAAGTCATCCTAAATGTGCCTTTCACTGTTTGAACCTGTTCTCGGGTTGGGTTCCTGTTTGAGGTCATTGGTATCTTATTGAGGTTGGAGATGTGACGCAAAGCACCATACAGACCGTTTTTTATCTGGGAATGTCAGGGCCGACATGGCACTTTTACCCCACACCACCCCTCCCCAATCAATACACGTGCGTATTCACTCACACTCGTACACACATTCATGTGTGCACTCAAAACTGTCTCGCACTCTGAAAGTCGGTGGTTCATGTTATGACTGGGATCAGCACTCTGGGGTAGAACTTGATGGCGGTGCTGTATATAAGGAAGGATGTGAGCCTTTTAGCACCCACCCAAGAGCTGCCTGAGCCAGCAGCACTGCATGGCCAGCTGGCACCAGAGCTGTTCACCAAATGCTGCTTCACATAGTCCCCCAACTCAAAACTGGGACTGATTTTTGTTTTTAAAAGAAAGTCCATTTATGGAATTGATGATTTTGTATCTGGGCCACAGAAGGAACTTCATGACGGGGATTGATGGGAATTTTCCCTTTCACTATTCTGTTTGCCTCCAGTGGAATTTCTTGAATTTCTAAAAGTGGGGAAAAAAAGTTAATCCATCTAAAGGAAGGTCATAGTTTATAGGCTCCAATAGCGGTGAACTGCACAACATCTCTCTCTATTATCACGGAAACGGTCGCTAGTTTACCCCTGTCCTGAAGAGGTGTGTTTTTGTTGTACTGCCACCTGCCCTGGCAACTGTGAGCCACTCAAATGGTCAGGTCACCTTTGTGGGGGCCCGGATTTAGCAAAGTCCCGTCTAACCTGGCTGCCTTGCATTCCTGTTCTCTCTCAGCCATGTATTTCCTCCTTCACTATAAAGTGATGAGATGTGGGAGATGTCACTGATTTTAGTTTCCTCGCAGTCCAGAGTGACTGAAGCCAGTTGGGTAAATGAATATATTCTTAAACTGCACAGGAGCTGGGGAAAGGTTAAGTCATAGGCTCAGTGCAAACTTCCACTTGAATGTCAGAGCATCGTGGACACGTCCTGGTTCGTGCAGTCTGTGGAGTGCCGCGGTTGGTAAGGCAGGAACTTCCCGTACTCAGTGGATGTGAAGGTTCTGTCAACACTTCATGAGTGTAATTCGGCCCGTCTGCAGTGAGTCCTGGATCGTTCACATGACCTGAATGCGGCTGGTGGTCTCTCTGCCCTTGTATGCTTCGTAAGGTTAGTTACAGAGAGTGTGTTTGGGTTTGTTAATGTTTATAAGCTAGTCTTGTAAAGTTCAGTGGCTGCTGTCCTGGTAAAACACAGATCTACTCTGATGGCACTGGAACCCACCCATGCAATGTAGCCTGTGGGTGATAGACTCAGCGAAGGCCAGTTTACAGACTTGCTGAACGGCACAAGGTACACTGATCTTAATCAACAGTAGGACAGAGCACCCCAACAGCCCATTGAGCTTGCAAGCATCCAACAGCCCTGCTGCCAAACGTTCTATAACTGCAGCCACACAAGCCCTTAGGGTCTTACCATAGGCATATGTTACCCATCAGAGGCAGCTGCTGAGTGTTTCCAGCACTTTCTATTTCAGACTCCCATTCATTGGGAGTAGCCAAAGAACACACACCAACAGCACTAAACAAGAGGGATAAGTCTCCCTTCCTCCCTGCGTGGGCAATCTTTGCGTTTGTACCTGTATAACGTTCAGTCTTGTTCTGTGCCATTTTGTCCTGGGATAGAGATGCACGTGCAGGCACGTGTGGCTGTCTCCCTGGAGCTCTCAGAACTTTTCACATGATTTGCACAAATATTCTCCTGACGTTGGCCATCGTTTGCGAATAAATTGAATGTAATGTGTGGAGGTAGATTTCACAGGCGTATTACATTTAACATAAAGCGCTTAGTGATATCCTGAGGTGGCATTGTATAGATTTTTTTTATTAATCTTTTGTATAAATCTTTTCATTACCCAGAGGAAGTATGGACACTTCACCCTCTCCTCTCCCCCTCTTTCCAACCCCACCCCCCACCACCCTGCTCTGCCCTGGTGCTGAGCTCTTTATGGGGTTCAAGGGACCAGGCCTGAATTATTACGGAAGGTCACTACAGATTACAGACCATAGCTGAGGATTGCGTGTTGTAGGAGAACTGCAGTGGACGTTTGTTGTAGTAAACTGATTTTCAGAAGTCAGTGCAACCACTAATACCTGGTACACCAAGACAGCTGCCGTGCCTCTGTGTGAGATCTGGTGTTACGCCGCATCGAATCTTTGCAATGTGACGGGTCGGTGCTGCTTGGTGCCTGTATATGTAGGAGAAATAACTGTAACAAATATTTGTTTACATGTGAATTGTAAAATAAACATTTTGAACCTACACTCTTTTGTATCCACTGTCCAGATGAATATTCCCCCCACACTTACTGCAGTGAGTACAAAAAGTACCCTCGCACTGAGCGGCCATGTGGGTGAGCAGGAAAGGAGTCCACAGCACACTGGCAGAGTTTCCTCCTTTCTTAATTTTCTCCCTACCTGCCCCCTCTCAGTCTCCAGAGGGGAGGTAATTCCTGGAACCACAGAGAGCATTTCCTCGCCCAGGCGGGTAGGTCACTGGAACTCGCTATACACTCTGCAACCTTGGAGACTCAGCGGGTCAGGCAGCGCCCATGGGGAGGGGAGCAGAGACCACATCCCAGGTCAAGCGCCCTTTCATCAGAACTGGAAACGCGAGGAAGCAAGTGTGTTAAATCGCAGCGAGGGGGTGGGGTGGAGAGAACAGAGTTGTGAAGGGTAACAATTTATAAACCAGTAGTTAGAGAGACAAGAGGCAACAAAGCGAGAAGTGGGTTGAAGATGAACAGTAGAACCAACAGCAGAGGGGAGGAAAAAAAGGGGAGATGATCTAAACTGGTTAAATTTAATCCTGCAGACTGAAATATGCCCAAACAAAAGATGAGGCGCTGTTCCTCAAACGTAGGTTGGTGGTTGTTGGAACAGAGGTCAGAGTGGGAGTAGGGTCAGAGCAGAATTAACACGATAGGTGACTGGAAGCCCACTGCAGAGGTGGTCACCCAATTTGTGTTTGACTTGATCAGTGCAGAAACTGGATGGCGAATGCCGAATGCAGCGCACTAGATTGCGAGAGGTGCAAGTGAATCGCTGTTACACCTGGACGGAATGGTTGGAGCCCTGGATAACGGGAAGGGGGAAAGGGGATCATTCCACCTTCTGTAGCTGCAAAGGGAAACCGCAGAGAGCTGGGAAAAGACGAGCGAAGCAGGGAATGGTTCCCTCGGAAGGCTGAAAAGGGAGGGAGAGATGCATCTGGTAGGCAGAATCCATTGAATTTGGCAGAAATTGTGATGGATGATCTGTTAAATGTAGAGGCTGGTGACATAGAAACATAGAACACTACAGCACAGTACAGGCCCTCCGGCCCACAATGTTGTGCTGACACTTCATCCTGCTCTATGATCTATCTAACCCTTCCCTCCCACATAGCTCCCCATTTACCATTCATGTGTCTATCTAAGAGTCCCTAATGTATCTGCCCCCACAACCTCTGCCGGCAGTGCATTCCACGCACCCACAACTCTGTGTGGGGGAAAAAAAAACTTGCCCCTGACATCCCCCTTATACCTCCCTCCAATCACCTTAAAATTATGCCCCCTGGTGTTAGCCATTGTCACCCTGGGAAAAAGTCTCTGACTGTGCACTCGATCTATGCCTCTTATCATCTTGTACACCTCTATCAAGTCACCTCTCATCCTCCTCCTCTCCAAAGAGAAAAGCCCTAGCTCACTCAACCTATCCTCGTATAACATGCTCTCCAATCCAGGCAGCATCCTGGTAAATCTCCTCTGCATCTTCCCTAAAGCCTCCACATCCTTCCTATAATGATGCAACCAGAACTGAACACAATACTCCAAGTGTGGTCTAACCAGACTTCTATAGAGCTGCAACATCACCTTGTGGCTCTTGAACTCAATACCCTGACTAATGGAGGCCAACATACCATCCACCTTCTTAACAACCCTATCGACCTGCACGGCAACCTTGAGGGATCTATGGACGTGGACCCCAAGATCCCTCTGTTCTTCCACACTACTCAGAGTCCTGCCATTAACCTTGTATTCTGTCTTCAAATTCAATCTCCTGAAGCCAAGGACGAGAAAATCTCATCCTTATTTGATCTGGGAGGGGAGAGAATCGAGATTTGAAAGTGATTGAGAGCCCTGTTGAGTACTGTAAGGGGGAAGCCACAGTGAAGTCTTAAAGTCACAGGTGTGAAAGTCTAGTCATTCGAGCAGATAGGATGAGGAGAGAGAAACTGGGAGGAGGGATGGCTGAGATAGCTGTGACATCTGTGGGCTTGTAATGGATATTGGCCACTTATTCCCCGAGATGGAGATAGAGTTGTCAAGGAAGGGAAGGGAGGAGTCAGAGGTGGAAATTGGCAGCAAAGGTGATGACGTTTTTGAGTTGTGAATGAGTGCAGGAAGCAGCAGCAGTGTAGTCAGGGCATCTGCACAGGACCATTCTTTGTCTCCCACAGAGAGAGGGATGTGGGCCCAAGGAAGTGTCCATATGATTTGCAGCAAGTGACTGGAGTTAAAGGAGAAGTTGCTCAATGAGATTAGCCAAACATAAGTGTGGTAGTGGAGGGAGACTGGCTCACGGTGCAAGTAAAGACCCTCAGATCATCCTGGTGTAGGAGGGAGGTGTTACTGGGACTAGGAAACCGGAGAAGTCGTGGAGAGCGTGAGAGGTGTCATGGATGTAAGTGGGAAGGGACTGGACAAGAGGAAGAAATAAGTTCTCTCCCAGTCACCTGCCTCTGTATTCGACTTCCCTGTTGTTGGTTTCCTACATTGTTCCACAAACCCTCAGTGGAAACACAAGGAACAATTACTGTCTGGGCGTGTCGGTGCCCTCGAGACAACCCCCCCCCCCCCCCAACATGCTGCTTCTCTTCTTCCCTTTTCCTAGCCTCCCCCTCTGCTCTCTCGCTCGCTCTCTCTCCTTACCTTTGACCCATCCCCCGGTGGGTCTGCTCTCCCCTCCTCCCCCGCACCTACCCATCACTATCTCTTACCTGCATCTACCTATCACCACCCTCAGCCCACCCCGCCTCCCCTCTTTTGTCCACCTATCACTGCTCTGCTTTTCCCTCCTATATATTGGGCTTCCCCTTTTCCTATCTCCAGTCCTGAAGAAGGGTCCTGACCCCAAACGTTGACCGTCTGCTTTTCTCCACGGATGCTGCCTGGCCTGCTGAGCTCCTCCAGCGTCGTCGTGTTTTTCATTTTTCCTCGAGACTTTATATTGGATTTGACAATTTCAGCTCAGCCATTTCCTCTTCTCTCTACTGATGTGGATGTAAACCTTGTCACATTCTGTTTTTTTTTCTCTCTTCAGTCTCCAACAGACAGTAATTAAAGTTATTGTTGGTTTGACAACTTTGCCCTGTAGCTATCACAGCCTCCCCTCTGCTCCCTCCACCCCTCCCTCCCTCCCTCTGCAAGTTCAAACACACTTGCTTTCTCACTTGGAGACAACAGAGACAGCAGCCGCTGGAACCTGGAGCAACAAACAATCTGCTGGAGGGGCTCAGCGGGTCGAGAACAATAAACGAAGGCCCCGATGCTGATGCAGGGCTTTGACCCAGAACATTGACAATTTCCCACCCCCCCCCCCCCAATGCTGCTCGACCCGCTGAGTTCCTCCAGCAGATTGTTTGATGTTTTCTCACTTGTCCAGTTTTGACTCTTTCTCTCCGCACCAGCGCTGAGTGCTTCCAGTATTTTCTGCTTTTGTTTCAAATGTCCAGTATCTGCAGAATCTTTTGCTTCTCTCTCTGCCGTATAATGTCCGCACACTGCCTCAAATGTCTGAGCAAGCCCACTGAGTCTCTGCTATCTTGTTCCAGCATCTAAAATCCATTCAAACCACAAAATTGATTTAAAACCATTACATTAAATCAATGTCACAAGCTCTTCAATCACCAAGGGATGATAATGAACTGCTTATGAATTATGCTGTAGAAGGAATCAACATCCAGTTCATTCATATTCACCACCTCCGCCCTTTTTAAAAGTTAACTAAATATAATTTTCCTTAAATAGCCAATGAAAGTAAAATCCATTCTGTGGAAAAAAAAATCATGAACAGTTGGAGCCATTGTTGAACCCATATAAAATTGCACAATGCAGGAAAAATAACTTTTCCTGACAATTCTCCCCTATTCCTAGACATTGATTCAATGAGGTTGTACTTTCAATAACTGTGTCCTGCAGACCTGGAACCTCCCAATGGTCATTTTCTGCTGCTTTTTTTTTTGTCTGCACCATTTTATCGTGGATTCCTGGTGTTTACGCTGCCAACCATTGCTTCCTTTTCCTGACATCGCTCTCACAGAGTGTGTTTATTTCTGCAATTACATGACTGCAGCCAAAATAAAGGAGCCTTCATCCGCCACCAAGCAAGTCCGTAGGGTCACAGTTGGCTTGTCTGTGTCTTCAATCTGTTCAATGCCGCAAAATGCATTAAAATAATTTACAACACATTGCTATCAATTGCTTTTCAATGACTTAAGCAGAATAATGAACCACTGGTGAACTGTACTCTACTTACGGTAATTTTTTTTTGCATCTATTTGGCATCGTTAATTGCCTTTGAGAAGGGTGATGGTTTGCTACTTGAACCTCTGCAATCCTTGTGGTGAAGGTGTTCCCACAGTGCTGTTGGGGTGGGAGTTCGAGGATTTAGACGCAGTGACACTGAGGGAATGGTAATGTTTTGGAGGGTAACTTGAAGGTGCTGGTTCTCTGTTTTCTTTGCCCTTTTAGGTGGTAGAGGTTATGGTTTTGAGAGAAGATGTCAGAGCACCCCTGGTGAATTGTTGCAATACATCTGGGTTGTGGGGTCCACATAGCCATAACATTAAAGTTAGACCATTGCCAATCTTAATCTGAGCCAAGAACGGGGCCTTAATGATTTTCCATATGTGGCCCAGAGATATTTGCAGAAAAGGGGGGGAATGTCTCGCTGGTCTGCACACACATTGCTGTTGATCAAGCAGATGATTCATGCAGTGACACGAAGCTCTTCATCCTGACCTGGGTGAAGCACTGAGCCTGGCCTGTTCTGACCCAACCCCAGAGGGGAATGTGCCCTTGAGTGTGGTCCTGTCAAGCAGCTTGCAAGTGCTGATTTAGCACATGTATCTGGGTGTAAGCTATCCTAAAGCTGTTTCAAACATATTTTTGGCCAACTTCACTGATTTTTGTGGAGGGCTCAAATGGATGTTTAGCACACAAAAAAAACAAGTGATGTCCAATTTTTAGCTTGTGTTCTTTACTGTCATTAGGACCCTAATTCCTTCTGTTTCTTCTGCATTGATGTGTAAGATAAGATATCTTTATTAGTCACATGTACATCAAAACACACAGTGAAATACATCTTTTGCATAGTGTGTTCTGGGGCAGCCTGCAAGTGTCATCACGCTTCTGGCGCCAACATAGCATGCCCACAACTTCCTAACCCGTACGTCTTTGGAATGTGGGAGGAAACCCATGCAATCACAGGGAGAATGTACAAACTCCTTACAGATAGTGGTGGGAATTGAACCCGGGTCGCTGGCCGTGTAATAGCGTTACACTAACCACTACACTACCATGACAGATTAAAAGATATTTTCTTAATGCCTCTGCCACTCCCTTATTCCTCACTGTAATCTCTCCTGCCAACCCTTTGCAACGACATTTAATTTTGACAGAGGCAAAGATTTAAGTATGTGCTCCTTGGGGGAAAAATATGTAACATTCCCATTAACTCCTGGGAATCCCTAGCCCATAACCCCATAAAGGAGGATGAATGTTAGGTGTAGCACTGGGAGTCTTCAATCCATGCATCAGGGGAACTCAGCTCAGTATAAATGAGGTGAAAGGAACACACCGTGACACAAACTACCCAGCCGCCTGTCCTGTCAGCTTCCTGCTGTCTCATCTATTGGAAGAGCCTGCTGTTCCCACAGTGGCCTCATCAGACCCCACAGAACCACAGTGAAAGCAAACCATCCACGATCCCAAAGAACATTTATTTTTGTTACATTCTTCCTTTCATTTGTGGAGTTCTTAAAAATGTACTTTTCTATATTTCTTGCTAATTTATTCTAAGTTAAGTCTCCAGTAATTTTTTGGCCACCTTTTGCTACTTGCTCAGGCTGACCACTACTCTTGGCAATGCTGTGAACCTCTTTTGTTAAAATCTGTTTGCTGCAGATGAAATGGTCTTTATTTCCAGTCCAGCTGAAGGGTCTCGACCCAAAAGATCAACAGTCCACATCCATAAGCCAATGATATAGGAGCAGAATTGGGCCATTCGGCCCATCGAGTCTGCTCCCACCATTCAATCATGGTTGATTTTTTACAGTAGTGTAGCGGTTAGCGTAGTGCTATTACAGCGCCAGTGACCTGGGTTCAATTCCAGCCGCCGTCTGTAAGGAGTTTGTACGTTCTCCCCGTGTCTGTGTGGGTTTCCTCTGGGTGCTCCGGTTTCCTCCCACATTCCAAAGACGTACGGGTTAGGAAGTTGTGGGCATGCTATGTTGGCGCTGGAAGCGTGGCGACACTTGCGGGCTGCCCCCAGAACACTCAACGCAAAAGATGTATTTCACTGTGTGTTTTGATGTACATGTGACTAATAAAGATATCTTATCTTCTCCCTGTGACCCTTAACCCCCCCCTTACCAATCAAGAACCAATCAATTTCTGCCTTAAATACACCCTCCACAGCCCTCTGTAGCAACGAATTCCACAGATTCACCACCCTCTGGCTGAAGAAATTCCTCCTCATCTCAGTTTTAAAGGGACTCCCTTTATTCCGAGGCTGTACCCTCAGATCCTAGACCCTAAAAAGTGTCCCCTTATTCTGAGGCTCTTTCACTCCACAGATGCTGCCCAACCCGCTGAGTTCCTTGTTTTTTGCTCCAGATTCCAGCATCTGCAGTCTCTTGTGCCCCTAGTCTTCATTTGTCATATACTCTTCGAAAATGTTGAAATATATTCTTTTGGTGCTTAAGATAGACTGCTGGAAGAAGTTAGTGGGTCAAGCAGCGTTTGTGGAGGCAAAAGGTTCGTGTCGACGCTTCAGAGCGAGATCCTGTGGAAATGGTGAAGAAGGTTAGTGGGATGAGAGGTGAGGACCAAGGAATATCTCTGTTCTGTCTGGGGAGAGGGGTGGGGTTTGAGAGCAGATATGCGGGAAATAGTGGAAGTATGTATCCATCAACTACGATAGAAGGGAAGCAGGTGTCTGGGGGGAATAGAAAGGACATTTCAGAAATCCTGGAATGGAAAGGCTCATCTTGAGAACAGAGGCAGCAGCAACAGAGAAACTGAGAGAAAGGGATGGTGTCCATGGGTGGTAGGGTGGGAGGAGGTGTGGTCAAGGTAGCTGTGGGAGTCAGTGGGTTTATATCCTCAGATGGAGACCCAGAGATCCAGAAAAAGGACGAGAAGTGGTCCAGGTAAACTTGAGTGCAGGGTGGAAGTTGGTAGCAAAGGTGATAAAATGTTGAGTTCCACCCAAGTGCAGGAAGCAGCACCAATGCAGCCATCAATGCAGCGGAGACAGAGTTGGGGACGGGTGCCAGAGTAGGTTTGGAACAAGCACAGCTCTGCGTAGCTGACAACAAGACAGGCACAGCTGGGGCCCATGCAAGTGCCCAGGGCTATGCCACCGAGCCACTGAGAGTGGGGAGAAATCAAAAGAGAGGTTATTAAGGGTAAAAACAATTTCTGCCAGGCAGACCAGAGTGTTAGTAGAGGGGAACTGGTTGGTTCTTTGTTCAAGAAGAAGTGGAGAGTCCCAAGGCCTTCCTGATCAAAGGGATGGAGTTGCATAGAGACAGGATGTCCATGGTGTTGAGGTAGTCGGAAGGGCTACGTTCGAGGCTGGTGAAACTTGGTGTGGAAGATGTTAGTCTTCTCACAGCCCACCCTGTTCAGCGGAATAGAAACACAAGTACACAGGAGCAGGTGGAGGCCACTCGGCCCCTCTAGCCAGCCCTACCATTCAATGTGATCGTGGCTGATCTACACTGACCTCAGCAACTCTTCTTTGCCAGTTCAAAAATATTCCTCAATTCCCCAATCTTTCAAAATGTTATCTACCTCCACCTTAAATACTTCTAACGATCTAGCCCTCACAACATTCTCAAGCAGAGAATTCCAGAGGTACATCACCCTTTGAGGAAAGAAATTTCTACACACCTCCAGTATAAACAATCAGCCTCTTGTGTTGTAACTATGTCCCCTCATTCAAGACTCTTCCACTTGTGAAAACATTTCAACATCTACCTCATCAAGTCCCTTCAGGATCTTATATGTCTCAATCAGGCCACCCCCTCATTCTTCGAAACTCCAAAGATTACAGACCCAAACTGTCTAGTCTCCCTTGATAGGACAACCCTCTCATCCCAGGAATTAGCTGAGGAAATCTCCTTCGGACTGATTCCAATGCAACTATATCTTGTCTTAGGTTAGGGGACCAAAACTGTTTGACTAATACCATCAATTCCAGCACTGAACATCAAAATTTTCAAATTAACTCAACAACTAGGTGAAAGGTGCTATATAAATGCACATTGTTCCAACTGTGTGACTCCATTTTTAATAGGTCAGTAACAGGAGCGTAAAGGTGCTTCCCCATCCTGATGCTAATTGAACTCCTTCTACAGGACCTCTCCAAATATCCAGATTGTTATAAACAGGCACAAAGCCAATTGCTTGTTTTTAAATAAATTGGAATTAATCTCAGCAAAGTAACATTTTAATCTGTTTCCAAAGACTGGTGGTCTTTCAGAAGTTTTGCATTGTACATATGTTTCGGATCACATTTGCAAGCACGGAAGGCAGACAGAATCTGGGATCTTCCATGGTTTCGATCAGCAGAGTCCTGCAGTTACATACTTGCTTTGCCTTAGAAAGGCTGTTCAGCTATACAGTCACAGGAGGACAGTCAGCTCCCTGTGGAAAGTACACCTCACAGAAGCAGTCAGGATCCACCCTGGGAATGCTGCCTATGGGGGAACTTGGGAAATTCCTAATCGCCCCGTGAATGGGCCCATGACACTGCCTTCTTGGCACCTTACCAAACCCTTTCATCCACAAGGTTCCCGAGGAACTTTGCCCCCTTGTGGAGGAACAAGTCCACCTCTGGTGTCCTCTTATACTGAGGGGCACAGTATATAGGCTTGTTATATTACACAGGCTTGTTGTATTATTAATTAGGGGCAGTTTATTTCTGAGAATCATTTGCAGAGTTCTGGCCTCTGTTATAAAATGGAAAGAAAGCTCCAAAAGGTTATAGTTATCGGGAATGATTGAACAGGCTGGGAGCCACATAGGAGACACAGGAGACAGCAGATGCTGGAATCTGGACCAACAACCAATTTGCTAGAGGAACCCACTGGGTCGAGCAGCATCTGTGGGAGGGAAGGAGTTGTCAATGATTTGGGTTGAACCCCTGCATCAGGACTGAGAGTGGAGGGGGGGAGGTGGACGGTATAAAGAGGAGGAGGGGAGTGGTGAGAAAGGAGTCTGACGCGATTGGTGGACCGAGGAGGGGTGTAAGATGACAGGCAGGTTGTGCCAGGTAGGGGAGAGGAGCAGGGGTGGAGTTGGGAGACAGTGGCGGGTGGATGATAGATGGAGACAGAGACAGAGAGAGAGGAGAGCGAAATATATGGAGAGGCAGATGGAGCAAGTTGGGTTGAGGGGAGTGTGAAGATTGCTGGAGGGAGATAAACAGAAACACAAAGGGGATCTGATCAGCAGAGGCAGTGAGAATGGGAACCATCGGGGGAGAGGTGAATGGCACTTGGAACCAGAGCCAGATTCTGGGGCTACATTGGAATGTCCACCCATTGCTTGCCAGCTCTTGCCCCACACCCCTCTCTCACCGCTTTATACTGGCTATCTCCTCTCTACTCTTTCAGTCCAGATGAAGGGTCTTGACTTGAAATGTCAACTGTCCATTTCCCTCCACAGATGCTGCCCGACCCGCTGAGTTCCTCCAGCAGTTTGTTTTTTGCTCCAGATCCCAGCATCTGCAGTCCCTTGTGGCTCTGCTTTGGAAAGGCTCGGTCATGACCTGACTGAGGTCTTCAAAGGGGTTTCGTGGAATAGATGGAGAGCAATATCACAATGGGGGAGCCAGAACTAAGGGCCGTGTGTGTACAGTATTCACTGGGGATCATAACTGTAGGACATTCAGAAGCAAACTCTCTGGCAGAGAGGGTGGTGAGAATCAGGGCCTGTTGTCACATGGAATAGTTCACTTATGCAACAGGAAGCCAGATAAGTGAGAGAACAGTCCAAGGAAATGCTGATAGTGTTGGCTTCCTTCCAACATTTAGTTTGCTTCCAATATTTCAAGCCATTAGTTCGGGGAGGGGTGCAGGAGGCTGGTGTGGAACTCAAACTCTGGCATTGGTCGACATTAGATTGGGAGATCAAGAGTTCATCTTTTAACATCTGAGAGGTCCATTCAAGACTCTGATAACAGACTCACATCCTTGAGCCTGGAGGTACTTGCTCGCAGGCTTTTGTATCTTCTGCCTGATGGGAGAGGGGAGAAGAGAGAATGACCGGGGTGGGGGGTGACTTGATTATGTCGGCTGCTTTCCCGAGGCAGCGGGAAGTGTAGACGGAGTCAACGGAGGGGAGGTTGCTCAATGCTGAAATATATTGGGAACCGATTCCACGGAAGACCAGGAGCAGAGACAGAAGCCCTGAGGTGTGCCTTGGTGGCCCTCTCCTCCCCTCTCCCTCACCAGGACGTCCGAGTGTGGAATCCCAGTGTGGCCGCAGTGAAGTGAAGGCTGTGTGTCAGCTTTGCAGAAAGCACATGGTCCTGTACTACCAGGAAACTTCATACATACTTTCCGCATAGAGAGAGGCCATTCATCCCATCAAGTCCACACTATCTCTCAGAACAATCCCATCAATCTCATTATTTCCCTGTAACCCATTCTTGTTCAGGGGCCCATCAACTTCCCCCCGATCCTCCTCCCACCCAACCGCCCACATTGGGGGTAACTTACAGCAGCCAATTAACCTACCAACCCCCACATCTTTGGGATGTGGGAGGAAAGTGGAGCCCCGGGGGAAACCCATGGGGTCTCTAAGAGAACGTGCAAGCTCCACACAGACAGCACCAGAGGTCAGGATCGGACCCAGGTCTCTGGAGCTGTGAAGCAGCAGCTCTACTCTCTGTAACACAGTGGTGCCCAACACACTCACACTTTGATTACATGTAGGTACAGCGCTTACATCATATGTTGTTAACCTTCAATCCAATCAAAGTCCAATGTACTTGTTCAGTGAGCTGAACTTTGTTCCCTTTCTCTGTTGCCTTGAAACCTTCTCCAGTCCCACTGCCCAAGGCTCTGATTCCACCCCTGGGCCACACAACCAGCCCAAGGGCCTGGCTCAATCCACAATGTAAGGCCTTGGTTCCAACCCCGTCTCCATCACGATGTGGGGCCTGACCACCACCACCACCCCCCACCACCATCACCCCCCCCACCCCCGCCCCCCCCCCCCCCACCCTGACCCAGGACACAGACTCCAACCCAACTGTCTCCATCTTGACCTGAGGCCTCTCTTCATCCCAGCATTGACCTTGACTCCAGCTCATCATGAGACTTCCCCACCCCCAGCCTGGGCACCTGGCTCAACTCCTCACCCCTTGGAGTCCTGGATCAACCTTCACCCCATCCTGGGTTCCCGACTCCATTCCATCCTGTCCTGAATCCACCCCAGCCTGAGGCTTTGACCGCACCCCAGCCCCGGTGTCCTGACGCAACCCCTCCACCCTTCCCGACCCTTCCTCCGCTTCGTCCCCTCCTCCCCCTCCCCAAGACGGCTGCTCACTGCCATTGATGATCAGTCCATGGTCACGTCTCAAATCCTCCGCAGTGTTGACACAGGCCTGCAGCTCCCGCGTACAGCTCCTTTGGGAACCTGTTACTTGAAGGTAATTGTGGCCCCACCACCCTTGGGAAGCTGGGTCAGCAGGCTGAACCAGCAACACTGTAAGTGCCATGCTTCACCTCGGTTAGGAGAGTCACTGGCCACAATGAAGATGTGATCCCTTGATCATCCCTGAGAGTTCACGTTACAATCCGCAGTACAGGATGAGGACCATACACCGCAGAGGCGGATGGCAATGGATCCCTACACTTACTGTATTGCTAAACCGAGACTGGTGACTCTGTGCCTCAAAGAAACACAGCAACCCCTCAACACGGAAATAAAGGGGTTGACAGTGAGGGCAGTGGTGCCATACACAGGGCGTATCTGGAAAGCTGGCAAACACGACAGAACCATTGGGCATTTACCTTGAGTGAAGGAGGCTGAGAGGTGACACGATAGAGGCGTATAAAATTATGAGAGGCACAGATAAGCCTGTTTCTCATGGTAGGGGTGTCCAATACTAGAGGGCATAGTTTAAGGTGAGAGGGAGGAGGGTTGAAGGGGATCCGGGGGGGGGGGGGTGGTAAATGTTTCACACAAAGAGTAGTTGGCATCTGGAACAAGCTGCTCGAGGAGGAAGCGGAGGCAGGAATGGTAACCACAGTCAAGAGGCTTCTTCACAGGTGCTCGAATGAGCAGGGCACATAGAGGGACATGGAATTAATGCGGGCAAGTAGAATTAGTATCGATAGGCACGATGGTCAGCATAGACAATGTGGGCCAAAGGGCCTGTTTCTAGGCTGTACAACTCTATGATTGACTGGACGTTCAAAGCCAATAACCTTATAGGAGGTGTGACTGAAAGTTCCAAAGAACAAAATGCGGTGATCCGCAAACAAAAGAAATCCCTACCTTCAGCAGTCGTGGCTTCGGACGCTTAGCGACGCTGGTCATGCTGCTGGCCTGTCTGATGAAGCAGCCAGGAAACTAAAGTCACACTTCAACGCCAGCGCCGTCAGAAACCACAAGTCTGGTTCACAAACATCAGTGAACCAGCACAGGTGCTCAGTAATCACACGGTGAATTGGAGAGACCACGTGAGATGTGGTCATGTCAGAACATTCCTGGACTGAGCAGTGAGGGACGAATTAGAGTGCAGATTGGCTGAAGAGAGATAACAGGTTCAGCTCTTTAATGTTCCAGACGTAGGCAAGTAGGATTGCCACTGTCCTGGAAGAAACAGTGCAGAATGTGAGTGTTTTGGTCAGCTTGTAGCACAGATATGACGGCACGGTGCTAATGTTATACTACAGCTGTGTGTTCAGCACGCCACATAGAACAGTATAGCACAGAACAGGCCTTTCATCCCACAATGTTGTGCCGACATAGCTATTCCCTCCTGCCTACAGAATGCCCATATCCCTCCATTTTCCTCTCATTCGTGTGTCCATCCAAGCCCCTCTTAAAAGCCCCCAATGAATTTGCCTCCACCACCCCATCAGGCAACGCATTTCAGGCATCCACCACCCTCTCAGTAAAAAAAGCGTACCCCTCACGTCTGTTTTGAACCTACCCCCTCTCACCTTAAATGCATGCCCTCTATGAGAGACATGTGGCAATAAACCCTGAGGTTGCATTACTGCAGGTGAGAGACTCTGCTGTTGATCCCAGGGAAATTACACAACCTTGGTGTGTCCCCTCAGAACAATCCACTGCGACAATTACAATTAAGTAGACCATCTTACACTAATTCGCAAAAGCAGGCAGAATACAGCAAATACTGAGAGTGAAGGTCTTGCAGGCAAAGAAGCAAATGTGCAGAGCAAATCTCAGGGGAATGCGTCAAGTGCCACAGGAGTAAATAGTGTTTACCCCATAGATGGTGACAGAGAAGTAGAAACAGAAAATGCTGGAAATACTCAGCAGGTCAGGCAGCATCGGTGGAAAGAGGAACAGAGTTAGCGTTTCAGGTCTGAGACCTCGCGTCGGCACCAGAGGGATACAAAAGGTAACTTTAAGTTGCAGGGAAAGAGGCAGGAGGGATGGATAGGATGGAGGGAGTATCTGTGTTAGGGTGAGACCAAGACAAATGGGGCAGTTACAGCTTTATTATGCTCACAGGTAGAGGTGAATTTAAAACTACCCACAAGGGAAATGGTCAGTGTGATGTATTTATACCACAGCAGATCACTCAGTAATGTGAGGAGACACCTTCATCCAAGTCCTGCTAATAAAGAGCAATGTCCTACTGTGTACATATTGCAGAGAGGTATTAACAACACTGGAAGATATGAGTGTACCATTATCTGAGATGACAGGGAAATCAGTTGCTGGGAGTTGTGGCAGACTACACTAGAAACTAAGTGTTGGAAGGGACTATATCACAGCTCTAGGGCAGAGCTTATTCTGCCTGAGCTTTATGATCAGTGAAGTAGAATACAAGGAGCAAATGGACGGATCTCCTTTCCCTCAGGAATCAGTCTCTCTGTCCCTGTTTCATCAGAGTCAGGTGGAGAAAGACCCTAAGCAAACCGACAGAGCCTGGGAGTGTCAGGCAATCAGAAAGGAAGTGGTCATGGGAAAGACCTGCAGCACATTCACAGTGAAAAACAGTGTATGGACCAACCAAGCAGAGGACGCACAACTTGACAAGTGGATGGTTCCCTCACTCAAGATAACGGATTGCAATTCTATGAGAAAGTTGATAAAGCGGTCGAAAGTGACGATGTCCCAGGGGAATCAGGAAAGGATGGTCAGGGTTTTCTGATGCTCATCGAGAAGAAGTTTCAAGGATTTAAAAGGGGGCATTGAGAACTTTCTTTCGGACCACAGATCTCGGGTGCCGAAAGTTGGAGGATACAAATGTCATAACTGATGAACATTTGCCAAAACTTCCTGAGTTTAATGATAGTGAAGTACAACCATTATGACCCAGGCATTGACAGAAGAGACTTGAAAAGAGAAATATGAATGAGGGCCCTGAAAGGAGATCCCAGTGTGGGACCAAGAGGTTCCACTGATCTCACTACAACAGACAAATGGAACTATTCATCTCAGGCTTTGCAGAAAAATCCTGCTGGGATCTGTCAAATTTGTAAAGACAGGAAGGAAGGTGGAAATCCTCATGGAGATTAGCTGGTTTCAGGTAGGCTGGAGTAAACATATCTGAACCCTGGAAGCTCCACAGAAAACAAAATCCATGGCAGAGTTAACTGTGGTCACACAGCAAGCTGAAAGCAGGATCAAACAAGCTCCAGAGTCTGAATAAAACATCTGTTTCATGCAGAGCTGCTGACTACATGTCCATCCCTTAAGGTTCGAAGCCCAGGTGAGATTATGTTGTACTGCACTTGTTGGTTGTTGTTGATCTTTAAACTCTTATATGAACCAACCTCATGTAAATTGACTTGGACAAGTTGTGAGTAGAACCTGTGGCATTACAGCAGCAGCATCAGGGCCTAGAACAAGAGACTGAAGCCGGAATATCACTGGTAGTGCAGTTCCCACATAGAGCAGAACTGGACTCAGGTGAAGATTAAAGCCATGAGAAACAAAACCAGGAGCAAGCAGAAATCAAGTCCATTGGAGGAGCTTCAAACTGTGAAGAGAGGCAGCAAAGAAATGAGAAGACCCTGAGTACAAATTGAAGTGCAGAGGGAAATTCCACAGTCCTGAGTGCAGAGGTTTCCCCAAAAGGGTCTGAAGGAATAAGTGCACCTCAGTGAACATGAGCTTGATGATTATACAAGTCATAGCAGATCTAGAGTGTGGTCCTGTAGAACAGAAGGCAAGCCAGAATGAGTTGAGACACAGGACAGAGTAAGAAACCTACAGGTGTGTACAAGTTCTTGCCATGTAACTAGACTTAGAAGTTCATTCTTGACAAATGTTAACACACCTGTGTGCATAAGTTCTTAATGTGAATATGTTCATCTCTGTGTGGGATCTTTCTTGGAGTCATAGAATACTACAGCACAGAAACAGGCCTTTCAGCCCATCTAGTCCATGCCAGCCTAGTTTTCTGCCTAGTCCCATCTACCTGCACCTGGACCATAGCCCTCCAAACCCTTCCCATTATGTACCCATCCAAACCTGCCACGCACAAAGCCATGTTGACTATCCCTAATCAGTCCCTATCTATTGAAATACTTATATATCCTGTCCCTCATAATACCTTCCAATAATTTACCCACGACTGACGTCAGGCTCACCGGCCTATAATTTCCTGGCTTATTCTTAGAGCCTTTCTTAAACAATGGAACAACATCAGCTATCCTTCAGTGCTCTGGCACAATGGCTAAGGATATTTTAAATATCTCTGCCAGGGCCCCTGCAATTTCTGCATTAGCCTCCCACAAAGTCCAAGGGGACACTTCATCAGGCCCTGGGGATTTATCCACCCTAATTAGCCTCAAGACAGCCAGCACCTCCTCTTCCGTAATCCGGTCGATGACCTCACTACTCTTTTTCCTTGGTTCTAGAGACTCTGTGTGTGTCTCCCGAGTAAACACAGATGCAAAAAATCCATTTAAAATCTCTCCCATCTCTTTCGGCTCCACACATAGATGACCACGCTGATCTTCAAGAGGACCAATTTTGTCCCTTGCTACCCTTTTGCTCTTAATTTAGCCTTAGAAACCCTTTGGGTTCTCTCTCACCTTTTCTGCCAGAGCAACCTTATGTCCTCTTTTAGCCCTCCTGACTTCCCTCTTAAGTGTTCTCTCGCATTTCTTATACTCCTCAAGTGCCTCGTTTAATCCTAACTGCCTATACCTGATATGCGCCTCCTTCCTTTTCTTTACCAGGGCCTCAATATCCCTCAATAACCAAGGTTCCCTAAACCTGTTAGTCTTGCCTTTTATCCTAACAGGAACATACAGATTCTGTACTCTCAATATTTCACTTTTGAAGGCCTTCCACTTACCAAGCATCTCCTTGCCAGAAAACAAACGATCCCAATTCATGCCTGCCAGATCCCTTCTGATGCCATCAGAATTGGCCTTCCTCTAGTTTAGAATCTTAACCCTAGGACAATCATTTTCCATAATTGTCTTGAAACTAATGGAATTATGTTCACTAGATCCAAAGTGTTCCCCTACACTCACTTCTGTCACCTGCCCTGTCTCATTCCCTAAGAGGAGATCCAGTATCGCGCTCTCTCTAGTTGGGACCTCTACATATTGATTAAGGAAACTTTCCTGAACACATTTGACAAACTCAATCCCATCGAGTCCTTTTACAGTATCGGAGTCCCAGTCAATATGTGGAAAGTTAAAATCACCTACTACACAACTTTATATTTCCTGAAACTGTCTACTATCTCTCTACAAATTTGCTCCTCTAAATCCCGCTGACTATTGGGAGGTCTATAATATAGTCCCATTAACATGGTCATCCCTTTTTTATTCCTCAGTTCCACCCATATTGCTTCAGTAGCTGAGCCCTCCAGTATGTCCTCTCTGAGCACTGCCCCAACAATTTCCCTGATGAGTGATGCCACCCCTCCCCCTTTAATCCCTCCCCCTCTATCATGTCTAAAACAGCAGAATCCCGGAACATTGAGCTGCCAGTCCTGCCCCTCCTACAACCAAGTCTCACTAATGGCTACAACATCTTAATTCAACGTATGGATCCACGCCCTAAGTTCATCTGCCTTACCTACAATGCTCCTTGCATTGAAATAGATGCAACTCAGAACATTAGTCCCACCACACTCAACCTTTCAGTTTCCATCTTTGCTTGTGGTCTTAACATCTACTTTCCCCACGGCCTCTCCACCTGCTGCTCTGTCACTCTGGTTCCCACCCCCCTGCAACTCTAGTTTAACCCCCCCCCCCCCCCCCCCCCACCCCGAGCAGCACTAGCAAACCTTCCCGCAAGGATATTGGTCCCCCTCCAGTTCAGGTGCAAACCGCCTCGTTTGTACAGGTCCTACCTGCCCTGGAGGAGCCCAATGATCTAAAAATCTGAAGCCCTCCCTGCTGCATCATCTGCTTAGCCACATGTTAAACTGCAGTATCTTCGTATGTCTTGCCTCACTAGCACATGGCATGGGCGGCAATGCTGAAATCACCACTCTGGAGGTCCTGTCTTTTAACTTAGCACCTAACTCCCCGAACTCACTTTGCAGGACCTCGTCACTTTTCCTGCCTATGTCATTGGTACCAACGTGTACCACGACCTCTGGCTGCTCACCCTCCCCCTTAAGAATGCTATGGACTCGATCCAAGACATCTCTGATCCTGCCACCTGGGAGGCAACATACCATCCGAGATTCTCATTCTCACCCACAGAACCTCCTGTCTGCTCCCCTAACCAATGAATCCCCTATCGCTACTGCTTGCCTCTTCTCCCCCTTCCCTCCTGAGCCAAAGAGCCAGACTCAGTCCCCGAGACCTGACCGCTGTGGCTATCCCTGGTAGGTCATCTCCCCAACAGTATCTAAATACTGTTCTAAGTATCTAAGTATACTTGTTATTGAGGGGAACAGCCACAGAGGTACCCTGCACTGACTGCCTATTCCCTTTCTCTCTCCTGAAGGTCACCCAGCTACCTGCCTCCTGCAACTTAGGTGTGACTGCCTCCCTGTAACTCCTGTCTATCAACTCCTCAGTCTCCCAAATAATCCAAAGGTCATCCAGCTCCAGCTCCAGCTCCAGCTCCAGTTCCCTAACACAGTCTGTGAGGAGCTGCAGCCAGATGCATTTCTCGCAGGTGTAGTCATCAGGGACACTGGAGGTCTCCCTGATTTCCCACATCATGCAAGAGGAGCCCACCACTGTGCTGGGTGTCGTTCCCACTGCTCTACCTGTGCAATAATAAAGAAAGAAAGAGAACTTAACAGAACCTCACCTGAGCCTTCAACTCTTCACACCTTTAGGGGAGATAGAGTGATGCATTTTTGTTGGTTTGGGACCTCTATCTACAAGCTATGGGACAGTTACTCGAGATTGATGGGGTCACTATATTGGTTTATTACCAATACATTCTGGATTTATTATTGTCACATGTACCGTGATACAGTGAAAAGCTTTTGTTTGCGTGCCATCCAGACAGATCATGCACACATCGAGGGAGTAAAAAGTAAACAGAACGCAGAATATAGTGAAGAGAAACAAAGGACTGCAGATGCTGGAATCTACATGTAAAACACGATGATGCTGGAGGAACTCAGCAGGCCAGGCAGCATCCGTGGAGAAAAGCAGGCGGTCTACGTTTTGGGTCGGGACTCTTCTTTAGGACGGAAGGTAGGAGAAGGGGAAGCCCAATATATAGGAGGGAAAAGCAGAGCAGTGATAGGTGGACAAAAGAGGGGAGGCGGGGTGGGCACAGGGTGGTGATAGGTAGATGCAGGTAAGAGACAGTGATGGGCAGGTGTGGGGGAGGAGGGGAGAGCAGATCCACCGGGGGATGGGTCAAAGGTAAGGAGAGAAAAAAAGGGAGGTAGAGAAAAGAGAGATAGGTTAGGAAAAGGAAGAAGAGGCATGGTTGGGGGGGGGGGGGGGGTGGTGTGGGGATTACCTAAAGTGGGAGAATTCAATGTTCATGCCGTTAGGCTGCAAGGTTCCAAGACGGAAAATGAGGTGCTGTTCCTCCAGTTTGCGCTTGGAATTCTCCTGGCAGTGGGGGAGGCTGAGGACTGACATGCCTGTGATAGTGTGGGAGGGGGAGTTGAAGTGACTGGCAACGGGGAGATGCAGATCACGGTTGGTGAGACCAAATGTAGACTAATGTGAGACCAATGATAAGACCAAACGCAGACTAGGTGACTGTTTCACAGAACACCTGCGCTCTGTCCGTAACCGCGACCTGCATCTCCCCGTTGCCGGTCACTTCAACTCCCCATCCCACACTATCACTGATATGTCAGTCCTCGGCCTCCTCCACTGCCAGGAGAATTCCAAGCACAAACTGGAGGAACAGCACCTCATTTTCCATCTTGGAACCTTGCAGCCTAACAGCATGAACATTGAATTCTCCCATTTAAATAATCCACACACCACCCCCCCCCCCCAACTACACTTCTTTTCTTCCTTTTCCTAGCCTATCTCTCTTTTTCTACTTTTTTTTCCTTTCTCTCCTTACCTTTGACCCATCCCCCGGTGGGTCTGCTCTCCCCTCCTCCCTTACCATCTCTTACCTGCATCTACCTATCACCACCTTGTGCCCACCCCGCCTCCCCTCTTTTGTCCACCTATCACTGCTCTGCTTTTCCTTCCTATATATTGGGCTTCCCCTTTTCCTATCTTCAGTCCTGAAGAAGGGTCCTGACCCGAAACGTTGACCGCCTGCTTTTCTCTATGGATGCTGCCTGGCCTGCTGAGTTCCTCCAGAATCATCGTGCAGAATATAGTGTTACAGTTACAGAGAAAGTGCATTGCAGGTGGACAAATAAAGTGCAAGGGCCATGATGAGGTGGATTAGGAGATCAAGAGTTCATCTTTTGGCGTATGCAAGGTACATTCAAGAGTCTGATAACAACGGGATAGAAGCTTTCCTTGAGTCTGGTGGTACGTGCTCTCAGGCTTTTGTATCTTCTGCCTGACGGGAGTGGGGAGAAGCGAGAACGTCAAGGGTGGGGGGGTGGGGGTGGTCCTTGATTATGCTGGCTGCTTTCCTGAGGCATCAAGAAGTGTAGACAAAGTCAATGGAGGGGAGGCTGGTGTCCGTGACGGACTGGGCTGTATTCACAACTCTCTGCAGTTTCTTGTGGTCTTGGGCAGAGCAGTTGCCGTACCGAGCCATGATGCATCATTCAGAAGCTGTGAGACGTGGTTAATTCAACATTCTCAGTCCCATACTTCAGTTCAATTTAAGGTTGTCTGCCAGGGTACAGATGTGATCCAATGACGCTCCAAGTCTAAGTGAGTTTTTGTTGTGCTCCAGGATACCGTAACAGGACCCCACTATACAATGCCCTGCTCCCCTGTGGCCTAGCTGGATAATCACTCAGTTGAGTAAAGCCAGGTTGACAACTACATGCCGTTCTCCCCTGCACTGGGCACACACTCCGGCGGCGAGCCATGTATGGGAACCACTGCTTCCCCCTGGATGTGGAATGGGCATTGGGCAGAGTGAGAGACAGCAAAATCACAGACGGTGGGCAGCAAGTTGGTGCCTCATATCTGGTCAGTTGGCATCTCCTCCCTGCGAGGCAGCACACAGAACATAGAACAGTACAGCACAGGAACAGGCCCTTCGGCCCACGAAATTGTACTGAACTAATGAAGCTACTGACGCCTAATCCCTTCTGCCTACAGATGGTCTAGATCCCTCCATTCTCTGCCTAGCTGAGAGCCTCTTAAATGCCTCTACTGTATCCACCTCCACCACCACCCCGGCAGCGCATTCCACGCACCCAACACTCTCTTGCATAAAAAAATTTGCCCCGCACATCTCCTTTGAACTTGCCCCCTCTCACAGTGCATCGTTGCACCTTAAAGGACAATGGCACAATGAGCTACTGAGCCACTATTGATAATGCTGGTGCTGTTAGGTCCTGGACCTCCTTACACGCCTTTTCAAATACAAATAGCGTGCAGTGCTGCCACTGCCTTTCAAGGAACCTCCCCCCACCCTGCCCCCCCACCCCCACTGCTATGCTGTAGAATTGGTTCTCAGTTCCCGAGTCAGTCTGACATGGCAGAAACATTAGGGACATTTAAGAGACTCTTAGCCCCCTATTTCTCTATCATTCATGTGTCTATGTGGGAGGGAAGGGTTAGATAGATCTTAAAGCAGGATAAAATGTCGGCACAACATTGTGGGCCGAAGGGCCTGTACTGTGCTGCAGTGTTCTATGTTTTATGGCACCTAGTCTAAGGCCCGTTGACTTCATGAGCCTTCTTGGCCTACAGATTAGGAACCAAGGGCTGTACTTTTTGATCTTAATTATTTACAAGTATTTTGGTATTAATTCATTGAAAATTTCGCCACATCTTTAAATATTACAATCTTAGTCATTTCTAAATGGCTCTGAATGTCCTCACAATTAGACACGTCGACCCTGGGAAAAAGATACCACAAGGCTGAACTTTTCCTTGACTCCAAGATACCAGCATCCAGTCGGCTCACCTCGCCTGGCTCATAAACAACAGGAGGGCCTGGGATTTGGATAATAACAATGACAAGGAAGCCAAGGACCGTCAAAAATTACAATGGTGGTGGTGATCAGGTACAAGGTATGGTGGTCAAAGTCGCTGGGCCAAAAAAAATGATCTTTAGTTACTCAGCACCAATCTTACTCCCTGATTTACTTCTTTATTCCCAGGCTGCCAATGCTACCACTTGCAGCTCGTAAGGTTGGGGGGACTGTGTAATGTTAGTGGAGGGAGGAGAGGGTGCGTAGGTGCCACTCCCAGAGGAAGCTGAGGAACAGGGAGTGCAGGACGTCAGAGTGCTGGTACCAAGCTAAAAGGGCATTCACCAAAAGCAGAGAGATCACATCGCAGAGACCTGGAGATCCATCCACCACTTTGGAATTAGGGAAGGTGTTTATTTGTTACTGGAATAAGTGCAGCAAGCAGCAGTGTCAGTGAGACCCACAAACAGCCCTTTAACAAGAAGGCACCCAGACACCGATTAGGCTCAGTTGCTTGTTCAGGCATCGACTTTGGAGGAATAGAATGACAGTGTGCAGGAGCAGTGTTAACAGATCACCTAAGGTGATAGGATGATGTTCAGACTGCACCCACAGATGACACCAGCTGCACCTTAGTGTTCAGCAGGGGATCAATCTGCCTGTTTACACACTGTCCAACTCAAACATAATTACACAGATGAAGGAATGATATGATTCAGTTAACTTTGGTAATCACTGTAATATAAATCCTCAGTAAGGTAGTGTTTAGCCTTTGTTTCAGAGGCCATAAACAGACAGATTGGAACCCTGCAGCCGAACAAGAGGAGTTCTGTGTTGTGAAAGACCAGCTGCTTATCCAACCAAAGAATAGAGCTATAGAGGCAAGAGAGAGTTAGGAGAGGGGTAGGTGGGTTCAAGGATAACTAGATGCAACAAGGTAGACATCAGAAGTAAATTTTGGAACTGATGACCCCTCCTTGCACGGTCTGAGAAGGAGAAGATGGAGTTGTCCAAACGATGACCCTCCAGAATTTCATCAGCCGCTGTCACACGCACAGTGAGCTCAGAAACACAGTATGCGCTGGACAGAGGCTAACCTGGATCCTGGACTATCTCAGCTCCCAGCCTGATGGAAAGGCAGCGTTGTGTGTGTGGGGCCAGTATCGTTGCCAGCCTGCAATTACAGAAGATGTTGCTGTCCTTGAGATGTAATAGTGACCTCAGTAGCGACCGCCTCCATCGATGCCCTTGCCAAAAGACATACCTGATCTTGCCATGCTGTTGTTGTTGAGAAGTCACAGGCCACTTTAAAGGCTGCACCTTATGGAATGACTTTTGGAAATCCAAATGCACTAAGATATTTATTTATTAGTCACATGTACATCGAAACACACAGTGAAATGTATCTTTTTGCGTTACTGAGAATGTGCTGGGGAGCAGCCCACAAGTGTCGCCATGTTCCCGGCGCCAACATAGCATGCCCACAGCTCCTGACCTGTACGTCTCTTTGGAATGTGGGAGGAAACCGGAGCACCCAGAGGAAACCCATGCAGACACACGGGGAGAACGCACAAACTCCTTACAGACACGGGGAGAACGCACAAACTCCTTACAGAACCCGGACCACTGGCACTGTGATAGCATCACACTAACCACTACACTACTGTGCCACCACTACATTCGCTGGCTCTCCTTTACCCATCCTGATGGTTCCATCTCAAAGAACTTTAATAAATTTCTGAATACTATTTCTCTTTCATAAGGCCATGTTGACTCTGCCTAATCATGTTATACTTTTCTCAATGAAAGATTCCACATCTTCCTGGCAACAAATTTAGCCTAGCTGGTCTACTGTTCCATTTTATTAATTAGTGTCTCAGCTTGCAAGGCACCAATATTGACTTTAGCTGCTTTGTTTTACATACAATGTTTTATATTCCTTGCCGGATGAGTCGTATTTATTCCCTTTGTCATTTTTTGTTCAGCTATCATTGCTGGTTTATAAAATTCTTCCAATCCACAGGCCTACTTTTCTTCTTGGCAACATTACAAGTTTCTTTTAATCTAATATTATTCTTAACCTCCCTACTTAACCATGAATAAATTACTTTTTCTTATTAAGGTTTCATTTCTCAATGGCATTTATATTCATTAAATGTCCCCTATTACTTATTTTCTGTCAAACCTATAACTTAATTCCTAATCTATCATAACCAACATGCCCCTCATATCTATGTAATTGCCTTTATTTAAGTCTTAACATTTCTGTTTCAACTGTCAGTTAGTCTCTCAAACTGAATGTAAAATTCCATCATATTATGATTGCTCTTTCACAAGGACCATTTACTACGTGATTACTAATTATCCCTGTCTTTTTACAATAACCAGATTTGAAACAGCTTCTTCCCTGACAGAGTTCCAGGAATCAAAAAGAAAAAAAACTCCAGATTCTGGAAACCTGAAATACAAACATAAAATGCTGGGGACATTCAGCAGATCAGGCAGCGTCTGTGGAGGCAGAAACAGAGTTAATGCTGATACCTTTCAGATATATTCCATGAGCTCAAAACTACTTTTGACAATTTGATTTGTCTAATCTACATGAAGTTTAAAGTCACCCATGGCTATTGATTACCTTTGTCACATTTGAACTGATAATTTGTCAAATAACATAGCTGCCTTCAGAGACTGATACACTACTCCTTTTTACTTCTTATTTCCACTCAAAATTATTTCTGGACCCTTTGCCACTATCGTTTTAACATCAACTTTACCATTTTCCATTCTTCCAGTATTCACGCAATGTTAAGTATCGTGGGATATTCAGTTCTTGATCTCTGTTACCTCTCTACCATAACTCCATAATGGCTATCAGATCAAACCACTTATCTCAACCTATACACTAATCCATATACAAGTGCTCCATGAATTCAGAATAAAGAGCCCTTCACTTCACCATTGTTCTCTACTTTAACCTGATTGCTATGGTACTCTTACCACGATGTGCACTGTTTCTTCTGGTTGCACCCCACTTATCAACGCCCACATCGCTACACCGCTACACTATTACTTTATCTTATCTTTATACTTTTAAGTTTCCTCTCACTGGACAACCCTTTCCAATATTTAACTTAAAGCTCTACCTACAGCCCTGGTTACTTGATTTGTCCAGACACCGGTCCCAGCTCAATTCAACATCCCAATGAAGCAGCTATCTCCTCAGTACTGGGGTATATGCCCCATGACGGAAACACCTTTCTCCCACATCGTGCATCAGCTCTCAGTACTGTTGGACCCTTTGCGCACAGCTCCACAGGTTCTGCTTGCCAATTAAGACCCTGCCTCATACACCCTCAACAGAACCTCTCTGAGTTCTACCTATATCATGCAGACAATTGCAACTAGATCCCTCACCTAACAACTTGAATTTCTCCTGAGCTCCTTGAAGATGACCCAACATTGGGCATGTAACACTCCCCAAAGGGCACAGTATTACCCCCTTGGCCATACACTCCCCTTCCACACCATATTCATTCTCACCCCTTCTCCTTGAACAAGTCCCTGTAGCAGTTTGCTCAGCTCTCTTTTACTCTCCATGATCTCACCCAAACAGGCATTAAGACCCTCGGGCAATTCTAAGACTGACGCTCCTCCATCATTTCATCCTGGGCCCTTGTGCCTGGCTAATTCTTAGTCACGGAGACGGAAGAGACCTCAGATGCTGGAATCCAGAGCAAAAAAACAAACTGCTGGAGGAACTCAGCGGTTCGGGCATCATCTGTGGAGGGAAGTGGGTAGTCGACACTTTGGGTCAAAACCAGATGAAGGGCTTCGACCCAAAACATCGACTGTCCATTTCCCTCCACAGATGCTGCCTGACCCGCTGAGTTCCTCCAGCAGTTTGTTTTTAACTCAGAGTCACACACCCTTGTCCACCACCACAAGAACACAGGAAAATAGGAGCAGGATTTGGCCGTTCGGCTCTTCCAGCCTGCCCCACCATGATCTACCCCGGGCCTCAATTCCTCCTCTGTATCAGATGCCCATTGCTCTCAATTCCCTGATCTTTCAGACATGTATCTGCCTCCACTTTTACTGAGCCAGGCTCCACAGCTCCCTGGGGCAGAAAATCCCAGAGGTTCACCACCTCCTGTGAGAAGAAATTTCTACAAACCTCGGTTGTAAATGACCAGCCATTTATCCTGAAACGACGTCCTTTCGTTTCAAGTCCACCGACTACAGCTAAAGCACTTCATTACCAAGGGAGGTCACACCTCCTGGAACGAAGTGCTCCAAAGTTTCCCCTGCCCGCAGACTCCAGCTCACCAACGCTACACCAGTTCCAGCAGGTCCGGGCACGTCATGCAGATGTAAGTGCAGGAGATTTCACTGGGTTTCCACCTGCCTCTTTGGGTCACATCTATAACACTTCACCTACCCTTCCACCTGGACCCTACTCAGTTTTACTTGTCTGATTACCTTTTTAAGGCCAGAACTACTAGACTGTACAACAGATTTTTCCCCCAGGCTGTCAGGCTCCTGAATACCCTGGAGGCAGTCTCAGACAAATGCCGCGTCAAAAGCCCTGGTTTGCACAACGGCGTGTAAGAACGTTGGCTGCTGCTGAGCATGTTTATACATTTAGTGCAACACACTGAGTTCAGTATTTTCTTCGTCCAACTCGGTTTTGCACTAACCCTGCACTCATTTTGTACTCTGTATATACCGTTTTTTACACTATTTGTGCTTGCACAATTTTTCTGTCTGCATTTATTGTATGTCCTCTGTTGTGTGAGTCTGGGGGAAACAACATTTCGTTCCTCCATGTGTTTTAATAGCATCTGGGTGAATGACAATAGAGTATAACTTGAACTGGACTTGAAATGTTATCAATGTCTATTTTACTGAGTGTTCTTTAAATTTAGTTAATAAATCTGGTTTGGCCGCACTTAGGAATATTGTGTGCAGTTCTGGTTGCCGGGTATGGGAAGGATGTAGTTGTGCTGGAGAGAGTGCAGAGGAGATTCACCAGGATGTTCCCTGGATTGGAGGGCTTTAGTTTATGGGGAGGGAATGGATAGCCTGGGCTTGTTTTCCCTGGACCACAGGCGGATGTGGGGTGACCTGTTATGAAATTAGCAGGTCTGTTACGTTATGAGGTGTGTGAAATTATAAGAGGCATAGACAGGGTAGGTAGTCAGAATCTTTTTTCCATGATGGGGCATCAAAAACAAGAAGGGTATTGGTTTAAGGTGAGAGAAAGGAGTTTAGAGGAGATCTGAGGGATAAATTTCTTATACAACAAGTGGCTGATATCGAGAATGAGTGCCAGAGGTAGTAGAGTCAGATTCAGTTACTACATTTAACAGGCGTTTAGACAGACACATAACTAAGCAAGGCATAGAAAGATATCGTCCTACTGTGGGCTAATGAGATTAGTGTAGGGCAGAAGGTCAGCAGGTACATGATGGGCTGAAGGGCCTGTTTCTGTGCTGCACAGCTCGGTAAGGTAAGGACAAGGAAGGAGCAGACTCATATAAAAGCAACATCCACCTGGCAAAGTCCCAGGGGCTGCCGTTAGTCAGTGTACGGTGTCACAGAGACCTTTAAGTTCTCAAATGATGATGTCAACGTCTATTTTTTGGAGGTTTTACTAACATTTTGTTAATAATCGGGTTCATTTCCAAACTAAATTATATGCTTCTGAGTCTCTACCCTAGCTCACAATTCTAACTCGGGAAAGTGTCGGGATCCAGGTGAACGGACCTTCTCTTATCTTCAGACCAGTTCCCGTTAGTAACCCTGCCAGAGAGAGAGCAGGAAACATCTGCATGGAGGAACCTCACCCGAGGAAGGAGCCGGAACAACAACTTGGTTTGAGAAACAAACGGAGGTGGGGGGGGGTCACCTGAAGGTTTGGCAGGTGCAGTCTGCTGGTAGTTGAGGCAAATGGTGTCAGGTTCAGCCATCCCTCTGTCGCTGATTTAGCTGATGGAGGGAGGTCTCAACGTGCCCAAGTGAGGGGTGGGGGACCCAGTCAGCACCCCCATTACTACCACCAACCATTGACCATGGTTTGAAAGTAGCGTGGGAGGCCATCCATTGGTGGACCAGGTCAGGTTTGACTTGCCCCTTGGTCAGCCCCTACTGACCACTAACAATGTTTTAGAATGGCCACACTCAATAGGGCTGAAGATGGGAGGAGAGGGACCCAGCCAGCGGTCAGCTTCAGAGGAAAGGTTAGAGCAATTCGATTTTATGAAGGAGTAGACTTGTTTAAAAGGAGTCGCCCAAGACTTCAGTTCAAACGGTGTGAAACCGTAACGGGACCAGGTGACAAGGGGCGCGGGGACTGCCCTGACAGTTTCTTCCCTCAGGCTACATTTGGAGTGAAGTACAACTCCCTCTTACACAGTGCACAGGAAAATAGAGCGAGCAAGAGTTGGTGGAGGTGGGGCCGGTGGAGGGATGGGACGGGGTAGGGGACGGATTCGCCAGACATCCTCCAACACTTCAACACATCTCAAGTAGTTTCTCACTCACCTGGAGGCTCGCCTGGTGCTCTGCAAACACCGGCAAAGTGGGAAGGTTTCAAGACAAGACAAAAAGCAGGAGGGAGGCACTTCCTTACTCCAGGCACACAGCCCGCTCCCATCTCTGGCAGCCCCGCCGCGTTTCAGTGGAAGCCGGCGGCCGTGTCCCACACACTGCGGAGACTCTGCCCTCTCCCCAGACGGGTTCATCCGGAGAATCACTCAGTCAAGGTGCATTGGCGAAGTTTCGCTGCTGCTCTCTGCCGATGGGCTGTGCATGGAGCCATTGTGTGCGTGAGGGAGCGCACGTAGTGCGGTTCCAGCCTGCCTCAGAGCTGGGGAAGGGCAACGATACACTCACAGGAGCGACATCTGCAGGAGTAGAGCAGAGCCCTCGGCGTACAGTCTCAGACAGGGGAGGTCGGCATCTACACCAGCCATGAGCAACACAAGGACATCTTCACCAACCAGCACCAACACAGGGACATCTTCACCAACCAACAGCAACACTGGGACATCTTCACCAACCAACACAGGGACATCTTCACCAACCAACACAGAGACATCTTCACCAACCAACACCAACACAGGGACATCTTCACCAACCAACACAGGGACATCTTCACCAACCAACAGCAACACTGGGACAACTTCACCAACCAACACAGGGACATCTTCACTAACCAACACAGAGACATCTTCACCAACCAACACCAACACAGGGACATCTTCACCAACCAACAGCAACACTGGGACATCTTCACCAACCAACACAGGGACATCTTCACCAACCAACACAGGGACATCTTCACCAACCAACAGCAACACTGAGACATCTTCACCAACCAACACAGGGACATCTTCACCAACCAACACAGGGACATCTTCACCAACCAGCACCAACACAGGGACATCTTCACCAACCAACACAGGGACATCTTCACCAACCAGCACCAACACAGGGACATCTTCACCAACCAACACAGGGACATCTTCACCAACCAACACCAACACAGGGACATCTTCACCAACCAGCACCAACACAGGGACATCTTCACCAACCAACACAGGGACATCTTCACCAACCAACACCAACACAGGGACATCTTCACCAACCAACATTAGGACATCTTCACCAACCAGCACCAACACAGGGACATCTTCACCAACCAACACCAGGACATCTTCACCAACTAACACCAACACAGGGACATCTTCACCAACCAACACAGGGACATCTTCACCAACAAACACAGGGACATCTTCACCAACCAACGCCAACACTGGGACATCTTCACCAACCAACACAGGGACATCTTCACCAACCAACGCCAACACTGGGACATCTTCACCAACCAACACAGGGACATCTTCACCAACCAAAGCCAACACAGAGACATCTTCACCAACCAACACCAGGACATCTTCACCAACTAACACCAACATAGGGACATCTTCACCAACCAACAGCAACAGTGGGACATCTTCACCAACCAACACAGGGACATCTTCACCAACCAGCACCAACACAGGGACATCTTCACCAACCAACACAGAGACATCTTCACCAGCCAGCACCAACACAGGGACATCTTCACCAACCAATGCCAACACAGGGACATCTTCACCAACCAACACCAACACAGGGACATCTTCACCAACCAACACCGGGACACCTTCACCAACCAACGCCAACTCAGGGACATCTTCACCAACCAACATTAGGACATCTTCACCAACCAGCACCAACACAGGGATATCTTCACCAACCAACACCAGGACATCTTCACCAACTAACACTAACACAGGGACATCTTCACCAACCAACACAGGGACATCTTCACCAACCAACACCAACACAGGGACATCTTCACCAACCAACACAGGGACATCTTCACCAACCAATGCCAACACTGGGACATCTTCACCAACCAACGCCAACACAGGGACATCTTCACCAACCAAAGCCAACACAGGGACATCTTCACCAACCAACACCAGGACATCTTCACCAACTAACACCAATACAGGGACATCTTCACCAACCAACACCAACACAGGGACATCTTCACCAACCAACGCCAACACAGGGACATCTTCACCAACCAACACCAACACAGGGACATCTTCACCAACCAACACCGGGACACCTTCACCAACCAACGCCAACTCAGGGACATCTTCACCAACCAACATTAGGACATCTTCACCAACCAGCACCAACACAGGGACATCTTCACCAACCAACACCAGGACATCTTCACCAACTAACACCAACACAGGGACATCTTCACCAACCAACACAGGGACATCTTCACCAACCAACACCAACACAGGGACATCTTCACCAACCAACACAGGGACATCTTCACCAACCAACGCCAACACTGGGACATCTTCACCAACCAACGCCAACACAGGGACATCTTCACCAACCAAAGCCAACACAGGGACATCTTCACCAACCAACACCAGGACATCTTCACCAACTAACACCAATACAGGGACATCTTCACCAACCAACACCAACACAGGGACATCTTCACCAACCAACACAGGGACATCTTCACCAACCAACACCAACACAGGGACATCTTCACCAACCAACACAGGGACATCTTCACCAACCAACACAGGGGCATCTTCACCAACCAACACCAACACAGGGACATCTTCACCAACCAACACAGGGACATCTTCGCCAACCAACGCCCACACAGGGACATCCTCACCAACCAACACAGGGACATCTTCACCAACCAAAGCCAACACAGGGACATCTTCACCAACCAATGCCAACACAGGGACATCTTCACCAACCAACACAGGAACATCTTCACCAACCAACACCAACACAGGGACATCTTCACCAACCAACACAGGGACATCTTCGCCAACCAACGCCCACACAGGGACATCCTCACCAACCAACACAGGGACATCTTCACCAACCAAAGCCAACACAGGGACATCTTCACCAACCAACACCAGGACATCTTCACCAACTAACACCAACACAGGGACATCTTCAGCAACCAACACCAACACAGGGACATCTTCACCAACCAACACAGGGACATCTTCACCAACCAACACCAACACAGGGACATCTTCACCAACAAACACAGGGACATCTTCACCAACCAACACAGGGACATCTTCACCAACCAACACAGGGACATCTTCACCAACCAACGCCCACACAGGGACATCCTCACCAACCAAAGCCAACACAGGGACATCTTCACCAACCAACGCCAACACAGGGACATCTTCACCAACCAACACAGGGACATCTTCACCAACCAACACAGGGACATCTTCACCAACAAACAGAGGGACATCTTCACCAACCAACAGCAACACTGGGACATCTTCACCAACCAATGCTGGGACATCTTCACCAACCAACACCAGGACATCTTCATCAACTAACACCAACACAGGGACATCTTCACCAACCAACACCGGGACATCTTCATCAACTAACACCAACACAGGGACATCTTCACCAACCAACACCAACATAGGGACATCTTCACCAACCAACACTAGGACATCTTCACCAACCAACACAGGGACATCTTCACCAACCAACACAGGGACATCTTCACCAACCAATGCCAACACAGGGACATCTTCACCAACCAACACAGGGACATCTTCACCAACCAACACCAACACAGGGACATCTTCACCAACCAACGCCCACACAGGGACATCCTCACCAACCAACACAGGGACATCTTCACCAACCAACACCAACACAGGGACATCTTCACCAACCAACACCAACACAGGGACATCTTCACCAACAAACACAGGGACATCTTCACCAACCAACACAGGGACATCTTCACCAACCAACGCCCACACAGGGACATCCTCACCAACCAACACAGGGACATCTTCACCAACCAAAGCCAACACAGGGACATCTTCACCAACCAACGCCAACACAGGGACATCTTCACCAACCAACACAGGGACATCTTCACCAACCAACACAGGGACATCTTCACCAACAAACAGAGGGACATCTTCACCAACCAACAGCAACACTGGGACATCTTCACCAACCAATGCTGGGACATCTTCACCAACCAACACCAGGACATCTTCACCAACTAACACCAACACAGGGACATCTTCACCAACCAACACCGGGACATCTTCACCAACTAACACCAACACAGGGACATCTTCACCAACCAACACCAACATAGGGACATCTTCACCAAGCAACACTAGGACATCTTCACCAACCAACACAGGGACATCTTCACCAACCAACGCCAACATAGGGACATCTTCACCAACCAACGCCAACACTGGGACATCTTCACCAACCAACACAGGGACATCTTCACCAACCAACACAGGGACATCTTTACTAACCAACGCCAACATAGGGACATCTTCACCAACCAACACTAGGACATCTTCGCCAACCAACACAGGGACATCTTCACCACCCAACACAGGGACATCTTCACCAACCAACGCCAACATAGGGACATCTTCACCAACCAACACTAGGACATCTTCACCAACCAACGCCAACATAGGGACATCTTCACCAACCAACACAGGGACATCTTCACCAACCAACACCGGGACATCTTCTCCAACCAACACCAGCACAGGGACATCTTCACCAACCAACACAGAGACATCTTCACCAACCAGCACCAACACAGGGACATCTTCACCAACCAACACCGGGACATCTTCACCAACTAACACCAACACAGGGACAGTCTTCACCAACCAACACCAACACAGGGACATCTTCAGCAACCAACACCGGGACATCTTCACCAACTAACGCCAACACAGGGACATCTTCACCAACCAACACAGAGACATCTTCACCAACCAGCACCAACACAGGGACATCTTCACCAACCAACACCGGGACATCTTCACCAACTAACACCAACACAGGGACGTCTTCACCAACCAACACCGAACACAGGGACATCTTCAGCAACTAACGCCAACACAGGGACATCTTCACCAACCAACACAGAGACATCTTCACCAACCAGCACCAACACAGGGACATCTTCACCAGCCAACACAGGGACATCTTCACCAACCAACACCAATACAGGGACATCTTCACCAACCAACATTAGGACATCTTCACCAACAAACACAGGGACATCTTCACCAACCAACACCAACACTGGGACATCTTCACCAACCAACACAGGGACATCTTCACCAATCAACACAGGAATACCTTCACCAACCAATACAGGGACATCTTCACCAACCAACACAGGGACATCTTCACCAACCAACGCCAACACAGGGACATCTTCATCAACCAACGCTAGGACATCTTCACCAACCAGCACAGAGACATCTTCACCAACCAGCACCAACACGGGGACATCTTCACCAACCAACACCGGGACATCTTCACCAACTAACACCAACACAGGGACATCTTCACCAACCAACACAGGGACATCTTCACCAACCAACGCCCACACAGGGACATCCTCACCAACCAACACAGGGACATCTTCACCAACCAAAGCCAACACAGGGACATCTTCACCAACCAACACAGGGACATCCTCACCAACCAACATCAACACAGGGACATCTTCACCAACCAACACAGGGACATCCTCACCAACCAAAGCCAACACAGGGACATCTTAACTAACTATCATCTTGTTTGTAATCCCTGTTACCTCATGTGTGAGCTCTTGGATCTGCCCCTCTTTAAGGGTTATCCCTGCTAACACATCATATTTCAATGGGTCTTTCAATGCCTTTGGTTCATCTGTTCTTTTCATTGAATTCCTGGCACACAGAGATACACATTTTACAACAGCCAAGCCCCTTTTATTGTCAACATTTGTTTGCTCTGCCTTCCAAATTGTCTCACTAATTTTATGCCTTCCATTTGATCTCTGTTTTCTCACCTCTGAATCTACAGTCAGCTCCTAACTCCCCCATCAAACTAATTTAAATCCTCCCCAATAACACCAACAGACCTGGCCCAAGTACATTGTCCTGGCCCTGTTGAGGAGTAGGCCATCTGTCCTGTACAGGTCCCATGACCCCCAGAACTGGTCCCAATGCTGCTGGAAACTAAAGCCTTCCCATCTGCACCATCTGTCCAGCTATATATTCATCTGCACTCTCCTGCTATTTCTAGGTTCATACATGCCTGTCACCAGGTGTAACTAGGAGACTTGCTGCCTTTGAGATTTTACCTCTTATGTCTTTAATGTCAGTCTGCAGGACTTCATCCTTTTTCCCACCTATGTCACATGTCCCAAAATGGATCATGATTTCTGTTCAGGATGCCCAGTGACGTGCTTGACTCTGGCACCTGGAGGCAATGAACTATCTTGGAATCATATCTGCATTTGCAGTACTCTCTGTCTGCTGCCCTCCCTGTAGAATCCCCTATAGCTATTGCTCTCTGGAACCTTCCCTTCCCTTGCTGTACAAGTGAGACAACCCTAGTGCTAAGGTCTGTTGGCTCTGGTTGGACTCCCTAAGGGAAACCTCACTCCCTTCAGCAGTCCAAACTGAACAAGATATCCTCAGGTATCTCCTGAACTACTTATCTGCTCTAGTTTAGTCTGACTGGTGGTCACACAACCCTTCTCTGCCTGCACTCTTGAACTTGTGAGGGGAGGGGGCACGGTGTGACACCCAATGTACTCCCCGTGAAAGACTCGGCCTTGCAGATGGACTGCGGGGACTCTAACTGATGCTCAAGCTCCAAAACCTGGATCTCACAAACTTGTCCAACTGACAATATAGTTCTCTGGGACATGGGAAACATTTGAGACTCCCCCTTGGCACAGGGTTTGAATTTCATTAGTCTGACCTGCCCTGGCTTGCACTATTTATTCAGTTAACTTACTACGCAGATGTAAAGTACAAGAGCAGCACTGGTGCCCCTCTCTCCCTATCAATTTGGTCTGTGCCCCAGAATCTGTTTCATCTGCGTTAAATCAGAGGGCAAAAAAATACATATGGCTGCTTGACAAAATATGTATGCACCACATAACGTTTATGTTGATTACCCTTCTGCAAAGCAGCGGCTGCATCCATTTATGGGACTGCCATTTAGGACTGAAATGAGGGGGATCATTTTTCCTCAAAACATGATAAAGCTTTAAAATTCTCTGTCCTGATAGAACATAGAACATTACAGCACAGTACAGGCCCTTCGGCCCATAATGTTGTGCCAACATTTTATCCTGCTCTAAGATCTATCTAACCCTTCCCTCCCACATAGCCCTCCATTTTTCTATCATTCACGTGTCTATCTAAGAGTCTCTTAAATGTCCCTAATATATCTGCACCCACAACCTCTGCCGGCAGTGCGTTCCATGCACCCACCACTCTCTGTGTAAAAAAACTTACCCCTGACATCCCCCTTATACCTTCCTCCAATCACCTTAAAATTATGCCCCCTTGCGTTAGCCATTGTTGCCCTAGGAAAAAGTCTCTGACTGTCCACTCGATTTATGCTCTTACCATCTTGTACATGCAGGGTCTCGACCCGAAACGTCACAGGTGTTGCTCTACCTGCTGAATTCCTCCAGCAGTTTGGTTTTTTTTGCTCCAGATTCCAGCATCTGCAGTCTCTTGTGTCTCCTTTGGAACTCCCTGCCTTGGGATGTTGTGGAATCTCAGTTGTTGATTGTTTCATGATAGGAGAGGAATCAATGGACAGGGCAGAAAAATGGTGTTTGAATGGAAGACCAGCCACGATCTTGTTGAAAGGCAGAACAGGCTTGAGCTCCTGATCTTATTTTTTATGCTCTTAGTATTTATTTCATTTTCAAGATCTAGACATAGCTGGCAAGACCAGCATTTATTGCCCATCTGTAATTGGCCTGGAGATGTGGTAGGGAATTATGTAGATTTTATGAACTGTTGTGAAGGAATCTCATGCCCCACAGATAACAAACCATCTCATTAATGATCTCAGTGGAAAGAAGCTAGCTCAGATTTCCCTGAGAATTGTGGCTCAGCTGGTAGCTTAGTCAATAGGTTGTGGTTTCAAATCCACTCAAGAGAACTGAGCACAAAATCTCAGCTCTTACCAGCACAGGTTCTGCCTTTTGACTAAGACATCAAACACTGGCACCGGGTGTTCTTTCAAAAAAAAATTACATGCTCTATTTTGAAGAAGAGCAGTGTCCCGGAGAACACAGAACATAGACCAGTACAGCACAGGAAAAGGCCCTTCGTTGTGCCAAATTAATTAAATGCATAACTAAACTAATCCCTTCTGCCTACACAATGTCCATATCAATGTCTGGCTTCTGCCTCCTTCCTTTCCAGTCCTGATGAAGGGTCTCAGCCCAAAACGTCAACTGTTTATTTCCCTCCATAGATGCTGCCTGACCTGCTGAGCTCCTCCAGCACTGTGTGTTCATTGCTCCAGACTTCCAGCATCTGCAGTCTCTCTTGTGTGTCCGTATCCCTTCATTCTCTAGACATTCATGTGCCTATCTAAGAGCCTCTAAGAAGATGTATCCCTCAAAATCAGCTCACTACATCCAATTATCTGACATTAACACTTTGCTCCTCGAGGAATTTGCTAAGACCATATTGGCTGCTGTGTTTTCTACTTATTATTCTTAGGCAGTAGCTCAGGATCAGGGATGACTACCTTCCACTCCAAGGCAGTAAAGTGGGATCCATAGTGGTTCAAGATGTGCTGAATGGGGGAAATCATGAGTAACTTGAGAGGGGTGTTTGAAGGGGCTCAAGATGTTCATTGCCATCCACACGTTCCTTCATTGGTAGGAGTGTCACGGGCCAGAGATTCTCACAAGACAGTGGGGACGTTACACAAGGAGGCTCTGAGAATTATTTCAGCTGTTCTCCTACTAAACTCTTGCCACATCAGGGCTCATGCACATGACATGGCCTATGCATCAGAGCTGAGTGTAATTGGAGCCAATTAGAGCCTCAGTGGTTGGGCTGAGGTACGATGCTGGCACTGTTCACTTATCCTGCTCGACAAGGTGAAGGAAGACAGATCTGTCTAAAGGGGCAGAGTTGGGTCTAAATATTTCTGGATACAACGTGTTGAGAAGAGACAGGGAAGTGGAGAAAGGAGGGGAGCGGTAGTGTTGATAAGGAGAACACTGCAGTGCTGGAGGGAGAGAGGATGTGCTGGCATAAATCAATTTAGAGCTAAGAATACAGATGCAACTACACCACTGGGATTATTCTATCACAGAAATGTACAGCACTGATGCAGGCCCTTATGGTCCAGCTCATCCATGTGGCTGTGATGTCGACCAATGCTAATCCCATTTGCCCACATCAGGCCCACATCCCTCTACTCCTTTCCTATCCAAGTACCTGTCCAAATGCCTTTCAAATGTTGTAATAGTATCTGCCTCCACTACCTCCTCTGGCAGCTCGTTCCGAATAACCACCACCCTGTGTGAGAAACTTACCCCTGAGATCTCCTTTAAATTTCTCCCCTCTCACCTTAAACCTATGTCCTCCAGTTCTAGACACCCCTGCCCTGGGATAGAGGTTCTGATTATCCATCCTTTCTATGCCTCTGATGGTGATTTTATAAACCTCTACAAGGTTACCCCTCAGCCTCCCACATTTCAGAGAATAAACACAGCCTATCCAACCTCTCCTTGTGAACATAGCCTCCATCCCAGGCAACATGCTGGTGCATCTCTTCCACACACCTTCTATTGCTACTATTATCCTTCCTGAAGTGTGGTGATCAGAATCAGACACAACACTCTGCAGTCTAACCAATGTATTGCATAACCACAACACCACGTCACAACTCTTATACTCAATGCCTCGGCCTCTGAAGGCAAGCATACCAAATGCCTTTTTCACTGCCCTATCCACCTGTGTCACCACTCTCAGAGAGCTATGGACTTTCACCCCAAGGTGTCTCTGTACATCAATGTTCCTAAGATTCCTGGCATTTACTCTGTACGTCCTAACAGAATTTAATCTCCCAAAGTGTATTACTTTGCACTTGTCTGGATTAAATTCCATCAGCCACCGTCCCACCCAGCTTCCCAGCTGATCACTGCATCTTTAAACAACCTGCTTTGTTCTCTACATCTCCACCAATTTTTGTGCCATCTGCAAACTTATTAATCAGATCCCATACATTCTCAAGTCATTACATACAGCGGCATGCAAAAGTTTGGGCACCCCTGGTCAAAATTTCTGTTACTGTGAATAGCTAAGCGAGTAAAAGATGACCTGATTTCCAAAAGGCATAAAGTTAAAGATGACACATTTCTTTAATATTTTAAGCAAGATTACTTTTTTATTTCCATCTTTTACAGTATACCAACATACCTTTGCTCATTGCGGCCAAAAAATTCTATTTTAACTTCATCAGTCCACAGGACTTGTTTCCAAAATGCATCAGGCTTGTTCAGATGTTCCTTTGCAAACTTCTGATGCTGAATTTTGTGGTGACGACGCAGGAAAGTTTGGAGAAAAAAGGATGCAGAATTTCATGAAAAGAACACCTCTCCAACTGTTAAGCACGGGGTTGGATCGATCATGCTTTGGGCTTGTGTTGCAGACAGTGGCACGGGGAACACTTCACTGGTAGAGGGAAGAATGAATTCAATTAAATACCAGCAAATTCTGGGAAGCAAACATCACATCGTCTGTAAAAAAGGCTGAAGATGAAAAGAGGATGGCTTCTACAACAGGATAATGATCCTAAACACACCTCAAAATCCACAATGGACTACCTCAAGAGGCACAAGCTGAAGGTTTTGCCATGACCCTCATGGTCCCCCGATCGAAAATCTGTACATAGACCTCAAAAAAGCAGTGCATGCAGGACGGCCCAAGGAAGAATGGGCGAAAATCCCCCAAACAAGAATTGAAAGACTCTTAGCTGGCTACAGAAAGCGTTTACAAGCTGTGATACTTGCCAAAGGGGGTGTTACTAAGTACTGACCATGCAGGGTGCCCAAACTTTTGTTTTGGGCCCTTTTCCTTTTTTGTTATTTTGAAACTGTAAAAGATGGAAATAAAAAAGTAATCTTGCTTAAAATATTAAAGAAATGTGTCATCTTTAACTTTATGCCTTTTGGAAGTCAGGTCATTTCTTACTCGCTTAGCTATTCACAGTAGCAGAAATTTTGACCAGGGCTGCCCAAATTTTTGCATGCCACTGTATATTATGAAAAATGACGGTCGTTTCTTGGGTGAACAATGGGCCACCAACTAGTGGGAAGGAAAATGAAGAGCAAATTTGCAGGAAAATTGCAGATTTGCACAAATACCAGAGAATAGTGATAATGGGGACTGCAAATACTCAAGTATAGACTGGACTAGCAATAAAACAAAGGGCAAAGAAAGGGAGGGGTTTCTAAGGTGTTCAGGAGAACCTTCATCAGTAGGTTTCTTAACCAATGAGGCAGATAGCATTGCTGGCTTTGGGTCTGGGAAATGAGCCAAGGCAAGTGCACCAAATTTCAGCAGAGAAACATCTCACACACACTGACCATAACATCATACATAAGGTTTAGAATAACTGTGGAAAAAGATATAGAAAACTTCATGGCTTAAAAAAAAGTCAACCGGAACAGGACTAATTTCAATCGGATGAGAGCAGATCTGGCTCAGGTAAATTGGGCCCAGGCACAGCAGCAATGGCAGAATGAAGTTTTAACATATAGATTCTGGTGCGGTACAGTGGGGCAGCAAGGAGAGTTGCTAGCTCACAGCTCCAGTGCTGTCTATGTGGAGTTTACACAGGTTTCCTCCCACACCCCAAAGATATATTTATTTATTAGTCACACGTACATTGAAACACACAGTGAAATGCATCTTTTTGCGTTACTGAGAATGTGCTGGGGGGCAGCCTGCAAGTGTCGTCACTCTTCCGGCGCCAACATAGTGTGCCCACAGCTCCTAACCTGTATGTCTTTGGAATGTGGGAGGAAACCAGAGCACCTGGTGGAAACTCATGCAGTCACGGGGAGAACGTACAAACTCCTTACAGACAGTGGCAGGAATTGAACCTGGGTCGCTGGCGCTGTAATGGTGTTACACTAACCGCTATGCTACTGTGAGTTGGTAGGTTAATTGGCCACTTTGCTGTGCCTCAATTCCAATGTACCTGGGCCAGATGTGCTCTCATCTCATTGAAATTGGCCCTTCTCCAACTGGAGTGTTCTACAGCTTTTGCCCCAAGTGTACAGTCGAGTGGTAGATTTGCTCACGGAGGCAGGAGGTTGAGGTACATTATGTCAGCCTTCATTAGGGAAGATGCTGCTATGGGAGTGTTAGCACAGTAAACTGTAATGAAACTTCTGGATGGGCTAAAAATTGATCATGTTCCATATACCTACATTTGGATAAATCACCTGATCCAGATGGATGCATCCTTGGTTGTCAAGGGAAGGAGGAAATTGAAGATCCCCTTGTCATGATCTTCCAAACATTGGTAGATTCATCCATAAATTGCAAATATTGCACTCCTGTTCAAAAAGAGGTGCAGGGATAAACCCAGCAACTACAAATCAGTTCAGTCTCAGTAGTGGGGACAGTGTAGGACAATAATCACATGCAGAATAAGCAGTTATTTGGAAAAGTATGGGTTGATCAGAAAAGAACAACATAGATTTATCAAAGACAAAGCACATCTAACTATCTTGATAAGAGCTTGTTAATGATCAAGAGAGAATGGAAAAGGGAAATGCACCGGGTTTGGTATAGATGGACTTCCAAAAGCATTTCATAAGACGTCACATTATAGTCCCATCATAACATGAAAGGCCGTGGAATAAAAGAGGCTATAGTAACATAGAAAATTAGTTAAGTGACAGGAGACAATGAAAGACTTTTTCCCCAAACTGGAGGGAAGTATGTAATGGTGTTCCCCAGGGATCAAAACAAAGACCACTACTTTTCCTAACATATAAATTACTGACTTTGACTAGAGTATACAGGGCACAATATCAGAATCTGCAGATGACTCAAAATCTGGAACTGCTGTGAAATGTGAGGATAGTAATAGACTTCAAGGAGTTAAAGATAGGATGGCAGAGTGGAGACTGAGGTGATGAAATTTAATGTGTGAAAGGACAAGTATTGAATTTTGCTATGAAGAATGAGAAGAGGGAGCATAAACTTGAGGGCACAATTCTAAATAGGTACAAGAACTGAGAGATCTGGAGGTGGATGTACATATCCCTATTTGGCCAGAGAAACAAAGGACTGCAGATGCTGGAATCTAGAAGAAAACCACAATGATGCTGGAGGAACTCAGCAGGCCAGGCAGCATCCGTGGAGAAAAGCAGGCGGTCAACATTTCGGGTCAGGACCCTTCTTCGGGATTGAAGATAAGTAAAGGGGAAGCCCAATATATAGGAGGGAAAAGCAGTGATAGGTGGACAAAAGAGGGGAGGCGGGGTGGGCACAAGGTGGTGATAGGTAGATGTAGGTAAGAGACAGTGATGGGCGGGTGAGGAGAGCAGATCCACTGGGGGATGGGTCAAAGGTAAGGAGAGGGAGGGAAACATAGGGTAGAAAAAAGGTAGAAAACAAAGAGGCTAGGAAAGGGAAGACGAGAAGAGGCATAGTGGGGTGGGGATCACCTAAATTGGGAGAATTCAATGTTCATGCTGTTAGGCTGCAAGGTTCCAAGATGGAAAATGAGGTGCTGTTCCTCCAGTTTGCGCTTGGAATTCTCCTGGCACTGGGGGAGGCCGAGGACTGACATATCAGTGATAGTGGGGGAGGGGGAGTTGAAGTGACTGGCAACGGGGAGATGCAGATCGCAGTTACGGAGAGAGCACAGGTGTTCTGTGAAATGGTCACCTAGTCTGTGTTTGGTCTCACCAATGTAGAGGAGGCCACACTTGGAGCACTGAATGCAGTAGATGATACTAAGGGAGATGCAGGTGAATCTCTGTCTCATCTGAAAGGACTGTTTGGGTCCCTGGATGGAGGAGGTGTAGGGGCAGGTGTTGCACCTATGACGGGGCAGTGGAAAGTTCCCGGGGTGGGAGATGCATTGATGACTGCATTGGTGGCACCTCTTGTACCCGTGGAGAACATAAATTTCGCCACTAATTTTCACTCAGCTCTCCAATTCACTTGGATTATATCTGACATCTCTCTCTCCTGCCTCGATCTTTCTGTCTCCATCTCAGGAGATTCCTTATCCACTGACATCTTCTACAAACCCACTGACACCCACAGCTACCTCGATTACAGCTCCTCCCACCCTGTCTCTTGCAAGGACACTATCCTGTTTTCTCAATTTCTCCGCCTCCACTGCATCTGCTCCCATGATGAAGCTTTCCACTCCAGGACATCAGAGATGTCCAACTTCTTTTCTAACCGGGGCTTCCCCCCAACTGTGGTCGAGAGAGCTCGCACCCGCATCTCTGCCATTTCCGGCACCTCTGCTCTCACCCCCACCCCTCCCAGACCCAACAGGGATAGGGTGCCCCTTGTCCTCGCATTTCATCCCAAAAGCCTACGTATCCAACACATCATTCTCCGCCACTTCCACCATCTCCAATGGGACCCCACCACCAAGCATATCTTCCCCTCCCCACCCCTTTCTGCCTTTTGCAGGGACCACTCTCTCGACTCCCTAGTTCACTCCTCCCCCACCCACCCATCACATCCCACTCCCACCCCAGGAACTTTCCACTGCCCCTGTCATAGGTGCAACACCTGCCCCTACACCACCTCCATCCAGGGACCCAAACAGTCCTTTGAGATGAGACAGAGATTCACCTGCACCTCCCTTAGTATCATCTACTGCATTCGAGGCTCCAAGTGTGGCATCCTCTATATTGGTGAGACCAAACACAGACTAGGTGACCGTTTCACAGAACACCTGTGCTCCCTCCGTAACTGCAACCCGCATCTCCCCGTTGCCGGTCACTTCAGCTCCCCCTCCCATACTATCACTGATTTGACAGTCCCCAGCCTCCTCCACTGCCAGGAGAATTCCAAACGTAAACTGGAAGAACAGAACCTCATTTTCCGTCTTGGAACTTTGCAGCCTAACAGCATGAACATTGAACTCTCCCACTTTAGGTAATCCCCAGCCCCCACCCCCACAACCCCCACCCCACCATGCTTCTCTTCTTCCCTTTCCTAGCCTCTTATTTTTCTACCTTTTTCCACCTTTCTCTCCTTACCTTTGACCCATCCCCCGGTGGATCTGCTCTCCCCTCCTCCCCTAACATCTCTTACCTGCATGTACCTATCACCACCTTGTGCCCACCCCGCCTCCCCTTTTTTGTCCACCTATCACTGCTCTGCTTTTCCCTCCTATATATCGGGCTTCCCCTTTTCCTATCTTCAGTCCTGAAGAAGGGTCCTGACCCGAAACGTTGACCGCCTGCTTTTCTCCACGGATGCTGCCTGGCCTGCTGAGTTCCTCCAGCATCATCATGGTTTTCATCCTTATTTGGTCATCTGATTTTGGCAAGCTAATCATTAACTGATCTTGGTAAAGACTATTGCAGTTAAAGTGCATGTGAACTAGAGAAGTGAAAATTAACCAGGATGCCTGCTCCCTGTTGCGATTCAGTGACCTCACCACTGGGAGACCCGTGTGCATGACTCATGAGCACTTTATTCAGACTGCACCCTTTGCAACAAAGGTTTCCAACGTCCATTGTGAAATCAGTAATTAAAAAAGGCCACTTGATTACTTTACAAAGAATTGCTGGTATCAATGAAAATGTATCCAAACAAGATACATTGTTACTACTGCTGGTTATTAGTTTGCCAAAGTATAAGACTGAAATCTGACCAGATCCCAACCCTAGCCAATCATAACTTGAATGAAGCACTTATTAATCATATACCCAAAACTGGTGTATTTGCAAACCAGCTGGCAAAAAGACTTGCTGTACTGTACATATATTGCTATTGATCAAGAACAGAAGACACACACCATAACACTAAGCAAATCATCCTGACTTGGACAGGAACCTGAATACTTTAACGGAAACAGCATTAACAGAACGATACACCCGACTTGAATGTGACATAAAGTTGGCCTATCAGGCTTGAGTCGGGTAGCCACACTCTACTTCTAGTAACTGTATCCCATAGTAATTCATGAGGTGGTGTACAATACTTGCCTAAGTAGTAAGAGGTTTCATGCGCAAAAAAAATGAGCTGCTGGAGGAACTCAGTGGGTTAGGCAGCATATGTGGAGGCAAAGGAATAGTCTACATTCTGGGCCAAAACATTGACTGTCCCTTGGCCTGCACAGATGCTGCCTGACCTGCCAGGTTCCTCCAGCAGCTTGTTCTTTGGCTCCAGATTCCAGCATCTGCAGTCTCGTGTCTCCAGTTAATAATCAGGACCTTGAATTAGACGGTTTACACAAACTCTCTTTGAAATTTTCTCTCCTGCATTAAACTTCGAAATTAGGTTGTAAAAGAAGACCAAAATGTTCCATATTTTATACTTTTACTGTAAAACAGAACTTGGGTCATACAGTGCACAAAAAACAGTACTGCACATACATCTTAAAATACATTCTTTAAAAAAACTTTTTTTTTGCATTGCAGTTTGGTGAATGTTCTGCTGAACGTACTAGGAGATACTAAATTATTTGTATATACTTGCAATTACACAAAGAATAATGGACATCTGGGACAGTTTACAACATGGCAATCTAATCAATGGCTTCAGATGTTGCTCATAAACTGAATGAGTAAATCTCAAGCAGTTTGTGAAAAGTTGACCAAACCTCAAGACTGGCTAAGTGCCTTCCAAAAATTCCAAAGCTTTAAAGCAAAGATGGGTTTATTCAGAATATTTTGGTTTCTGCAGTGTGCACTGCACAGTGATGCTCTTTCTGGAGAATTAATAACTGTGAGATTGCCCTGTAATCAAGGAATGCTCCCCCTTTCCTACTGTTTCTCCTCGTCCTCCTCCTCCTCCCCTCCACCACCCCACATTCCAAATGGCATTCAAGTCATTGTCGGGATTTAGTTCTGGAAGGTACCTCTCTCAAGCCTAGGCCAGACAGAATTTTTGCAAACTCATATTTGGGAAGGTAGCTGAGTATGATGTGGTCCTCAACATCTTTCACATGCGCTTCTGGAAGATGCTGCTAAGTAGTTATTGGAGTGGGAACATAACTAATTTCACTTGCTCAGGGGTGCCAAGGCTATTTGCAACCCCGACCACTAAGAGGATGAGATCAGCTAACTTTGATCAACACTGTCAAGCTCAGGAGACTGCTGGTCTGTGAATGTCTGATCCTCACTGATTTAATCTGTTGAGCAAAATGAAATCCTATGAGTAGTGTGTTTTAATTATGACGTATTCCCTCTTTACTCAACCATTCCAGGATCATCAGTGGTGAGGCACACAAAGAAACCAAGGGAACACAAACCGGCCATAGGCAGGAAAGTCACGTTGTACCAAAAGCGGAGGCACTATACTGTACACTAAAAAACACTTTAATATGTCACGGGTAAAAAACAGAACGAAGGAATAACAAGGGAACTATCACACCTACACAAATTACAAATATAACAGGTGAAAATAAAGCTGTATAAAACATCATGTATTTAAATACATTTACAAATTAAAAAAAAAATCCTATACAAGTTCTGAAGGTTGTGCTGCGACTAAAGGTTTTCTAAAATGGGCCCTAATCTCAGGAAAAATGCTATAACAGATCTTTTTTTAAAATTCTTTTGGAATTTTTACCTTTTATAGAAAAATGATGTGATATATTATTTCATAACAAGCAAAAGCTTTACATGGTGTATAATACAAAAACCACAGCTGCACAAAACTGTGCCAATCTTATTATACAGCATCAGTACCTTTGTGAAGTTATGTACAAAGTTCCACACTGTCTGCAGTGTCTTATGTATATGCTTTTACATACATATGGCAGGTAACATACAAAAACTTAGATCCTTTGATTCTAGGTGGGCGCTTGCTCTTCATATTAGACAGAGGTGCAATGAATGCAAGTTGACCAAAGAAAATAAAAAAAGGTGCCATCAAGACAAAATGAAATTCATGCCATTAATAGGGACAAGGGTTAATGGGTGCAAATTTTCATATGTAATATTTTCCTCAAGCACCAATCGATTCCGTGCAGTTCGATCTGTACTGATTGTCCCTTTTGAAGCAAAATATTTTTGATAAATAGGAAGATTTAAATATCACCCTGGTGTCCCAAATAACTAGAATCGACTGCAGTGGGAAATTTGCTGCACTCTCAGGTTACCTGCATCAGGTAAACTTGTTATTGTTTCAGTGTTGCATTTTTTTTAAAAAAGAATGCTGGTGACATCTAGTGGCACAAAGTTCACACTGCAACTGATAAAATGCCACTTGGTACGGATGAAAGACACCTCATGTCTCTGACCTGTGGCTGTTTCAGGTTCTATCCGAGCGCTCACCCAGATTTCACTACTCGCAATGTTGCACTCCTCCACCCTTCATACTCCTGCGATGGTATGTAGGCATCTTTGATATTCACAAATATTTACAAGATTGAAATGGGGACATCAAATCTGTGGTAGTTATAGACAATAAATAATCGGAAATGCTCCACTTCAAATAGGGGACAGAGTGGGAAAACTTCAAGTGTTGTGCAGTTTGCAGTTTTTAAAACCGTAAACATTAAACGCAAAGCTGTATCCAGACATCTCAATGTACGAAATTCTACCCTGGAAGAAAGCTAAGGGACCGTAGCTCTTGGCACAAGTTGTGACCAGCAGCCAATGGGCTTCGTGCAGGATTTCAGGGCAAGTGAAACCTACAAAGTAGGAATACTAGAGGTTGATGCTCTTAAGAGCGATAAATTTGTAACATTTTGAAAAAGTACAAAGAAATGAAATATAAATGAGATTTTTTATAAATATATGGACAAACATTCTTGGGCATTTTGCTTTCAAATCTCTCATAGGAAGAATAGCAAGTCGAGTTGTAGGCTCCCAGAGGCAGGTTGCAGGTGCCTAGACTGACTGCACAGTTTTACAGTTGCCTGGAGACAGTACCCAGCAGTTTTTCTGTCCAGGTTCTTTGATGTGTGTGCGTGCATGCATGTGATCAGGCTACTGTTCTCATTTTAGACTGATCACATCTTCAGGTGTCATAAAACCTTCCATTCTGACGGAAACATCTAGAGCGAGATGAGAGTTTAAGGTGATGCAGGAGGCTCTGTTTTCTGGCAAAACAGGGACTTTCCTGCAAAACCAATAATTTAAAAAGATCAGTCCTTTTAACTTCATGTTATAGTAAACGGGTACAAAACGTAGACAGCAAGGTTCCAGTTCTTCATCTGCACAATAATTACATTTCCTCCTTTGGCCCTTGATTACTGTTGCTGGATTTTTATGGTGTCCAATCCTTGTCAGCGTTTGTTTTCTGTTGGCTCTGATTGTTCTTGCGAGTTTAGTTCATAAAGGCATTTAGCAAGTGCAGTGGAAGCCTCCATACCACTGATGGCCAGTACAGAGAGGTGGTTCTCATGCCGCTTCAGCAACCTGAGGTGGGAAGCAAAACAGCTTTATATCTATTGCTCATCAGAGTATAAAATGGATAAAGTTTTTAATTATTGCACATCAATGTTATTCCCAAGAAGTCTTGAACTGTGCTCTACTATCAGGAGAAAATGACAGACAAAAAATGTTTTAAATAAACACAAGCAGGCTGTCTCAGTGGAAAGCCATTATCAGAGAATTGTGTATTTGAATACTCAAAAGAGCTGCTGCTCTTACTTCAGCGTTAGCTGTAGAAGGAATTGAACTTCACACTCTTTTGCATATATGGTCATCTTTATAGAAAGATTTCTAATGTTTTATAAAGAGGCAAAATGCAACTTACATTCGCCCAAGTTCAGAGTATCTTGCGACATTCTTCAAGATTAAGGCAGAGGTCAAACGAATGTGCTTCACAATCGGCCCTTCCTTCTCATCCTGCCAATGAACAGAACAAGAATGAAAATCCAGGAAACTATAAACCTGATCTGATAACTTAATATGGAGAGAAACAGACCTTTGCCTAACAGAGATAAGATTTCAGGTTCATGCCCATACTCTTGTCTCAGCCATTCCAACAGCACACATGAAAATTAGCAGTAACTGAAAAGGCTAATGACCTCTCCTGAGGGGGTGGGGGGGTGGTGGGCTGTGTTCCTAGAAACCAGTCCATATCATGATTTTCCATTATGGAAGGCATGTCATCTGTGCACATGTCAAGAAACAAGAGTTGACAAAAAATAAATTGTATTTATTTACCTTTCTTCTCACATAAGTTCTGTAAGAGCGAATTTTATTTCATATATCAAATTATTGGGTAGTGATTTGTGAATTCTGTAAAGGTGAATTTCTGTTACCTGAATGACTGTAATGAGGGGTTGCTTATATTCCAAGTGACATTCCAATACCTTGCTTATTGAAAGTATAAAAAGGTAAACGGAAAATGATGTCTGCTGCAGATTTAAAACTTGTGTATCATACTCACAGGAATTTTATATTAGGTGTAGGAAGCTTTGGCGTTCATGTATATCAAATTAGGTATGCCATCAGGGTTATCAAGTTTATAATAGAGATCATGGTATTTTGGAACATGGATTTTGATTCAACAGACACTGCCAGCACTGCACTCAATAAAAACTCAGACCAGTGAGATACAGAGAAATGACGCAGTGTGGTTTCCCAAGTCTCTAAGAACACCAATAGGAGAGTACTTCATTTTTTTCATGGCCACCTTCACCTGAATAAACAGGGCAGCTGCTCCTTAGCTTAGACAAGTAGGACATTTAAGTCTGCAAGAATGACCCCTAATCCTCTAAATTGCCTGTCACTTTAATCCTCCATTCCACTCTGATCTCTGTGGTTGGCCTCCTAAACTGTTCCAACAAAGTCCTATGCAAGCTTGAGGAACAGCACCTCATCTTCAGCCTAGACACACTGCAGCCGAGACACACTGCAGCCGAGACACACTGCAGCCGAGACACACTGCAGCCGAGACACACTGCAGCCGAGACACACTGCAGCCGAGACACACTGCAGCCGAGACACACTGCAGCCGAGACACACTGCAGCCGAGACACACTGCAGCCGAGACACACTGCAGCCGAGACACACTGCAGCCGAGACACACTGCAGCCGAGACACACTGCAGCCGAGACACACTGCAGCCGAGACACACTGCAGCCGAGACACACTGCAGCCGAGACACACTGCAGCCGAGACACACTGCAGCCGAGACACACTGCAGCCGAGACACACTGCAGCCGAGACACACTGCAGCCGAGACACACTGCAGCCGAGACACACTGCAGCCGAGACACACTGCAGCCGAGACACACTGCAGCCGAGACACACTGCAGCCTTTGGGACTCAATACTGAATTCATCAATTTCAGATGAACAGCTTTTCCTGTTTGCATCAGGACTGGCCATTTCCAACAGTAGTTCATTCACCTGAAAGATTACATCAGTTTTTCTCTCTCCATAGATGCTGTTCTGCTAAGTATCTCTAGCATTGTTTTTTTTCTTTTAGATTTCTGAAATTGGATTGTTATTTCCTCTCCACTGCACTAAATCATTTCCCTCTATTTACATTCTTCCAGGTAGTTCAACTGTGATGAACAAGTATTCAATATCCTGCCTTTGATGGCAACAACAGTATTTGCATCACCTGGACAACCTTGGTCTCCAGCCTTTTGCAGGCATTCCCACCTAACTGCAATATAAATCACACTTGTCTTTCTACTTTTCCAATTCTGATGAAAGCCACTAATTTGAAACGTTAACTCAGTTTTTCCCTCTCCACAGTGAAAGCTACTATGTATCTATTGAATTTTTGTTTTATTTAAGATAGATATTTTGGCTGAACATGAAGGAACCGCCTCATCTTGATTAGCGCTCAAAAGTAGCCCCAATAGTAGTTATCTAATTAATGCCAACTATTTACAGAAGGCAGAAGTTGAGTTCACTAATCAACACCTTGGTGTCTGTGAGGAAAAACATGAGGATTAGGTGTAAGGAATGCATTGATCTGTACGAACGGTATGCAAGACAAGTTTTTCACTGTACCTCGGTACAAGAGACAATAATAAACCAATTCCAATATCCTCCTGCTTTCATTTAATGTTGCTGCCCTGAATTGTAAGGATACCAAACTGGAGAGAGCAACAGGTAGTCTCAAGGTAATACTAAAACTGCCCCCTAGTCATCAAATCCTATTGTCACTAGACTGGGAATTGTGCTCATAATTCTCCATTCATAAATTTTATGACAAATCAATTACAGAGAGCTACGTGGTCTTTAAGTCCTAAGGTGTGTGTGTTGATGAAGGGAACTCTCCTTCCCTTTCCTTCCCTTCCTAGGGTTGATTTCTTCTGTAATGCCTCTGCCATGGCAGACAATGTGAAGGAAAGGCCTTAGGCCTTCAAAGATCTATTCCTTTGCACATAACACCATACAATGACAAATTCTTGAACACAAATGCTCACAGATCTGCCCCACCTCACTCCATTCAATTCTAAGTCATTTACCCATCAATTTTTTATTAGAGAGTCTTGTATATGTTTGTATGCAAGAGTAACTACATTTCAAAAGAATTGGTAGTGAGCTTGCTAAGGGCTTAAAAACACCTCATTTTCAGAGTACTTGAACACAAAGAAGCATCATCCAATCAAGGCCCAATATCAATTGGTGGCTAAGCAATAGAAATATTCATCTTTAATCACTATCATGCAATCTCATTCTGTGTTTGGAAATGGATATTATTGTTGCATGACATCTGTAGAATTGTGGTAAGTTAATGTTTTGGAGTCTAACATAAAAAATAAATACAATATATTTATCTGCATGTAGTCTTCAACATACTTCGGAGTTTGGTAACCAATTTAATACAAGAATAAACATGAGAACCCCAGTACAAGGTCTCACAAACAGCAAATAGTTTACAATTCTTTGGTGGTGTTAGTTGAGACAGGAATGTTAACTTGGACATTAGCACAACTTGCTAATTTTCTTGATGGGATCTTTCATATTTAGTTGCAAGCCTCCTTTTAGTATCTCACCTGAAAGGCGGCAATCCTTTCAGCGGTACACTGAAGCATTAGCCAGGATTATGGGCTCAAGTCCTGGAGGGGAGTCTGAATGCAGAGCTGTCTGACTTAGAAGTGATTGTATTCAAACTATGCTAAGCAGACATTCAGAAGTTACTTAAGTTAAAATAAAATGTTTTCCCTTCCAGAAGGTGTTTGTGCAGATTATTTACCAAGTAATTCCTAAAAATAAGGTTGCGGGAGCCTTTCCTTAGAGCCATTAGGGCAGCACTGGGATGGTTAGCCAAGGCCTTGTGAGTCTTAGGTGTCGGAGATGTAATCTCTGATGGAGACTGCCTGAATAACAAAATAATGAGACACATTAATGTGTGGAACTTCAAAATACAGGTGCATTATTAATTCAAAGACAACTATGAGTCATATATAAATAGTAATCAGCAATTCATTCAAAGAAATGATAACTGACATGTATGGACTCAGAACATTTAAAAATTACAATAAAGAAGAAAACTAAGAACTGAAATGCCACCAAAGACTAATAACTTTATTCTGAGCATTAAACAGGTCCTGAAAATAAACTCATGGAATACAATTCAACATGGGATGTTTGTCCAGCTTACGATCCATTGAAAGGGCCACAAGTAGCAAATCTAGCCTGTATAAATGACATCTTAATAAAATCAACAATTACACCATTATGAATTATTCAAACATTAGATCTCTGGTATTAAATTACAGATGTACAGAAAGCTATAAATTTGCTTGCAGGTTTAAGAAGGTCACATGGATATATGAATTGGTCCCTCAGCACGTCAAGCCCACTCTACCATTTAATATGGTCATGGTTGATCTGATTAGAACTTCAACTCTGCATTCTCATTTATAGAATCCATAGAATCCATACAGCACAGCACAATACAGGCCCTTTGGCCCACCATGTTGCGCCGACCTTTAAACCACGCCGAAGACTATCTAACCCCTTCCTCCCACATATCCCCTATTTTAAATTCCTCCATATGCTTATCTAACAATCTCTTGAATTTGACCAACGTACCTGCCTCCATCACTACCCCAGGCAGTGCATTCCATGCCCCAACCACTCTCTAGGTAAAAAAACTCCCTCTGATATCGCCCTTGAACTTCCCACCCATTACTTTAAAGCCATGCCCTCTTCTATTGAGCACTGGCGCCCTGGGAAAGAAGCGCTGGCTGTCTACTCTATCTATTCCTCTTAATATTTTGTATACCTCTATCATGTCTCCCCTCATCCTCCTTCTCTCCAAAGAGTAAAGCCCTAGCTCCCTTAGTCTCTCCTCATAATCCATACTCTCCAAACCAGGCAGCATCCTGATAAATCTCCTCTGCACCCTTTCCAACGCTTCCACATCCTTACTATAAGGAGGCGACCAGAACTGGACACAGTACTCCAAGTGTGGTCTAACCAGAGTTTTGTAGAGCTGCATCGTTACCTCGCGGCTCTTAAACTCGATCCCACTACTTATGAAAGCTAACATCCCATAAGCTTTCTTAACTACCCTATCCACCTGTGGGGCAACTTTTAGTGATCTGTGGATATGAACCCCCAGATCCCTCTGCTCCTCCACACTACCCAGAATCCTGCCATTAACCTTGTACTCCGCCTTGGAGTTTGTCCTTCCAAAGTGTACCACCTCACTTCTCCAGACTGAACTCCATCTGCCACTTGTCAGCCCAGTTCTGCATCCTATCAATATCCCTCTGCAATCTTCGACAGTCCTCCACACTATCCACAACACCACTGACCTTTGTGTCGTCTGCAAACTTGCTAACCCACCCTTCTACCCCCACATCCAAGTCATTAATAAATATTACGAAAAGTAGAGGTCCTAGAACTGATCATTGCGGGACACCACTAGTCACAGCCCTCCAATTTGAATGCACTCCCTCCACCACAACCCTCTGCTTTCTACAGGCAAGCCAATTTTGAATCCACACGGCCAAGCCTCCCTGGATCCCATGCCCTCTGACCTTTTGAAGAAGCCTACCATGTGGAACCTTGTCAAACGCCTTACTAAAATCCATGTAGACTACATCTACTACACCACCCTCATCAATCTGCCTGGTCACCTCCTCAAAGAATCCTATCAGGCTTGTGAGACATGACCTTTCCTTCACAAAGCCATGCTGGCTGTCGCTAATTGGTCCATGATTCTCTAAATGCTCATAGATCCTATCTCTAAGAATTCTTTCCAACAGCTTGCCCACCACAGACGTAAGGCTCACTGGTCTGTAATTCCCTGGACTATCCCTACTACCTTTTTTGAATAAGGGGACAACATTTGCCACCCTCCAATCCTTCGGTACCATTCCCGTGGACAACGAAGACTCAAAGATCCTAGCCAACGGTTCAGCAATCTCCTCCCTCATCTCGTGGAGCAGCCTGGGGAATATTCCATCAGGCCCCAGGGACTTATCTGTCCTAATATTTTCTAACAGCTTCAACACATCCTCTCTCTTGATATCTACATGCTCTAGAACATTAACCTTACTGACACTGTCCTCAGCGTCATCACGGCTCCGCTCCTTGGTGAATACTGAAGAGAAGTATTCATTGAGAACCTCACCCACTTCCACAGCTTCCAGGCACATCTTCCCATCTTTGTCTCTAATTGGTCCTACCTTTACTCTCGTCATCCTTCTGCTCTTCACACAAGTGAAAAAAGCCTTGGGATTTTCCTTAACCCTACTCGCCAAGGCCTTTTCATGTCCCCTTCTTGCTCTCCTCAGTCCCTTCTTAAGTTCCTTCCTTGCTACCCTATATTCCTCATGAGCCCTATCTGATCCTTGCTGCCTACACCTTACGTATGCTGCCTTCTTCACCCTAACTAGTTGTTACACCTCTCTTGTCACCCATGGTTCCTTCACCCTGCCATTCTTTCTCTGCCTTACCGGGACAAATTTATCCCTAACATCCTGCAAGAGATCCCTGAATTACGACCACATCCCCATAGTACATTTCCCTTCAAAAATATCATCCCAATTTACTCTTGCAAGTTCCAGCCTTATAGCTTCATAATTTGCCCTTCCCCAATTAAATTGGGATAATCTTTAACCCCCTCACTTATTAAGTTTCGATCCAACTCTGTCTTGAAGTTTTCAAAGACCGTTTCCACAGCCCTTTGAAGAAGAGAGCTGCAAAGTCTCATGACTATTGGGCAAAAAAAATTAACCTGATCTCTTTCTTTAGTAGACAACCCATTTTAAAGTGACCCCAGGCTCTTAGTTCTCCCACAAGTAAACATCCTCTGTACACTCACATTGTCAAGACACATCAGATTCTATATAGTTCAATCAAGTCCTCTTTCACTCTTTAAACTCCTGTGTATACAAGCATAGCCTGTCCATCTCCTCGGAAGACAACACGACTATTCCTTTTATTAGTCTATTAAATGGGCCCAGAAGCTTCTCAGACCTAAAAGAGTAACTGCTTCTCTTTCAACAGATGCTGCCTGACCTGTTGTGCATTTCTAGTATTTTTTTTGTTTTTATTTCAGGTTCCGCGCATCTACAGGTATTTTTGATTTTCATTGGTCTAGCTCACCTTCTCCGAAACTCTTCCAACACATTAACATCCTTTCCTAAATAAGGAAACCAATACTGTACACATTATTCAAGATGTGGTGTCACCAATGCCTATATAATGGAAGCAAAACCTGCCCATCTTTTTATTCAATTCCCTTTGCAGTAAACGACAATGTCGTTGCCTTTCCAAATTACTTGCTATACTTGCTTACTAGCCTTTTGTGAATCATGCACGAGACACCCAGATCTCTTCGCAATCTCTCACCATTCAGGTAATGTGCTTTTTTAAAAATATAAATTTTCTTTTTTATAATTTTCCTATTGAAGTAGACAATTTCAGTTTCCCACACTATACTACATCTGTCAGATCTTTGCCCACTCACCTAACATACCTGTATCCCTTGTCCTTTCTACAATTTACTCTGATATACACCTTTGTGTCATCAGCAAATTTGGTAATCATGTCTTCTGTCCCTTTATCGAAATCATTTATGTAAATTGTAAAAAGCCGAGCATTCAGCACCGATTTCAGTGGCACACCACTCGTTACATCTTGCCAACCAGTAAAACATCTATTTATGCCTACTCTGAGCAAGCTAATCTTCGATCCATGCCAAAATTTCACCTCCCGTACCACGAGATTTTATTTCCCACAATAACAGTTGATGTTGTACTTTATTAAACACCTCTGTAAATCTAAATATATCTACCCTTTCCCCTATAATGCATCTTAAGAAAGAATTCCACGACACTAGTTACTTTTACAAAGGACTCCAATAAATTGGTCATATCCTATTCCTTTCACAAAATCAGTTGCTGTGAAAAAGGATTCAAAATAGGCAAAGGCTGAATTTAAGGAAAGCACGGTCATACTGGAACAGTTATTGTAATCCAAACACAATATCCTTTAAAAGTTTTAATTGCTTCAGGAAGTGGTACCTTATGGGCACTTGATTCCACAACAGAAAAAATGGAATTTGACTGTGACAGTCAAAATGGTGAGGTGCTACATCCACAGACATAATACTAAATTTATAGATGGAAATGAACCAGTGGACCAACATGAAGCACCTCAAAAAACAAATGATTTTGCAACTAATTATCAATCACGTTTACCCTGAGATATAACATCTGCCATTGAAATCTTCAAACACACTTAAATCCCCAGATTCAACTGCTCTAATGATCTCATGGGTGGCCGCCTAACTTCATTTAGGTATTGCACCCCTCAGAGCATTTTAACTGATTATAGTTATTAAGCTCTAAGACCACTAGCATTAAGTTCACCAAAATGAAGTTGATAGGAGCTAACAGATCCTATAACACAGAACAACTTGCTTACTGCTGAAACAGTAACTACTGGTGGTCCTTCTCCAGCCTTTAGATTTCTAAAATTAAGAGTAAAAATCATAAGTAGTCATTGGGAATAAATAGGATCACACCCCTATTTTGGAATAAGCTTTTGCTGCAAAGTAATATGTGGACAAAGTGCAAAGAAACACAGCAGAAGAAAACAGTGAGTAACAATTTTGTTCTCTTGGCTTTTTAAATACTCGTGTGTATATTGGAAAGAAAGACTGAAGGCCTAATTTTCAAATATATAATGATTCATGGCAAGTAGTATATAATTTATTATCAAAACAGGTTCAAAATTGGTGCCAGATCATCTAAGCATAATACAGTTCAGAAGGTGGCCTGGTATACCTACATCAATTCTTTGAGCTATCTGATCCTGAGTGATTTCTCCTGTCCAACAAACCTCTCCTTATCAAATATTTGTCCTGTTACCCTAAAAAGTCATTATTTAATCTGTTCCTATACTTTTAGGTAAAGTATTTCAAATCATGTCATAATTTTTTTTTCTTGTACGACCTCTGCTGCTTTTGCAAATTCCCTTAAATCTGTGACCTCTAATTATCAATCTTTCTGCCAATGGAAACAATTTTTCTTTATTTACTCTATTCAAGGCCCTTCAAGATTTTGAATACTCCTATTACATCTAGCTTTATCTTTCTCTGCTCTCCACACAAATGATCTTTCAACCTAGTCTCTGTTTTGGCATCCTTTCTTATATTAAGAAACATGCGCAGAAAACTATGAAAATGATGTTTGATAAAATCGCCATGCCAACACTTTGTAGTTAACATCAGAATCATTACAATAGAATCTAGAGGAAAGATAACCTTTAAACACAGAATTTTTCTAAATCTACATCACACTCCAATAATCCAAAAGAATGCTCTTCCTCCTCCCACTACCCTACTCTGTTCAGCATTGCATGTCTACTCCAGTTCAACCAGCAAAATGATCCACTCACTTCATGCACATAGGTGTATGTGTATGATCCGTCACAGAGCCGTACAAGTTTACAGCAGACGAAACCATTATTCAACTCACTGTTTTTGTGCCAACTTTTTCCTTGCTGATTTTAGTCTTGCTGTGAAAAAAGTTAGTTCTCCAGTCAGAATTCACTAATAGAAAGCCTAGCTGAAGGATCAATTACATAAGGATCTGCAAATATGAACCCATCTTTTAACAGTACCTTCATACATTGAATAATCAATACTAGCCCAACAGGAGGTGGGCATTTACCTTATTGCACCTTGTGCATTACTCATTTGTGCTTTCTGCTCCAACCTCTTCAGTCCATTGAGCAAAGTCTCCCTTGAACAGTGTTTGTCCTATTGAAACGACATGTAATTAGCAAAACCATGACAGAGGTTCTGAATTTAAAGTAAAAGCATTCAGTTTCTACATAGTGTAGACTTTCAGCAGAATCAACTTATAAGCAATGCTATAAGGCTAATGACATTCTTAAATGTTTCACTAAAAAGATTTTCCTTCTCCCCATCTCTAAAATAAAACGTCTATTTTCTTTTTCACAGTCTGCCAAGTGGGTATGAAAGGTATACAGCTCTTCACCTTCTGATCTTGACCTTAAATTATGTCTGTCTTGCCTTTCCCAATGCGAGAGTAAACAGTGAGGTAACATCATAACCACTAAGTGAAACTTTCCCTATCTAAAGTTAGTCAGAGAAATACAGCATTTCCTTTTGTAAAAAACTTGATTACGGAGGAAAGAATTGGCATCCTATCCAAGTATCTATTTACCCTAACCCTGCATCAAGAGCTTCCTGAGAGTCAGGAGAAACTTTGCTGTAGTCTCACAATGGTATTTACACAACCTCCCTTTGGCTAAATTTTTCACATCTGTAAAGCAAGTATCAGAGAGCAAGTAAGTAGTAATCTATCTTCAATATACTTCCAAACTCTACACATGCAGTACTGACTGGAAAAAGCTAACTTTCATGGCACTTAGACCCTGTGTATGTACGTCTGTGTCAATAATAAACTTGAACTTCCCTTGAACGGCAGGTATACTGAACAAAGCAACCTCCTTTGTTCAGCATGCTTGCATTACTTATTCAGTTGAATTAAAGAACCAGAGAAATAATTCTGACCAATCTTATCCAGCATTCCTGGGCTAACATTAACAGGTAATCCTTGTTGGGGCTTTTCTAGAAAAAAAAACCTCGATTAGAATTTTAAACATTTTGTTAACTGACCTAAAGTAACCTTTTGGCTGCTAGAAATCACATTTCCCTGGCCACTGTGTGAATATAGCATGCATTTGAATAACCTAATTGCTTCCAAATCCTCTGATTCTCTGCCTGCAGAGTATAGAGACAGTTCATCATTTGATAAGTGTTTAAGTCAAAAGCCACAAGAGTGCAGCAACCTCTGGAGGATGGGGGCCAGTCCAACCTGTGTCAGTGCTCCTCCAGAAACTGATGCTCCAATATGTTATCAATATTAAGATTTAGATAACAATTCTTTCAGTTGGCCTTAGCACCTGTTCAGCTTGTAAATATCATTCAAGTCTATTTATTCCTGAAAATTTCTGAAAAACCCAAAAACTTCCAAAAAACCAACTTAATTTTATGTTTTATATATTGAAGCCCCATCTCAATATATGAAAATCTATCCAATTAGACCGAAAGAAATGGCACAAAGTGAATGAGAAAATTCATAATAAATGGTGCTATGGGCCAAGTGACCACAACTTCACTGCTGCACTTTGCAATATGTTTAACTTTGATTTATTTTTTTTCAACCAAATATGTCTGAGTTTCATAGCTAGCAATGGAAGTAGTTTTAAAATTGTTATTCGCTCAGCCTTTTGTCAGCTATTCTTTAGTGTCTAATTGCACAACAGGCTGCCCAATTATTTGTTTATTAATTATTGTCTAATGGAACAATAGATCAGATGCTTGAGAACTGGGGAGTGAGGTGGAGGAAGAGAGAAATAAATTTCACAGCATCATCACATTTATACGCTTGATACTTCAGTCAAATTTTGACAACCCTGACAAAAATTGTGTTTACTTATTAAGGGTTACAGAGAGGATGGAAGTAATAGTGAATGTGCTCTCAGCCACTTCTGTTCTTTCCTACATGTTTCATGCTGTTCGTGCAAACACAATGACAATTTATTAGATAGGCTAAAGTGATCAGTTTAAACTGGGTAGTAAGTAAACTGTTAACTGTAAGTCACATTACCTGCAAATGTGTAATAAATGACAGTCTTTGCCGAGGGAGTGGCTCACAGCCTGCCCACAGACATTGACCATGATACACATCCTTTCCTCCATGCTCCGTGGCTGCATGGTAAAACACCTGCGAGGGTGCCTCAAACCACCTACAAATAATCAAAACGAAAATGAACCTCGTTATCACTTACACTTGAAACAAACATCCATACAGGGAACACGTCAAAATATTCTGAAACTCCCACCAAGGTCAACTTAATTCCCTCTTTTTCCCATATATAGGTCATCCTCTTTAGGCACCTGGGAGAAATCCATGTGATCACTGGGAGAATGTGCAAACTCCACACAAACAGCACTAGAGGCCAGGATTGAAATGGGATTTTGGACTAACTCAATAGTTATTTAGCAACTGTTTGCCTTCATGCTCAGAGGAAAAAGAACAGGATTAGAAATCTTCTCACCAGATCTGGCAAAGGCTCCTTTACTCAAAAATGTTTCAAAAGACTACCCAATAGCATTTTGTAAAATTTTAGATTCTTCACCTCCAGCTTTGGACAATTTGATTTGGACATATTTGGACATATAGACTACCCTGCTCTAACTGAGATTAACTAATGCAAAATGTGGCAATCAAACCAGAGATATTGTCTAATGATATTTTCAATCTGGCTAGAATAGCAATGTTTCACAGGACTATGGCAGAGGAGAAGGCAAGAAGCTAGAAGTGAAAGAGTGGTTTAGTGAAACAAGGGGATAATAGTGAGCATTGGGGTGAGTGCATCCAATGGTTTCAGTGGGGAGGCAAACAAGCCAGTAGCAGAGGAAAGAGCAGGGCAAGATGGGTTCACAATTGAGGTGGATATTTTCTCCTTGTAAAAGAGACATATCTGATAAGATTTCTGCAAAGTCCCACAGAAGGGCAGCTTGAATCAGGAACTGAGTATGATACAAGTGTATTTACAGCATCACATTTCAGTACAATGGTGACTGTGCCAATAGTTTAATAGCTTAATTCAACACACTTCTGTAGCAAATTCACATCAGCAAAACTACTCTTATTATATCCTGTTCACTACATCTTTCGTGGTAAAGTGATTTTTCAGAAATTGGCTCAATATCAACACAATGAATCGCCTGGTATTAAGAAAGTTCCACTAAGGATGGCTGCAAAATTCCAATCTGTGCAAATAAATTCGAGCTGCCCAGCTTAAATTGTGGAACTGCTCTGAACACCACATTTAGCAAAATTAGCTGTACTGTTTCTAAGCTGACACAAGTCATTGCTCAGGGGTTGCTGTTGTGTATCTTTCTTGCAAGTTAAATAGGTGACTGACCTCTTGCAGCCTTTCCACAAACACATAAAACTCTGGCTAGTTTTCTTGACAGACTCCGTTTCCGTAGAGGAGACCGAAACCTCAGAGGTCTGGGACCCTGTAAACTGTTCCACTGCAGGGGAAATCTGCGACTGTGGGTGCTGGGTCATTGTCTGCTGAATGGACACTGGAGCAGGAGAACCCACTTTAGGAACTCCCTGTAAACAAGACAAAGTGTTATAACCAAACTGCTATACTTTCAAGGTTGCTGAGAAGATCATATCAAATTCAATCAAATTTATATGTCAAAAACCTTTAATAAATCTCAACAGAAAATATTGGCTCAATTGGCTCACCATGCCAGTTCATCACAAACTGCAGAAGTAGACAGAAATCTGCTAAGCTACTTAAAAGCATTTCCAATTATATCAAGTGACTTGAGTTATCCTAGTGAACCACAGATAGTCAGGTTAATCCAAAGCCAGAAAGCAGAATAATACTTCTCCATTTCCCTGATCCTTTCAGGTCCCTGATCCAGATCAAATATTCAAACATTGGAATTGAGCAAATTATCATATGATCATTCTACAGGAGGAAAGGGTGATTGTTTGCCTACTTTACATGTTATATCAAGATGTGACTCCTTTTTTGTAAGCTTGTATGTTGCTTAGTATGAAAACAATTTTAGTTCTTGGCTAACTAGTACAAAGGGCAAGAAAAATCTGCCTTCCCTAAACTAGCAATGCAATAAAGGATATATAATTAATGCATTTCTTAACTATTTATCTTTCCCGAACAAGTTTCATTCTATTCCATCCCAGTAACTGGTCACACCCAAACTCTCAATGTAATGGCACTTCATTTGCAGTTTAAAGTTATACTTTAGAAAAGTTTCAGAGAAAGCTAAATACTCACCTTAATATTTTCAAATACTAAATGAATCTGTTCATTGACTTATCCAGATAATATTTTTAAAAGTGATCAATTGGACTTCCCAGTACCATCTATGCAGCACCTATATTTGAACAATCTGCCTGATCAGACTGAATTGGGAAAATCCAAATTAGCTGAGTAACAATCATCAAATCTGGATATGATGCAATACTCTTAAAACTATATATTTAAGACATCAGATATATGTTAAATTTGTATATGAAATTGTAAAGAAACAAAGAATGAACTGCATTTAGATAATGCCTTTTAGGACACCCCAACATTCTTTCCAGTCAATGAAGGTCTTCTGAAGTGTAATCACTACTGTAATGAAGAAAAGGGGGCTGCATGTTTGCAAACTCACAGACAGCAATTCAAAATTGTCAATGTCACTTGTTTACATTATACTGATGAAGATATTACAACAACTACACTAAGTTACTGTATCATAAGTATAAGAGTCCTTATTTTTGTCATTTGTCTGTGCTGAATTAGCCATTTTTCAGCAATGTTGGTGCTACAACTGACCTCAAACTTTCTTCAGGATGACCAGAAGGATTAAACAAGGTCTGTGCTTCTGTCGCACGATACTCCAGTTGAAAGTACATTGGACATGGATTAGACTTGGTTGTAAAGGTTCTAGCCTGTCAACACCAGTCAGCAGCACACAAGTAACTGGGGGTGGGGGGTAGGAATATAATCTTGTGCAAACTAACAATATGCAACAACAATTTAGTAAATGAGCAGACAATTTAAACCCCAGTGAAGGCAAGGACAGCGGCCACAGGGGAGCTTCAATCCCTGGGGCCAACAGGGACTCAAACAATTTCATGCCAGGTCAGCAGTTGCAATAGACCATTCAAATCTCAATACAGGCAAGCCAAAGAGGAATCTAGCAATATAATCATTCATCACAAACTTCAGATTCAGATATAGGAGTTGTGATGGTGTTGAAAAATGGAGTAATATTTGATCTATAGCTCAAAAATTTACCAGAATTGGTATAGTCAGTGTGCCTCTGGTATAGTTTACAATGACAGTTATTTTGCAGCACCAATAAGCATGCATTTTACGCACATATCTACCTCTGAAAGTTCTGCTTCATATTACCATGGTGTTAAAATGTACAATTTTACTTTTAATCAGCTTAATTGTTAGAAAGTACATTTGGCATTGGAGAATTACAGACTTGGAATCTGGAAGTGGAAAAGAACATAGTCTGCATGAAGTCTGAACAAGCACTATGGCAACACTCACATTAGTGAGATGATGTACCCAGCTTTCAGGGGAATGCTTATTCCTCTATTTGTATTACAACACTTTCAGGCAGCACTATGTCATGTATAGGATATGAAAATCAACAAATATGGCAAGAAAATTTTCAATTTTTGAATACTTAATTTTTTTGTCTTATTGGTAAAGGACTATTCAGCAGTTTAGAGAGTTGCATTTTATTAGGTAACAAACTACAAGAACTCCACAGCTCTGCCGAGTGCAGAAGCACTTCATTTTACTACATGTGAATGGAATTTGCAACTACTTTCATTAAGATGCAAAAAATGTGATATGTATAAACTTCCATCACAAAAAAGGACATGCACACTGGATTTTATATCCATAACTTTGTCACAGCTGAGAGTCCTAACTGAAAATGCTAAATATTTTGAGGATTTATTTATAAAATATTGATCAGAGTTCAAAATGGTTATTTCTGAAATCATGGTAATTTAAGGTATTTGTAATCTCAGTTTCCTGCAGTCATGGCAGTGTTCTGAAAACAATGGACTATATTTGGCACTCCAGCACTGAAGCCATTGGTAATTATAACTGCAAAAAAAAAGCTGTGGCCAAGTCAAAGCCTGGATGTTATTAGTGCGTACCTTCAGTTAGTCTGATAAGGACAATTTCTTCTCCACTTAATATAGAGCTGTGGAGGCCAAGTATAGGTACACTAATTTAGGGTATGCTAAACAGCAGGGTCTATGCCCAATATTTTTTTGCAGAAGAGAAAATATTTGACTTCAATAATTTCATACGGGAGAATATAAGAAATAAATGGTGTTATCTGATGCCATAGCCATTGAGCAGATTACACCAACATTCTAATTGAAGGACACAAGAGACTGCAGATACCGGAATCCAGAGCAACACACAAAATGCTGGAGGAGCTCAGCGGGTCAGGTAGTATCCACGGAGAGAAATGGACAGTCAACGTTTTGGATTGAGACCCTTAACTTTGACTGGATGAAGGGTCTTGACCCGAAACATTGACTATTCATTTCTCTCCATAGATGCTGCCTGACCCACTGAGTTCCTCCAGCATTTTGTGTGTTGATTCTAATTTAAGGTCCTTGCACCCACTAGTGTATGTGAACATCCTCAGTCTTGGGCTATTCTTGCTGGAAACTACTTTTATTCAAATAGCATTCATGACAGCTTGATTTACTTTCACTGAACTCTCACATATACTAGCCAACTGCAGAATGCATCTACAATGACTGTGTTTTAGAACAGTCTATTTACAGTGAGCAGAATCTTGCAGTTCTTACACAGAAATATAGTTGCCCATTATAGGACAGTAAAAAGACAATTGTCACTATTTTGAAATTTAATATTTTTTCAAATAAAGAGGAGGAACCCAACCAGGGTTAATGCACAAGTCCTGTTCTCCCATCCCTACATCCAAGCCTGATCAAGAAAAGCAAGAAGGAAGATGTGCTTGAACAGAAAAGGCCCTTGGGGTTATGTAAATAGTTACAATATTAAGAGAAAAAGAGCATTCTACTATTATAACCAAACATCATATTTTATGTCTAAAGTTCTAGATCTCTGAATTTACTGTCTATCTGGGAAAACTGCACAATACATTTGTTAGGTTTATTCTATAGTTCATAACACATTTTAAGCAAGCATTTGATAGTGGTGTAAATGGATGGAACTATGACGTATTGTACAGGTGATCAGCCAAACAATGTGGAAAGAGTAGTTTTTCAACTTCTGTAGCTCTCTCATCTGCTAAATAACTATGACAAGCAAGTTACTGCACCCTATTCATCCTACATAATTTGAAAAGTATGTATCAGATACTGAATATTTTGAAAAAAACTCTCGATATACAGTCATGGTTGTTCAGACTAAAGACAATTCTTTCAAAACACAATGCCTTAACTGTTCACTAATGATTTTAATAGTTTATCATTTCCTATTTGTCATTAATGGGCCTCTCTGCCTATATTTATTACTTTAGCTAAAGGTATGCTTTAATCACTCATGGTTAATGTCATCCCAGTCACTGAGTTCTTGCTCAAGCATTCCTCATAGATCATACCCAGATACTTGGAGCATGAGATAAGGCCATACTTCCTTCTGTGGCATTGCAAATCTATACTGCCCATCTTGAAAAGCTGGTTTCTCCAGATTCAAAAAAAATTAAGCCTCAACTTCCCAAGATGTTCAGCAGTGAGATTCAAAAAAAAAATTAAGCCTCAAACTTCCCAAGATGTTCAACAGTGACCACTCTATTTAATTTAATCCAATATCTAATCATTTTCTCTCTTCACAACTCCAGCTTTCGTCTCCTGATTACAGAACTTTTCAGAATCAAAACAACACAAAAAGTGGCAAGACAGCCCATCGAGTGTGCATCAATTTTTTTTGACAAGATCTACCTAATTTAACTCAAATGTGTTCCTGCTGCACCCTTATATTTTAAAGAACGAGGAACTGTATTTATATAGTAGCTTTCAAAATCTAATGTCCTAGAAGACTTCGGGGGTGACGATGCATTTTTTTGTAGAAGCAATATCTGTTGTAATATAACCATCTTAAAGCTCAACAGCACTGCCAAAGTCAGGCTCCTTCCATTAGCAGAAAGCAAGAGGCTGGATATTCTGCAGCCCGTAACTCACATCCTGGCATCCTAAAGTATTTTCACCATCCATGAAGCCATTTATTAAATTAAAATCCAATGTGAAGAATTAGTTAACTGGTTAATGTAATTTACAGTTATTTTCTGATTTAAACCCTGTTTTTTTGAAAAATATAAAGCAGCACCTTTCCTCCCAGCTTCACGGGATTCCCAGCTCACCAAATTCTTGTTCTATTGTGGAAGTTACAATACATTGAACCTGCATTCTGTGCTGCATACTCAAACTTGTCCTTAACTACTCAGCTTCAATAAAGAAAGCTTTAACTTCTCTAGTTCACAATTTTAACCTCCCTTCTTTTTTCTGTAGAAAATCTTAGTGCAAAAATACAATACAATTTTTAAGACTTATCAAAAACACATGCTCAAAAACCAAGAGAGGCTCGATTCCATGGTTTTCTGACTCAAAGGGCACTACCATGGAATCAAGGCTATCATATTTATTTGAAATTTTAGCATAATGCCTTTATCATTCATCACAGGTGCTTACTTCCACATCCTTACTTCTCCACATTTGATCTGCGTTTCCTATTCTGCAAAATTTAATTCCCTTTAAGTTCTGTAGCACCAACTTTTGAGACATCGCACTAATGACCTATCTTCTAGCTTCCTTACAGATCCATATGTAGCTACTTTTTTGATTCCTATGATTAAACTAATTTCTGACCATTCTAGGAGCGTTCCCCATATTTGCTTATTTATTGGTATGTACAATATCCCACAGTGTGGTGTCAGAATATTGAACTGGAACTTCTCTTCATCGAGTCTGTTACCTCCCTGAAAAAAGTCAATTAACTTTAAAGGTCATTTCTAACAAAAGCTATGTTGATTCACCTTTCTTTGGGTTCACATTTATCAAGGCCATTTAATATTCTTTTTTCAAGATGTATTGCTGTGTTGTTTCCAGGATTATCCTTCTAAATCCTTATTTTACAAACAAGTGCTACATGTTGCTGGCAATATGCATTAAATCTAATTAGCCGTTTTCTTAATATCCTAGGCAATTAATGTAGATATTCTGTATGTATTGTCAACTGGGATACTGGAATTTCCTTAAACGTTCAAGACAAGTCAAAGGCCTGCAAGTATCTTTTACATAATTTTGGAATAATTTAACTTAACAGTGAATCTTATATACTTACTGCTATTGTTGCTGTATTAATGGTGGCTCCAGCAGGAACAGCCACCATCATGGTGTTGCTACCAGCTTTTGTAGGGTCACTAACAGTCATGATTCTCACCCCTACTTTATTTGGGATACCTGCCATGGAAACACCAGTCGTGTCTTCACCAGGCCTCTTAATTGCTTGGCGAGATGGCTGACCTTCACAGGTAGAAAGCTTTGAAGCAGAGACTGTACTGCTGTTCTGACAGGAGATCACTTGAGAAGACTCTGTAGGATTGGACTGTACAAGCACATTGCCGTTATGATGAGGCTGAGGCATGGTTACATTAAAAGTGACTGCTGAAGTTCCAGTAGTTAATAATGAGTTCCTGTGTGATTGAACCGTAGGATTTGGTACTATTACTGTAGTGTGTCCATGCACTTTCAAACTGGAAACTGAAGAAGGTCCATTGCACATTTTGCCCGGTTGACTAGTCTCACCGTCCAGATGACACTTGATATCCTGTTGTTCCTGGTTAAGAATTTCCCCATTCCCTAAGTGGTTAGACCCAACTGACTTCTCACTGGGAACGTCCTTTCCTATGTGTGAACGATCACCTTTTGCAAAATCAGAATCCCCATTGATCATAGGCCTTTTTAATGCATTTTTAACTTCTACTGCACCAGCTTTCCCTAAAATTGGATCTCCATTCGTCAAGTTTGTCTCGCTACTAGCTTTTGATTCTGGCAAACCTGGTGTGCTCTCCACAAAATTACAATGATTCATCCCTGAGCTGGGGCTCTCCTTCTTACTTTCCCCGTTAAGCAGTTTTCCAGTCTGATCAAGTTTTCCATTTATGTGTCCATTGCTCGAATTGTAAGCATTAGCCACAAAAGCATTTTCAATCTGTCCAAAAGTTTGTTCTAGAGATTGTGAACTAAACATTTTTGTAACATCTTCAGTTTTCTGACAAACTTTTTTCTCTCCTTCAAACTCATCTACCGTTGAGTTGCTTTGGTTGATTGAGACACAGGACGACTGGATAGGTTGAGTACTGGTGACTAACTTTTCACCAAGATCTCCAGAAAGACTGTTTGCTGAACTTGTATTTACTTGGTTCACATCTGTATTGGTTAAATTAGTATTTGGTACGACAGTGACTGTGACTTGTTGATTGAGAGGCGGTCCCTGGAGAATGGTGCTTGGGCTGGTGGTAGAAATGAACTGGCCAGGGATAATTTGCACAGTCTGTAGGCCTCCATGTGGCTGTAAGATTTGCAAGTTTGGTTGGCTCACAACCAGCTGCTGAGATTGGGGTTGAACACTTGGTACTGTGTTGGTCATCATTTGATAAACTATCTGAGGACTTTGAGCCCTGGTAACAGAAGGTGATACTTGTGGGACTGGAAGTAGGAGCTTGCCAGCTTGTGAATGAGGTGGTGGTTTAGGAAGTAGCAGCTGTTTAATTACACTGGTTTCACCAGTATTAGCTTGTGGACCTCCCATGGAAGGCTGCTGAACATGGACTTGAATTGGAGGCTGCTGGACAGAAACCATTTGTCCACAAGTACTGGGGTTCACTATGGAGGATGGTGGCATTTGGGCAGATGACATTCCACCCTGATTTGTTAGAACAATCTGATGAAAACTGGCAGGGTAAACTTGGCCTTGATGTCCTACTATCACTTGGACACTTTGCTGGGGTTGTTGTTGTTGTTGAAGCTGGGTGGAATTGCTGACAATAGTTAATGGCGTTGGACTAATGTTTTGAAATGTCTGTGAAGAGACAGAGTTTTGGCTGCCTGCTATGGTAAAAGTCTGATTGCTTGGTAGCTGAAGTGCAGCAGCAGATACAACAGTGGTGGGAGCTGCTGTGTATTGAAGATGCACTTGCACAGGTTGGGCGGTAGAAGGTTGGATCAGCGGTCCTTGGGAGAATAAGGCAGCACTTGTAATGGGTTGTGTTCTTGAAGCTAATTGTGAATTAGGCAGTGTCTGATGGAGAACAGAAACTGTCGAGGTTGAACAGGCATGCTGCTGTCCAGTGAGGGATTGGTGAGCAACTGCAACCTGAGGAAGATGAACAGAAGTGGTCATGGTGGGCAGCTGCACTGCAGTAGTAACTTTGGTTGCTGCCACTTGAACTACAGCATTTCCAGAAACCGCTGTGGTTATTCCAGAATGAAAATTTGGATGAACAGCAGATGTTAGTAGAGTATTAGGTTGTATTCCTCTACTGTTTGCAATAGTACAGTACTGATGCTGCTGGACAGGTGTACTTATCACAGGAGGCAGCTGGGTAACGTTCTGGGTCTGAGTTGTGTAGAGGATTTGTGTGACTGGTTGACTTGTAGAAAAGGTAGATACAAGGGTTCTGTGCATCGGAGCAGAAGGGCTTTGGACAGGAGGAGCAGCAGTACCTAGAAGGAACAAAAAAGTATTTAAATACAAAACATATTTAACTTTATTGCAATAGCATTCTGTAAAGATGGAACTGGCCTATTTTCATTAATCCAAATATAACTGTATTAAAACATTTCATGAACGATTCATAAAAATGGTTGCTTTATTTTTCCCCACTAATCTTCGTATTGATATTACTGTCTCTAATTTAATTTCTTTCCTCTCAATTTTTTCCACTGCTGAAAGTGTTCTAGCATTTTCACTACAGTACAGTGCAAAAAGTATTTACAACTCTTCACCTGTTCAACAGCAGAGAGCCTGGACAGGGTATAGTGGTATTTTAGTCCATTGGGGCATTACAGCAAGCCCAATCTTTACATTGGTCACACATATTCAAATACAAATGATGGAGGATAGCTTGTAACCTAAGCAAATAACTGGTGATCTGTCAGCTGTCTACTGCCTTAATATGTCAAACTTAACTGCCAGTCAGTTGGATTACCTGACAACATTTTGAATATGACATTTGTGGCCCATTTCATAGAAGCAAAATAATACAGTATAGAAGACAGCAATTCAACCAATCTCGTCTGCACTGCCTTTTCCCACTGCCTGCCATTTCTCCAAATCTCTGCAATTTTTTAAAATTACCTTTCAAGAATCATGTACACTTTTGAAGGCTACTATTGACTTTGTTTTATCAGCCTGACAAGGCATTTATAACCCTGTCCACTTGATGCACAGAAAAAGTTTGATGTCAGCATTGTTCTTTCTGCCAGTCACCCTAAATTTATGCCCTTGCTTATCAAACATTTACCAATAAAAACAGTTTTTTATTAAATTGATCTAAAACTTTCATAATTTTAAACTTCTTGAATTACTTCAGTTTTTCTCTTCTCCCAGGAAAACAAGCACCCAACACATCCCTGTAATTGCAACCCCTCATCTCTGAATCCATTCTTGTAAATTTCATAGATTCATAGAAATTCAATGCACGGAAACAGGACCTATTTCATCCATACCCTTTCCAAAGTCATCAATTTATTCCAAAAAATGCAGTGTCCTGAATATGACACAGTACTCTCTATGGGGTTGCAAGCTTTTTATATAGATCTTATGAAGCTGAAGATTCTCCAATTTACGTACTCCTTAAGCAGCTCTCAAACAATCTGCTTAAGACTGATTAGGTCCAGTTTGAGGATGCTTTGCATTAGTACCAACATGTCATATAAATAGGTTATTGCTCAAATAACCAATGGAATAATGACTCCCAAAGTGTGTCCTGGGTTGCTAGTTACTTGGATCATAAGTAGATAGGGAGCATAAGTAAACTGATGTGATAAGCAATATTTCACAAGCTTCTTGATCTGGATGAACAAACAGCCTATCAAATATAGATAGCACTAGTTTAGGAAGCTCAATGAGTAGATGAGAGCACAACTTCAATAATGTAAAGGGTTAAAGGTTTGTAAGTAAATGTTACATAGGTTTGCCTATTGCTTCTTTGTTCAGTTTTCTAGTTAGTGGTCATGTTAAAGGGATAAAGAGATACTCGATTTGCCCAGTGGTCAGACACAAAAGGATGGCGCTGCAGATCAGGCAAGTACGAGGACCCAGGACTTGGTAATAAAGACCTAGTTCAATGGGTACTAGGCACTTGATGCCTCCAAGAATGGGAACAAAGACTGTTGGAAGGATAGTTGATTTGACATGGCATTGGAGACCATTCAAGTGGAGGGAGCGGGAGTAAAATGGACATAGAACTGGCAGTCAGATGGATAGAAATGGCTCCGTACAGGTATGACTGGGAGACCCAAAGACAAATGAAAACTAAATGCTGAAAGCAGATTATATAGCATCTCAGGAGAGAGAAACAGTGTTAATATTTCAGGTTGACTGAGTATTTCACTTTTTATTTTGCATTTGCATTATCCACAGTATTTTCACTGCAAGTCCCAAAGACTATATTATCTGTCTGGTGTATTGTTTTGGACACCAATTCTTAACTGTACAAAATCTTGGAATGGGAGAAGGAAATAACTGACTGTAATTCTCCAGATGAAGAATAATCACCTCAGAACTAATAATTGTACAAATTGGCAAAGGTTAGAATGACTCAAAAAGTGGTGCGAGCAGAGAGTTTTATTTCATGGGACACTGTCATCAATACTTGCAGAACTGAAAGCTATTCCATTGGGATGGGTTCAAGTTTAAACCAGCCTGGTGCCCATATTCCAGAGAATCAGAAAATTAAGGCTATACATAGAGGAAAAGCAGAGTTCAAGGTAGAGAAAGCTTATAGATTTAAAGTGAAAGGATGAGGCTAAAGAGTAAAGTAAGTTTCAGAATAATAAGCACAGTGAGAGTTTAACAGTAAAAGCAGATTTGCAAATGATAAAAAGCTAAATTTACAGAAGTTTCTGAAGTCATGAAGCATTTGTAACAAAATAGATAAGCACCTAAAACCTATTATATGACCTCACAACAAGCAAGGTCAGGAGTTAAATATTCCAGAGTTCTTGCTGCTTAATAAGGACAGCCAAAGTGCAAAAGGAGTGGAGGTAAACACTAGGATAGTAATAAGAATGATCCTTGTTAGAAGAACAAAATATAGAATTAGAATGGGGGGAGATAAAAGATAACAAGAGGCAAAAACAACTTCTGATCTAATGTACAAATTTAGTGTTCACAATATGGGCTCCCCTACACTGGAGTAACCAAGAACAGATTGGGTGACCTCTTTGCAGAGCACCTGCAACCAGCCTGCAGGATTGACCCCAAGTTTCTTGTTGCCTGTTTCTTGTTTCTCCATTCCACTCTAACCTGTTTGTGGCCTCCAACACTGTTACAAATGAGGGCCAACTCAAGCTCGAGGAACCGCACCCCATCTTCCTATGGACTTCTGGACTCAATGTCGAGTTCCACAATCTCTGGTAACTTGTTTTCTCTGTATCACAACTGGCCAGTTCTGCTACAAGTCATGCATCTGTGACACTGGCTCAGTTTTTCTCTCTCCAGTAGCACAGCCTGACCTGCTAGGCACATCTGACGGACTTTTTTTCCACAACATTTTTCACTCTGATGTCTGTATTATCGCGTTTCACCTATCAACCACTATATATCCCCATGGTAACCTGGCCTCACCCTATCAGATATTGCCTTTCTCCTTTCCATCTCACCCTCCATTTTTTTTTAACTTTACTTACAGCACAGTAACAGGCCCTTCCGACCCAACAAGTCCACACCGTCCATTTAAATCCATGTTAACCTCCAGTATGTCTTTGGAATGTGGGAGGAAATCGGAGCACCCGGAGGATACCCACGCAGACACGGGGAGAACATACAAGTTCCTTACAGACAGCAATGGGAATTGAATCCCGATCACTGGTGCTGTAATAGCATCGTGCTAACCGCTACGCCGCCGTGCTGCTCTACAACTCGTATCTAGTCTTTTCCTTCCCAGTTCCGATGAAGGGTCTTCAACACGAGAGGTTAATCTGGTTCTCTTTCTACAGATACTATCTGACCTGCTGGGTATTCCCAGCATTTTCTGTTTTTATTTCAGATTTCTAGCCTCTGCAATTTTATCGATTTCCACAAGAAAAACTATTAAGAGTGGCATACAGGCCTCTAACAACAGTAATATAATTGGACGAAGAATTACTCAGGAAATAGGAAAAGGACGTAACAAAAATAATAGCAATCATCTTGGAATTTTAGCCTTCATGCCATCTGAGAAATTAAATGGGCAAATACATTTTGGAGTAGGAGCTCAAAGAATTCATTTGGAGAAGTTCTCTGGAACAATACATAATGTAAGAATCCAGTGAACAGACTGAAGTAGGCCTTATATTCTGCAATGAGATAAAATCAATAGTAACCTCATAAAAGGGGATTCTCTGAGGAAATATCACAAAATGACAGAATTCAGTAGGCAGCTGAAGAGACATACAGATCAGTCAGAAATTAGAGAACCAAAATAAAAAGCCAATGATATAGATAGGGAATTAGATTAAAAGTTTGTCAGTAGATAAATAATGGCAAGCACTTCAAGAAATATTTCAATATTCTGAACAAATGCACATTCCTCTGAGAAATAAAAACAAGTAATCCATCTCTGGACATCAAAGGTGATTATAGTTGTATTAGATGGATTATAATGTTGCTGAGAAAAGCAGCAAGCCTGAGAATATGAATGCAGCAAGGAATGACAAAAATTGATGATGAGGGAGAAAACAGAATGTCCAAGTAAATCAGCAAGATAGAGCAGATTGTAGCGGCTTCTGCAACTATGTAAGAAAGGAACAGTAGCAAAAATAAATGTGGTTCCCATTAGAGACAATAAAAGAAAAAGTCATGAAGGAATAAAGCTGGAGCATTACACAAATATTCTGCATCTTCCTTCAATGCAGAAGACAATAAATGTAGAAAAAAATAAGAGGAAGGGTATAGAGAGAGTTCTAAAAAAAGCCTAAAAAAAATTAACAAAAATTGGACAAATCCTCTTATCCCAAGAAACATGCATTCCAAAGTTCTAGAGGAAGTGGCTGGATAGGATTGATACCAAAGGCAATGGAAAGCCAGCTAATATATGCAAAGTACTTCTCCAATTAATTTGGGGCATTTCTGAATAACTGCAAATTGAAGATATACACATGCTTTCCCTCACAAGCCAACTCAGAGGACTGCTGGTCGCTCAGTATAAAGATATCATAGATCTGTGATGTACAACATAACCCCACACATCTGGGATTAGCCTGCCCAATAACCCATGACATGGCCATAAGGGCATGTTTCTGCACATTTCTCCAAGAACCCCCAATCTGTTGCTCATGTTGCCTATAGTGAGAGAAACAATTAAAGATACACCTCAGACCACAAGGAGCAGGAATAGGCTGTCCAGCCCCGTCAAATCTGCTCCAACATTTAACAAGATCATGGCTGATTTGATCTTGGCCTCAGTTTGAAATATGTTTAGGCTGGAGAGTGACGCAACCTCTACAGCTTTCTGGACTTGAGAATCCAAAGATTCGTGGCCCTCAGAAGAAATTCCTCCACACCTCCATCTTAAATGGATAAATTAAGCAATTATGTTCCCTCGATCCCCTCACAAGGGAAAGCATTCTCATAACATCTACCTTGTAGATCTTATTCAGAATCTCAGTTTCAATAAGATCACTATTCATTCCTATATATTCCCATTGAGTTCATATCCATTAAGCTCAACCATTTCTTTAAAAAAACAGACATACCCTTAATTTCAGGAACGAACACAGAACCTTCTCTAAACTATCACGAATGCAAATATATTTAAAAATAGAGAACAGAAATGTAGCCTGAACAGCTATAGCAAGACTTTGCTACTATTGTACTCCAACTTCCATTTGCCCTCCTAATTACATGGTAACTTGTGCTTCATCTATGTGAACACCCAGATCATACCGTAAAGCAGTCTCACTCCATTTAAATAACATCCTTTTCTATTCTTCCTACAAAAGTGGATAACCCCATCTAATATTCCACCTGCCTATATTTTCCTAGCCATATAGGCTTCTTGTATTCCTTTGCAGACTGTGTCCTTCTTAAAACCTGCTTTCTTACCTTTGTAATTTCACAAAACTTGATCATAATAAACTCGGTTGCTTTCTTGAAGTCATTAATAAAAATGGCAGTATAGTTCAGGTCACAGCACTGATCCCTGCAACATCCCTCCAATTACAACGAGCCAACAGAAAATGACCATTTACTTCAAATCTCTGTAGCAAGCCAATCTACTGTCCATACTAATGTGTTACACTCCCCTGCACCCACCCAATACTAAGGACAGTAACTTTTATGTCGCACATTTCAAAATCTACTTGTTCCTCTTCATCCACCCTGCTTGTTATATCTACAGGGAACTCAAATTTGTCAAACGTCATATTGACCATGCCTAATTATGAATTTCTAAATGCTCTGCTACTTAATAAAGAATTTCAACAATTTTCTAATGACTGATATTACACCAACTGGGTGTAGATTCCTGCTTTCTGTCTCCATTTTTCACCTTGCAAATATTTCAGAAAGCCACTGAAAATACAATTGTAATTGGAAATTGTTTAATTACAAATATACAGATTGAAAGCAAAAATCAAATTATTTTTAATTGCAAGTTTTAAAATTCCATGGGAACTTGAGAATACCAGAAACAAAAACAGAAATGCTTGAAGAATTCAATCAGCATCTGTGGAAAGAAAAAAACAGTCAATGCCTTGGGTTCAGGGCTGTTTCCTGAAGAATACCAGAATTTTTTCCAACAGAAATTGTAAATATGTGAGACAGTTTTCCATGAATGAATAGTGGGATGATTTCGTAAAGAATAAACAAATACAAATGTATAATTCAGAGAGTATTTAGGAGAGGAAACTATAGAAAATTTAGTAAGATTAAAATAACAATGCCAAATTATTTTGTATACAACCCAGGAATACTAAATTTGTAAAGCCGTGAACATATTAAAATCAACCATCAGACTACCAAGTATCCAGACAGTTATAGAATCTCCAGAGCTAAAAATGGGCTTTAAAAATGATTTCAAACATTCTGTCAAAAGCACCAGTTATAATTCTCTGGATCTCAAATAAGAAAACCACTTTTGGCTTGCTGTTGCTTGGAAGTAATCTGAAGGGCTGTTAATAAACTTTAGTATTTGTGTCTTCATATACATTACTGAAAATATCAGTGTCTGGTTATGAATGGCTAAAATATATCTCGCACAAGTACCATCAGGAGTGATCTGGATGGAAATCTGGCCCTCCGCATGAAAAGATGTGCACAAAGAACTAAATGTAAATTGGGCATGTTTGCCTTAAAGTTCAGTGTAAAATGAATTGAAAATATCTTAGTTTTTATTGTCTACATCAAATGAAAATGTTATCAAAGCAACTACTTAGGCAGAGTGTACAGAGCATCCTGGGCCACTGTAACCATTCTTTGATTCCTGAAGGAGGAAAATGTTCTCATCACAATCTAAAATATTCTAAAAGCAGGAGGATGATTACTTCAGTGCATTAACATTTATTTTTCTTGAAAATAGCGGTTATGCAATTAAATGCCAAATATAAATGTCATTCCCTATTTTCTTACCAATAGCAGTGGAATTCAGTGTCGTACTGGAAGTAGAGCCAGTTTTCATCGTGACTGAGGAATGGTTTAGCATTTGCTGCTCTTGATGAAATGCTCCAATAGGTAGAGGTACTGCTCTACGTTTGATCCCAACCACGTGAAACTGTGACTGACCATTAGCACCAGCATCTTCTATCTTCTTTATTGTATGATTCGGAAAAGTCAACCTAATTCAGATTATAAAAGTGTTACCCAAATCTGTAATGGTTTTTGAATGATTATAACCTGTTCAGAATGATTTTCTCATGCTTCTTAGTTTGCAGGTTGTACACAGGCTAGTCACCACAATAAGCTACACAGTACTGAGTTAGTAGAGACTTTGTATCTTAGAATGACGGGGCACAGAATGAGGCCAATTCAGACCACTGTGCCAGGTCTTTGGAGGAGATTTTCAATTAACACTACTTTCCAGCTTTTCTAGTCTTGTAAATGTCTCATCCTTCAAGTACTTATCCTTCTCCCTTTGGAATATTCTTGAAACTGCTTTCAACAACCTTATAAACAGTGCATACCAGAAAACAACAATTTTCTAAGTAAAAATTATTTTCTCATGTCACCTCTCATCAATCAACTTAAATTGGTGTCCTCTAATTACTGACCTTTCTGTGATCATTCATGATGGTGAAAACTATCAACCTCTCTATATTTTACTACACTAAAAGCAATCACAGAGCCTCTCATGTTAAATAACTGAAATCCCTATGCCCTTGTCCAATTTTAGTAATTACCCAAGCAAAAAGCAAAAACAACAGATGCTGGAAATCTGAAGTAAAAACAAAAAAAACCTGAAAATATTCAGGTGGTTAAGAAAGATTCTGAAGAAAAGTCATTAACCTGAAATGTTAACTCCCGTTTCTCTCTTCACTGACAGTGTCTGATCTGCTGAGTATTTCCAACATTTTACCATTTTTATTCTAGTAAATTTCTGTAAATGTTCCAATGCCACCTTGCTAAAGCAGAGTGCCCATAAATAAACACAGTAGCCTAGCAGAAGCTTAACTAATGTTCATTAAGGTTTAGCATTACTTCCTTGCTTCTGTATTTTCTTCCTGCATTCACTTTTAAAAAAAACGGGATCCTTAGTTTTAAGTTTACATTTATTTAAACATGTGTGATTGCATGATAAAGATAAGATGCAGAGAATATTTAGTAGTATGAATGTCCAGATGTTGTTTCCTTGCCTTGAGAATCTAGAACTTGGAGACAGTCACAAGATGAAGGAGGTGTGCACGTGTGCCTGTGTGGTGTTGTGGTCAGTCATTTAGGGCTCAAATTTCTTCACTCAAAGATAAGTCTTTAGAATCAATCCCAAAAAGATGTGTAACTTAGTTATTAAGTGCATTCCATACACAGATTTGGGTATTAAGAAAAATCAAGGGATATGGAGATGAGGCAATGAAGTGAAGAACAAGGATCACCCATTAATTTACTGAATGACTCAGCAGGCATGAGGAGCCATCAGGCCTAATTCTGTTCCTACTTCTTATGTCCTTAACTGACTTTTCAGACTTGTCACCTTCGAAGACCTTCATACATATACTTCTCAGGACTCCTTGTTCCTATGCCTCATTTAAAGTTGTGCCAGTTGGTTCATATTGTTTCGCTTCCTACTTTAGGTTTTCAGTTCTGTATCTGCTCATATTATCAGTCTGTTTTCTGTCCTTCACGTAGTTTATCATCACCTCATTGTTAAGGGCTTGCTGGCTTTCATATTGTCTGCAAAGTCCAGGGCATTAATGTGTATCAAAATGAAAACTCCTAACATTGACCCCTGGAAACAACATGGAATACATTCTTCCATTTACTGTGACTTCTTTTTCTGTTCATTAGCTAATTTTGCATTCATCCTGCCACTGACCCTTGAAACTTAATTTCGCAAATGTAACTTTGTCAAGTGCTTTTGAAAATCCATATACATTTCATTCACACTACAACTCTCATTACAAAAGTGGCTTATAAATAGATCTAGTTGGTAAAACACGATTTGCCTTTAACAAATCCTTGCTGAATATCAATTTATAAACCTACATTTTCCCAAATACCAATTAACTTTCTCCCAGATTATTGTTTGAATGAATTTTCTTGTACCAGTGGCTGAGAAGCTTGTGTATCCCTCTACCCTTTTTAAAATAAAAAAAAATTAATGTAACATTTTTAATCCTCCATATCCAAGGAACTTCCTCAGTACCTGGATGCTTCCCATCTGGACTGAGTGACTTCTTTATTTTCAAGTCTTCCATTTTCAACTATTATTTAGTCAATCAATTTTTGATCCTAACTCACCTGAATTTGTCCCTACTCCAGTTAATGACCCTTATACTTAATTGCACCTTTTTCTATTTTGAACATGAAGTTACTGATTACTTTTCCTCAAAAACTCTTCCACTGAACCAAACTCCACTTGTCCAGCTCTCATATCCCTGAACTAGTTCCAAATTGCCTCCTTCCTCCCCTTTACTACAGGTGTTGTAGTTTAAGATCTAGTGAATACTGCACAGGATTCAACATGAATAATGCAAATGTGAAGAGCAAATGGAATCTGCAGCATTCAATAATAAGTTGTTGCTCTCCTGTTCAGATGCATTATTTTGTTTTATCTGAACATGCATTAACTTAAGATGCTGTGCAATCTCTAGCCCGAAGCAGAATTTTACTGGACCTCAAGGCTTGTAACAACCACTGAGGCACTGAGTAATCAAAAAGAATTTTTAATTAATCTGATCTTGTAAGTCATTATTTGATGCATTTGGTCTAGCTTAGATTCTATTGATGAGCCACTGCATGAAGTTCTTAATGATGCTTTTGGAGTAGATTCTAAAGAATCACCTCTGAGTGAAGAAATAAGAGCCCCAAATGACAGACCACCCCCATGCTGCTGTGTGCATACACACATACAAACCTCCCCAAATATTCTCTATTCTCTGCAATCACACACTTCTAAATAAATCTAAACAAAACTCAGGATCCCATTTTATAAGATGAATGGAGTAAAATACAGAAAAAAGCATTATATAGTGATTCTAAAATAGTTAAGATGAGATAAATAGTAGTAAATGGGATTTTGGATATCGAAAGCAGTAGATATACAAGCATCATTAAATCAGTTTAAAATTTGTCAGTTTTGTAACCCTCATTTGAAATGACTATCTATCTGATAAATACTTTGAGCACCACCAGTTAGAATTCAACATACCGGAGACATTTAGTGAACCCTGTAGATGTCAGAATGGCACCACTTCCAAGTTTACTGCACAGTGAGAGGTACTCAGAATACAGGTCTACTCGATAGATTGAACTATCTGCACTTTCTTCAAAGTTGGCTTTCAACCTAAAACAGAACAAAAATTACTTGTTATGACATCCCTCTACTCCTCCAAGAGTCATATTAGGGATGGGGGTAGAGGAATTAAAATCAACCTAAATATAGCTTGGGATAGCCCATTTTCCAGCACTGCATTGAATATATAATCAGTTGTGCTTTCCCAAATGACGTTATGCCTTCTATCCTATTAATTTCATCAAATGCCATGCTTATATCTGGATTCTTACATAAATGTAAAAGAACAGGTGGTTTGAAACCTTTTCACAGGAATGGCAAGAAAATGAACTTTGGGGCAAAGATTCAAGATATGTCCCAGAGAGTTCAAAATAACACAGACAAGCATGAAAAATCAAAAAATCATTTTTTTTAAAAACTTCAGTATGATTTTGGACCACTAAATCAAAACAAAAAGGTTTAGACAAACTAAATTTTGCTAATGCTGTCCTTTCTGAACTTTATAAATGCTTCCAGAACACAGAACACTTGAGAAAACCCTTTGATAAAGACCATTAGTGAAGTTGCAGCTTATGAAAATGAAGGATGGAAAGATAACTTTATTCTCAACACTGGTGCAGGAAGGAGATAGAGTGCTTAGTGACATGGTGTCATGACAACAACCTTTCCCTCAATGTCAGCAAAACAAAAGAGCTGGTCATTGACTTCAGGAAAGGGGGCGGTCTATATATACCTGTCTACATCAATAGTGCTGAGGTCAAGAGGGTTGAGAACTTCAAGTACCTAGGAGTGAACATCACCAATAGCCTGTCTTGGTCCAACCACGTAGATGCCATGGCCAAGAAAGCTCACCAGTACCTCTTCTTTCTCAGGAGGCTAAAGAAATTTGGCATGTCCCCTTTCACACTCACCAATTTTTACCGATGTATCATAGAAAGCATCCTATCTGGATGTATCACGGCTTGGTATGGCAACTGCTCTGCCCAGGACCACCCGCAAGAAACTGCAGAGAGTTGTGGACACAGCTCAGTGCATCATGGAAACCAGCTTCCCCTCCACGGACTCTGTCTACACCTCTCGCTGCCTTGGTGAAGCAGCCAGCATAATCAATGACCCCACCCACCTGGGTCATTCTCTCTTCTCTCCTCTCCCATCAGGTAGAAGATACAGGAGCCTGAGGGCACGTACCACCAGGCTCAAGGACAGCTTCTATCCCACTGTGATAAGACTATTGAACGGTTCCCATATATACGATGAGATGGACTCCTGACCTAACAATCTACCTTGTTATGACCTTGCAACTTATTGTCTACCTGTAATGCACTTCCCTGTAGCTGTGACACTTTACTCTGTACTGTTATTGTTTTCACCTGTACTACCTCAATGCACTCTGTACTAGCTCAATGTATCTGCAACTGTGTAATGAATTGATCTGTACGAACGGTATGCATGACAAGTTTTTCACTGTACCTTAGTAAAAGTGACAATAATAACGGCACGGTATCGTAGCGGTTAGTGCAACGTTATTACAGCGCCAGCGATCGGGGTTCGATTCCCGTCGCTGTCTGTAAGGAGTTTGTACGTTCTCCCGTGTCTGTGTGGGTTTCCTCCGGGTGCTCCGGTTTCCTCCCACATTGCTAAGACATACAGGTAGGTTAATTTGGGTTTAAGATGGGCGGCGCGGACTCATTGGGCTGGAAGGGCCTGTTACCACACTGTAAATAAAATTTAAAAAAAAATAAACCAATACTAATAACTGCTCTTTCAAAAAGCCAACACAATGAGCACAAATGGGCTCCCTCTGTTCGACTATGATCAAATAAGGTAATCTGGTTAATGGAACAGGTAAATAGAGCTGGTAGATGCAACATTATTTATAGCTAGGTGGGACAAAAATGGCAAATAGAAATGTACACGTCATTGAAAGACACTGACTTTCGTGGATGAACAGAATGGTTTCAATAATGTGGAGATTGTTACTGTGATTAGGAAACAAAACATTATTTTTTGGTTAGGAGCCATTGATGTAGGGTTATTAACTTTCATTTTAGAGAACTGAGTGTCACTAGTAATATTCAATACTGCAACTATAATTGAGGGATTTAAACATGAGCTGCTGGGGCAAAGTCTCTTTTGTTAGACTCTGTAGTTGATACAGAAACATTTCATGTTAGGAATAACTACATAAATACTTGAACCAGATGATATAACTTGGGGTATGTAAACTATGCAGGGCCCTGGATTTAGTTTTTGAACTGCTCCAGCAAAAATGAGGCATAGGGATATGGGCCAAACGGCCTCTTTTTATGCTACTATCTTATCATTTCATAGAACATGGAGGAAGGAGATAAGTTAAACCGTCGAGGTAAACCGACACACAAACCTCATTTATTTAATCCAAATGGCAATTCAGCTTTACAGTCAATGGGTAAAGAAAATTCTCTTTTTACTACTCGATGTACTTATGTATGGCATGATCTGACTGAATGGCATGCAAACAAAAGATTTTCACTATCTAGACATGTGACAATAATAAACCAATACCAATGCAAACAATTCTCCATTACTGCTACATTGCAGCCCTGCTAGAAGCACTGGTTTAGTCAGGACTATGCTCAGACAAGTTGGCTCATGGAAGTGCATGAAATTAGATTGCACCAAGGAATTAACACAAATGAGGAAAGATGGATTGAGAAAAGATAAATCATGATGGGTTTATGGCATTACAATGGTATTAGGTATAAGAGAGCACAGACATTAATAAAATTATGAGACTGCAGTGAACTATCTAGCCAAACTAGACATTTGTTTTAGTGAGAACCTCATGTCAAAAGTGACTGGAAAATGTGCTTTTAAAAATAAAATTCTGAGGAGAATGAAACAAAGAGGATTTTGGGAAAACAAAGTTCACTTACCACTGGCATGTAAAAGTCTCACTGTCTAATTCCAAGAGGCCAACAGAAGGGACTGCAACAGGTCTTGGTGCTGTGGAAATCAGAAGACATACCACCAGTCAGGCAAATTTAGTTTTAAATTAGCTGGAATAATCAAGTGCAATCAACTAGCAGGAGACTGAACTTGCTAACTTTCCAATCAACCAAATAAATTATTTCCTGGTTACCCCTTCTAGTTCTTTAAAATATTATTCTTCCATAGCAACCAAATCTGTTAAAGTAATTAAAAGATACATTTGTAAGAGGAAGACATTAATTGGATGCAATTAGATTAATTCCTGATATTCTATCAAAAGATCACTGCTATCGAGCATGTTTAACACTGGAATTATTTTTTTCCACTACACAATATTTGTTCTAATGCTCATAGTAATAAAGGTAACGAGTTACTTCGCAACAATACACAAATATTGTACAGTGTGATGCAAAGTTATATCAGCAAACGAGTGCTTATGTAGTTTGGCTCATTCCTAAAAACATTTTGAGGAAGTTGCGGGCTGTAATGATTGAGCTATGGCTAAGGGGGCCAGTTCTCTGTCAGCTACAAAGTTCGCTTACTCCAAAGCAGAAACCTGATATTCCATTTGCTCAGCCAAGTCCTGTGGAACCGCTGTTGGTACCATGATAATTCTACAGTCTGTTCCCTATAAACAGCAGAATTCATGTGGCAGAACATAATAAATTTCAAAATTTCAGTGCTTAAAGTTCAAGTTTACAATTTTGAAGGTCAACTATCATTAGATATTCGGCAGAAGTGGGTGTAATAATCTATTAATGAGACTTGGCAATGATACCGAATCTGAGAAAATATCTACTATTGAAAGCCCCAAAAACTTTATTACTATGAGCATTAAAACAACACTTCTCAAGGTGTTGCTTACAGGAAAGATTACTTGTATTTAGATTGCACTAAATGTAGCCAACCTAACCCATTTTAGACAAAATTTTTAATTCTTGCTTTATAGCATTGCAAACAGTATCTGTAAAGACTTGGAAAAAGTGCATAACCAGCAATACATAGCTTGGACTTAATAAAAGATTACATGATTTATTTACTGCTGTCTTTCTAATAGTAAAAAGAGTTCTAAAGTTGCCCCTTTAGATAAAATGTGCTCAGTAATACAAGATTAGTAATTTACTTGCTAATTCTTAATCTCAAATACAATATTGCCAATAGAAATGAAGTTCTCCTCAGGGATTAGTTACTAAAACTTTTGAAGAGCTATGTGAAAACTAAGGATTTTTTTCCTTCATAACTGGGCACAAAATTAACCCTTTGCACATTACACAAGAAAACTTTACTCGCTTTCACAGATGCAAGGCATATTTCATGCCATAAAGTGGTTAAATGCACAAGTATGTTCATGTAGGATGAAATGTAAACTTCTCTGCACAGGACCAGTAGGATAATAAATGTAAAGAAATGGCACTCAATATCAGCCACAATGTAGTACTGAAAACCATTCAGCATTAATTATATCAAACCTGTCTACAATGAAACTATTGTGCTATTTATTATCTGAAAATGTCAGATTGTAATATCCCAAGTAATAAAAATCTGTACTTATATTTCACATCATATTTGGAAAATTAGGCAGCAAAACTGAGAAGTTAAAAAGGCAAAATAATATATTGAATAGTTTAATGCTTTCACCACGATTAAAAACTGAATTAATCTGTGAACAGAAACACTCATAAAAAAGATGAACATGAATCCTCAATGGCTGATATCACAGGTAAAGATGGTATCCTCATGTGAACAAAAAATGACTTTTCAGGGAGTGGAATATATAATTCAGCAGCTAAAGATTAAGGAATTGCAAAGAGCTCCTTCTACCCAAAGTAAAGACTGAATGTGGCAAAAGCTTTGAGATAAACAACTGCAATTATAGAATTTTAAAAAAAGCACAGTAGCATCCTTTCAGATCAGCACGAATCACTTAAAGAGATTAGAACCAAAAAGCCAATTCAATTTTCCCTTTCTAGGCTAAGGGTGCTGGGGTCCAAATGTAGCTACTCCACCATGGCATAGGTTAAGATCAGGTTATGATATGTTATCTAATATGATATCTAAAGAGAACTAATGGTTAATTCTAATCATGTGATAAGATTTCTGTAAACCATGGGATAAGAACAGATAGCTATCCAATGCACCATTCTGGAATACTGTGTCATAATAACTTCAGGAAGATAATCTTATCTTTCATCTCATGCATTTTACCCACATCAATTAAATGCTATTTTAACAAGATGCAATGGAAATAAATACTATACCTGTTGCAGGGGCATTGTGGTTTGAAACATTGTCTGTTGTAACTGACCAACTGGTCTCGGATGCTGGTCGAGGAGTGCTCTGTTGTTCAACTACTTTGACTGCTGCTACTGCATCAGGAGGAAAGTTCTGTATATCCACAGACACCAGGCAAACAAGCTGATCTGAAGATTTTTTTAAAGTATTAAGTTAAAACAATAACATATGAATCAGAATACCTAATACCACTAGCTACACTGCACAAATGTAATGTTATGCCAAACATATAGAACATATAGATGAATAAAGAAGAATTTCAAAAACAGTCTCCTGAGTTTTTGCCATAAATTCTGCAGATACCCAAGTGTCAACATAAGTGGTTTCAATTTTTTTTCCAGGACTTGGAAATTTTTGGCAAGCTTTCATCCCATAGCTTTTAAAAAATTGGGTAGCATTGCAGATACCCTTACTAAAATCTTCCAAAATTTTCTAGATTCAGGAATCATTCCAAATGGAAAATAGTGCATGTCACTCTGCTATTTAAGAAAGTTAAAAAGAGGGGGATTAGGATATTATAAGTCAGTTAGCCTAACATCTGCTGTGGGGAAATTACCCAAGTCTATAAATAAGGTGAGAGTGGCTAAACACCTTGAATTTTTGACAAGACAAGCTGATTAGACAAGGCAGCATGGTTTCCTAAATGGTAGACTGACAAACCCGAAGGATTTCTTTTATTCCACAAGGTGGAAAAGAAAATGTCTATGAAAATCATTTACATGGACTTCCTTAAGGCATTTGATATAGTCCTCCTTAAGAAATTTGAAGTTCATGGAATGTGGGGTCATGGAACCTGTTTAAGAACATTTCTAAAATTGAGCAACACACTGCATTGGAATGGTGGGCACATTCTCAGGATGGCATATGCAGCCAAAGTTAAACCACAGAATCTGTGTTTTGGATACATCAACTTACAGTTATAAATTAAAGAAAGATGTGATGGAAAACTGTACAAGCTTACTTATAATATAATGAGGAGACATCAGAAGCAGTGCAATGTAAGTAATCATAAAATTAGAAAAATCAATAAATTAAGCACAGGGACAAAACCAAAACATTAGATTTCAATAAAAGTAAAGAGAAGTCAACCATGTTACCCAAAAGGTGTAGAAGAGATTTTCCAAATAGTGAAACACTTAAAAAAAAAGTTGAGGTCCAAAGAAAATGAAGGGTCAACACATCTATGTCATAACAATATGATGGAGAGATACAGAAAATAACCAAAATGGATTTCTGGCCCTGGATTGGAATACAATGGTGCGGAAGCAACATTACAGCTAATCAAAGCCCAAGTTAGAACACACTGAGAGCAGTTTTGATTACCATGTCTCAAGATATTGTTCTAGACCGCAAAGAACTAAAGTACAAGGGAGTTATATTCTGTGAAATTCAGTCACTTAGATGGTGTTTTGGTCCATTATCAAAGACAATTGATAGTATACAGATAAACTATTTTTGTGGGCTACATAGTCTGGGAATGTGAGGCTGGATGCACAGAGGCATGCTACAAATATTACTGCCAGGCGTTCTGGGGATAAAGTTAGGGACTTTAAAAGTGTAAAGAAGTCCTTTATACTTCTAAATGCAAAGGACTGTAACGGTTTTGAGATTTCTTCTGTGGAAATTCAAGTGATGGCATTTAAAATAATTTTCACTATCTATTACAAACTCAGCACTTTCTCTTGTATGTATACATATAGGAGATATATTCAAATTGGATTTCACCAAACTTTATTCTTTCAAGAATACAAATTTTACATGGCAATTAGAGAAATGATGATCCTCAGCTCTGCATTTTCTAATTAAGCAAAAACAAAATGTCCTAATTACTTGTCCAGGGCAACTGGACAAATATACTACTGTACATGGAAGCACTGAAGTTTATAAGCTACCTGAATGCTCTGCCCACATGTCCTTATTTGCTCACTACAACCTTTTTCACATTCAGCCTTTCTATTTTTCTTGTGCTTCATCTAATTTTTGAACTTGTTCTTTAAGCATTGCCCTTCAATGCATAAAACTAGGCACCAGTACACAGTATAATATCTATTAGCCAAGATATCAAAAAGGAATATTCTGTTGGAAATACAGATCTCATGAGGAGGCATGGAAAATGCACCTTCTAAAATAACCACAGCTGAATGGTGATAAAATCATGGGGAACTTAGACTTATAGTCTTTCTCCAACCAAGTATTTACACAATAACTACTAAAATCTCAGTGATGTCCTGTGTGAATGAAAAGCAGGCACCAACCACATTTCAACATTCTAACTTACCAATACTTCTTTCCACTTTGATGATTTTGGTGCAGGTCATCTCTCCCAGACTTGATAGCATATACAGGGCTTCCAAACTAGCAAGTAATAGCAATATATCTTGGAGAGATAAATGGTTCACAATCTCACGATAGGATTCCTGTTCCACACATTCACAGATAATATCTACATTCTCTTCAATTTTGCAAAGTTTAGCCAAGATCTCCATACCTAGAATCAAGAAAAAAAATCAACATTAAACATTAATATTAAATAAACATTTTAACACGCATCTTGTAAATAGTTTTGCATTAAAGAGTAAGACAATGAATCATATCGTTACAACTAAATAACAGCGGTGACCCTACAAACTCAAGTCACTCCCAGGAGGGAAATTATAATTTAAGATCACTATAAATGTTGGAAATCAAGTAAAACAGAAAATACAGGAAAAATATGCTAGTCAAACAGCATCTATTTTGGCTATGTGAACTCTCATCCAAACCTGCTCCAGTATTGCCAAATTCAGACAAAATCTCAGCGACCTTGAATGTTAACTCAAGTAAATCAGATGGCTTTCGAGCAGAAAAATTGAGAAATAAGGGCCAAAGTATTCACTACCTATGGGTTAAAAATGCAACCTGCTGCCCTTATGGGAGTCAGGGTTTTAATACATGAATGTGGAGATCAAAGAACAATGATGTGCCTGAGGCACTAAACACAGTACAATGCAGGTGTGAACTACTGAGGCACCTGCTTACCAAAACTCTGAACACCATACAAAGTAGGGGCCGGCTCATGGTATGTCTGGAATAGTTACACTCTGCCTTTAAGTTGCTTCACTAGGTGAGTGCTGTGCTGCACTGACCATAGACATATAATTTTCTGGCCCCAAACACATGATGTGATCAGTGTTTCTTAAGCCATGATATAGGGGTGCCACAGAAATATATCAATCTGCTGACTTTGCAATATTGGTCAACCATGGTGGCTCTGTGCCAGGATTGCACTACTAACCCTTCCAGGCCTATTAAATATCTGAATTTACAATATAGTTTATAGAGTAAACCATGTGAGATGTCTAATAATGTCAAGGCAAAAATTCACTTGTTTTAATTTGCTTTAACTTTATTATGCAGTGCAGAGCATAGCCAGAGGATGAATTCTGCTCAAAGACAAATGAAATATTTGATAATTAAGAACTTCTTTAATAAGAATGGAGAAATGGCTTGAGATAATCTACAAATAGCAAAAAGGAAATTGAAGGTTTGATTAGAAATAAGGAAGCATATATCAGGTTTTGAGCGAGTCCTTTGAGCTTTATTGGGGATGTAGGAATGAACTTAAATTAGAAGGGGGAAAAAACAAAAGAGGACATGAATTGGCCTTAGGATTAAGGAGAATCCCATAATTTTTTAATGCATATTAGAAACAAGAGGGTAGCTAAAGAAAGGAGTATGTCACCTCAGGGACCAAAAGCGAAATCAGCCAGGGGATACGAGTCGGGTTTTAAATGAACACTTCTCATCAATATTCACCAGGGACAAGGATGTGGAGGATGGAGAGTTAGGGGAGAGGTATGCTGATATCCTGGAACTTGTCCATATCAGGAAGAAGTGTTAGAGATACTGGCACACATTAAGGTGGATAAATCTCTCAGGTCTGGCAGGATTTATCCCAGGATGCTATGGGAAGCAAGGGAAGAGATGCTGGGGCTCTGATGGAGATTTCTGCAACTTTGTCAGCCACAGGTGAGGTACAAGACTGGAGGATAGCTTATGTTATTCACCCGTTATACAAAAAGGGCAGTAGAGATAAGCCAGAAAACTACAGGCCATGGAGCCTTACATCAATAATAGGGAAATTATTGGAAAAAATTCTGAGGGACAGGATTTATGTTTACTTGGAAAGCTAGGGATTGATTAGGAGTCAACATGGTTAGTGCAGGGGAAACTCTGTCTCACAATTCCGATTGAGTTTTTTTTATTGAGGAGATAACTAAGGAAATTGATGAAGGCAGAGTGGTAGACATGGTTTACACATGTACTTTAGCAATGCTTTTGACAAGGCCCTACACTGTAGGCTAGTCCTGAAGGTTTGGCACATGGGATCCAAGGTGTATTTGCAAACTGGATCCAATATCGGCTTAATGGCAGGAGGCAGAGGATAGTGATCGACGGGTGTTTTTATGACTGAAAGTCTGTAACCAGTGGTGTACTGCAGGGATTGGTACTGGGACAATTATCGTTTGTAGTAGACTGATTAGCAAGTTTGCTGACAGCACAAACATTGGTGGAGTAGTAGATAGTAAAGAAGGTTGTGAAAGGATACAGAGGGACATAGATCAGTTGGAAAATTGGGCAGAGCAGTGGCAGATGGAATTTAATCCAGGCAAATGTGAGGTAATGCATTTTAGGATGTCAAATACGAACAAGACATATTCAGTAAATGGTAGGAACCTCAGGAATGTTGATGCAGAGGGACTTTGGGGTACAAACTCTGGTTCCCTGAAAATGGCAACACAGATGGAGAGGGTAGTGAAGGTGACTTTCGGCACGTTGAGGAATTGAGTACAAGAGTTGGGATGTCATGTTGCAGCTGTACAAAATATTGTCGGGCCACACTTGGAGTATTATGTAGAGTTCTGGTCACCACACTACAGGAAGGATGTAATAGAATTAGAAAGGGTGCAAAAGAGATTCACCAAGATGCTGCCTGAAATGGAAGGCTTTACTTATAAGGGGAGATTGGATAGACTAGACTTACTCACATTGTAACATAGGAGGCTGAGGGGTGACCTTATAGAGGTTTATAAAATCATGAAGGGTATTGATAGGGTAGATAGACTTTTTCCTAGGTTGGGGGAGTCTAGAACTAGAGGACATATGTTTAAGGTGAGAGGGAAGAATTTAAAGGAGATCTGAGGGGCACATTTTTCCACACAGAGGGTGGTGGTTATATGGAACAAGCTACCAGAGGAAGTAGTAGAGGCAGATACAAAAGCAATGTTTAAAAGGCATTTGGACAGGTACTTGCATAGGAAAGGAGTAGCGGTATAAGGGTCAAATGCACACAAATAAGATTAGCATAGGTAGGCAGTGTTGGGCCGAAGGGCCCTTTTCTGTGCAGTACCACTCTATGACTCCATGACTCTATGTGCAGCAATATACGGAGAAAAAAAAATTACATAGCTACCTATCAAGTGCATCGCTCAATTAAGGTTGACATTGAAACATATTTGGATGTGGCCAAAATTTACTAGTATTGCAATTCTCCCTTTCTTGCCCTCTGACGACTTCATTTATGGAGAGTATACTATAAGAATGAAAGTAGCTGTCGCTTCTTATGAATCAAGCATATAACATCCAGATGAGGTGTAAGGGTGGAATCTGATCCAATCACTCAAAAATTTAGAGTTCAAATTGTGAAATTACAACACGTGACTTTATCATCATAAACCTTAATCACTGGATTTTCACAGAAGGTGAAGAATAAAGCTTGGATAATGCAAGTCTATCATATGGAAGTCACCATTCTAACATGGACTTAAATTGTTCTATATAGAATATTAATTAGTGTCTAAATTAAAACAAAAATTAGAAGAAGTCTTCACAGTGTGGATGCAAGGCTGTTTCTCCTGGCTGACAACACACAAAAATTGCTGGAGGAACTCAGTAGGTCAGACAGCATCCATGGAGGGAAATAAACAGTCCACATTTTGGGCCGAGTCATTTCAGTCTTGAAACAGGGGTCTCTGTGCCAGAAAAGGAAGAAATCCATTTAGGACTGAAATAAGAAGGAATAGTCGGGAATCTCTGAAATTCCCTAACCCAGAAGGTCTCTCAGTCACTGATTCTCATTCAAAACAAAGATCAATAGATTTCTGGGTACTTGGTAAATCAAGGAAGATGCGGTAGTCAGGAAAGTGGCATGGAGCTAGAAGACCAACCAAGATTTTGTTGAATGGCAGAGCATTGTCGAAGAGAAAGCTGGCCTTCCCCTGGTCCTGATTCTTATGAAACACCAGCTAAGGGGTCGTAAATGCTGCTGGCAAGAGATTAAGCGAGTTTGTTTAGACATTACAGAGAAGTTTTGCTTACAAAACATGGAAGGTTTTGTAGGATAACATAGCAATTGGAAATAAAAGTTAATATTAGTTAGAGGAAACCTGTTGAGGAACAAAGAAGTTTGTTTTTCCAGGGCAATAATTTATAGTACAAATTCGTAATACTGAACTACAGAGAAGCCAAATGGTTTTGGGGCTGCTATAATAGCATAGAGAGAATGGATGCCAGTTACAAGACATGCAGAACAATGGTCAAAAATTACTTCAAGGCCAAGGGATCAGCAAAGCACAGGCAGTGGAAAGAAAGACCGAGTGTAAACCATGATAACTTTGGCTTTAACACTCCAGTTAGATCCAAAATGATTAGCAACCAATCCCACTGTCTGGCAAATATGGCAAGAGTAAAAGAAATCTTATTTCAGATCATGTTATCATTATACATTGAATGTGATTATTGGATTGCTAAATAAAGCATTCAATAGAAATTCCTTCACCAAAATGATTTGCTGTTGAAATTTTACGAATCTGCTAGTTTTTCTAACAGCAGTAGAAAGAGGGATTGACCAGGAGCTATGCTGTTGATGATATCATCTTTCCAATGAGACGTAAACTAAGGCCCTAGCCCAACACTTCAGGTGTTAACTCTATTGTTCTCATTGTATTTGCTGGCCATTTCTTGCATTTTATAGTTTGCTTTCAGATTCTGATCATCTGCAATGTTTTGCTTTTTTGCTTACAACAGATAAACTCAGAATCCTTAATTCCAGACTATTACAAATTTATCTTTTCAAATTCTATTGCTGCCCCTCTCAATTATATTTTTTCCAGTCAAAATGGTTTGAGAAATACTGATGCATTTTCCTCATGTTGAATCACATCGTATAGCGAGTCTCACTGTCCTCCAGTCACTGGTGATATTTAAAAGTGCCAAACACTTAACTGCTCCTTGAACTTGCCGAGAGGAGTTATCTCATCCTCATTCTTGTAACAGAATCAGACAGACTTACATTACAATATGATTTAACATGATACTAGGGAAATGCACAAGTGTACCAAAAAACATTTTGATTGGGAAAAAAAGATCATTTTGAGGGTCAAGCAAAGAACTTCTCCCACACCCTCTATGCAACTTGAAAATTAAGTTGCTTTCTTTCCCATTTATGATGAAGGGTCTTTGACCTGAAATGGCAACCATTTTTGTTTTTACAGATGCTGTCTGGCTAGCTTAGTGTTTCCAGTATTTTTTTGTTTTATTTCAGATTTCTAGCATCTACAACTTTTTGATTTTCTATTAAATATACAATATCCATTTTTCATGTTGAAAGCACATCTTTAAAGCAGTTTTGAAAAGCTAAGTAAAAGTTGCTTCACTGCACCCTTCATCTTCTTAGGCAGTCCTTCACGATCAAGGATGGTTTGCTCTCACTTCAGTTCTGTGGGTTCTCAGGCAATTGATGACACTTATTCTTACAGTTTGCTCTAGGTGGGGAAAACGGGAGGGCAGTTTGTGCGATAGTGCTCCTTCTGGGTTTCTGTGTGCATACATTGTGTGGACTCAGGGTTCTCATTGCCATTCCTCATGTTCCTTCTTCACACTGAGTGGTAATGGGCCATGGATTCCCATGAATTGGTGGGGATTTTACTGTTTTTCCAAGGTGGCTTTGAGAACATCCTTGAATTGTTTCCTCTGTCTACATGACAGTCTCTAAGAGCTTGGAACAAGATATCTGTTCTGGCAGTATGGTGTTGTTCATTCAAATGGTCTCTTCATCTTGCCAATAGATCCTGAGGATTCTGCTGAGACGGCATTGATGACCTCTCTCTGGTGCTTTGAGGTGCCTGCTGTCCAAGTCTCAGGAACATATAGGGGGAACAGGAAATCACTCCTGCTCAGTAGACTATTACACTTGTGCTGAGTTTGAGGTCTAGATCTTCAACATTCTATGCTGTAGAAGGCGAAAAGTTTGTACTGGAGATGAGGAATTTGCATTGAATGCTTTATTTCATCATCAACATCACGGAGGTGTTGATGATGAAATAAAGCATTCAATGCAAATTCCTCCATGATGTGATCCTGGAAAACATGGCTCCCAAGATATGGGAAGAGATCCACGTTTTCCAGGATCACACCATGAACCTTTACTGTTGGAGGCCAATGGATAGCAGGGCAAGTTGGTAGATTATTAACTTATGGAAGACAGATAATAAACTTTCCAACATAACCATTAGTATCAATCATTTGACCATCCAAAGGGTTGTTCATTTAGAAACATACATCCATCCCATGTACAATTAATTTTACTGCATATTCATCAATCTTTGGACAAACAGGGAGGAAGACAGGCAACGAGACTGTGAGGGGCAAAGAGGGAAGGCAAGCAGCAAGGCCAAGAGTGAGGGAGGCATGTAGTATGGCCAGCTTTGAGGGAGGGAGGATAGCAAGCAGCGAGACCAGGAGCAGTGAGGGGCAGAGGGAGAGTGTCTGGCAGGAGACTGGAAGTGAAGGTGGGGAGGGGAAAATCAAGCAGCGAGACCAGGAGGGAGGCCAGGAGATGGGGGGAGAACAGGAAGGTCATGAAACACAAGGGAGGAAGTGGGGCAGACAGTGAATGGCAGACATACCTCGAATTCGAAACCATTTGTCTGAAGAGTGAAGGCATTTTGTAATGGTGTGAAAAATCACCTGGGTACTCTGGAAGTCTATGGGATCCAATTGCAGCTGAAAAGAAAAATAAACATGAGAATTCTGAAAGCTCAACTGATCTGAACAAGTCATGCAGTAAGATTGTGAACTACAAAATGTGCACGTTGATTGAATCCAACGAAACAAATTAAATAGTTTTAAGAAAAAGTTGAGGGAAGTCATATCCTGCATCTGGTCCTATCAAATTGGAGTCTGCACCACAATGCTCCCTTATCTGCAGTGCTGCGGGTAACTTTATGCACCATTAAGTGCAGAGTAAAAAAATCACTGATGTTGTGGGAGACTTTTAGAGAGTATCTGGCAAACTGGATGGCTGAGTGTGGGGTGGGGAGGTGGGACCCCAAAATAGCAAATGAGAAAGATGAAGTTTAGAGGTTAAAACAGGCAAGTCCAGGCAGGGGCAGGAGAGTGTGGAATGTCTCAGAGGCTAAAACTGCATTACAGGTAAAGCAGATGAACTCAGGGCTGGATAAGCACATGGGATTGTGATATTATAGCTATTACAGAAACATGGTCGAGAGATAGGCAAGGCTGGCAGCACCTGTTCCAGGGTATCAATGCTTCCAGAGTGATGAGGTTGAGGTAAGAGGAGGGGGAGCTGCCCTATTGATTAGCAAGGACATCACAGGAGTACCTACAGAGGATATCCCCAGGGGAAACATCCATATGGGTAGAGCTTAGAAATAAGAAAGGGGTAATCACTTTGGCAATCTCCCAATAGTCAGCGGGAGTTAGAGGAGCAAATATGTAGGGAAGTCATATATGGGTGGAGGAATAACAGGGTTGTAATAGTAGGTGATTTTAACTTCCCTAATATTGACTGGGACTGCCTTAGTACCATGGGATTAGATGGGGCAGAATTTGTTAAGCATGTCCAGGAAAGTTTTCTGAAGCAATATGTAGATGGCCCTACTAGTGAAGGGGCAACAGTTCACCTCCTCTTACGAAATGAGGCTGGGCAAGTGGTTGATGTGTCAGTAGAGGAAAACTTTGGATCCAGTGACCATAATTCTATCAGTTTCACGATAATTTTGGAAAAAGAAAGAACTGGTCCTCGTTAAGGTTCTAAATTGGGGGGGGGGGGTTGGGAACCAATTTCGAGGGCATCAGACAGGAACTGGCGAAAGTTGATTAGGAGAGGCTGTCTGCAGGTAAAACGATGTCTGGGAAGTGGGAGGCTTTTAAAAGAGAGATAGGAATTCAGGGACAGAGTGAAAGGCAAGGACGGCAAGATTAGGGAACTTTGGTTGTTAAAGGAAAAAGGAAGCATAAGTATAGGCAGCTGGGATCAAGCAAATTCCTTGAGTATAAGGGATGTAGGAGTACACTTGACGAAATTAGGAAGTCAAAGAGGGGCTATGAAATATCCCTGGTAGATAAGATAAAGGTGAATCCTAAAAGATTCAATAACTATATAAAGGGCAAAAGGCTAACTAGGGAGAGAGTAGGTCCCCTTAAGAATCAGTGCGGTAATCTATGTGTGGAGCCTCGGGAAATGGGCGAGATCTTAAATGAGTACACCTCCTCTGCATTTACTGT